>NC_137050.1:34087111-34474611 GCF_032717465.1 Coenobita brevimanus
TAGTATTATTATCAGAATGAGGTTGGCATTTGGTAATGGTGTGTGAGCGAAAGTAATGGTGTGTGAGTGAAAAATAGTGATTTTAGATCGCTCACTTCTAATGGCACTGCCCATCCAGTGATAGTCAACGAAATCATGAAACCTACATCATTGCAAAGCCAAAGGTTAGTACTTTCTAATGGTACCTTATTTTTCGCTCTAGATTTATTATGTGCAGAGTTATAAAGGTTTAACCCCTACACCGTGGGCATGTTTACCGATGTTTTGCTTGTGCCGCGGGGTTATTCGGGCTCTGACAGACTCTCAAAAAATATTTGCCAAAAATCAGTTATTATTCCTAGAATATTAAAATTAAATATGCTTATGGCACATACCTTCAGCTTTCTCCTGGAATGTTTGTTGAGCCTTCGTCGGTTACCGTAGGACTTGTGGAGACCTCTGAATTTGGGTAACGAAGTCTCCACTTTACACTTCCCGACAACCCGTAATATGATTACCACAGCCAGATATTAACACTATAAACACTACTCTATGATTTTCAAGTAGTTTGGGATCCATACTCCACAAAAAAAACACTGTGAAAGCAATGAAAATTACGAGCGCGTCTGACCGTCGCACTTACGCTAGTTTGCTCTTGGTACTCTGTCATTTATTACAGGTAACTCGCACGGAACATGATCTCACGGAACGCGCTCGCAATTATACACGGTAAGGGCTGGGATACATATAAGACAACGTAAGATTAAAAAACCATCATGAAAACTACAAATTAACGCAGGAGAGGCCTTTGAAAGATCAAATCCTCGAACGTCACCGCTCGCAATTATACACGGTAAGGGCTGGGATACATATAAGACAACGTAAGATTAAAAAACCATCATGAAAACTACAAATTAACGCAGGAGAGGCCTTTGAAAGATCAAATCCTCGAACATCACCGCAGCGCGCGGTTTGTTTTGATTAAGTGACGATCTAGGCGGGAAATTATTCAGTAAGTGAGACATTCCCGAGTACAGTAGCACAGTATTTGTAAGTTAATTATTTAGAGTACTGTACTGTTCTGGTAAGTTTATGTGCAACTTAAAGTACTATTAAATAACGTTAAAGCAAGAAATAAAGTCTTATAACCAGTTTACCTGATAGGCGTCAGAATATTGCCTTTTTTATTTGTTCGTTTTTTCCACAGTACTGTACAGTATTTGTAAGTTAAATATTTACTGTTCTCGTATATACTGTACTTGTAAGCACTTAAATAAAGTTAAATCATTAAATAAAGCCTTGTAACCAGTTAACCCGAATTATATGATTACCCATGATCGGCGTCGGAATATTGCCTTTTTTGTTTGTTCGTTAAACTCTTACTGTACTGCTTTTCTACAGTACTGTATTTGTAAGTTAAATATTTACTGTTCTGGTATGTACTTTTAAGCAATTAAAGCATTGAATAAAGCCTTGTAACCAGTTAACCTGATTTATATGATTACCCATGATCGGCGTCGGAATATTGCCTTTTTAGTTTGTTCGTTAAAGACTTATAATAAGAGAAAAATACATTTTTGTCTTGGTATCTTTACCTATTTGCTCAGGTTTGCTGTAATGGTTTGGATCATTTGATGCAATGAAAATTGTAGAAAACTGTGAAAACTTTCGGGAAGTGAACGAAAATCTGGGACATGAGACTGACCTTGACTTCACCCTCTCGTGTGTCATCTGTCAGTTCACCACCTGATATCGTGATGAGTGGATGTACGATTTTTTCGCTCGTGGCCATGCCTAACCACACATAGTTACACCCATTATCTCGACCCAGACAGAAAATACAATCTTTTTCCTCCCTTGCAAAACACAAACAACCACCCTGTTTACGAAACAGCAATATATACAGTATTGTGAAAATAACAAGGTAAAATGATAGAGAAAGATGAACATGTTATGACGGAAGAAGTACGTTTTCCCCGTCTGTAAACGTATTTATTTCTGCTTTGTATCTGTATTCGTAATAATTAGACTTATTGTTAGTTCTGAAACTGCATTACGATTCTATTTTTAGCCATACTCGTGGTGTGGGAGCTGGAAGTTGTGACACAACTTCCTTATTGCTAATCGGACTGACCCTCCACTTTATTCTCCCGTGGCAGAGTCTAGCCTTGGAGGACGTGCAGTTTTCTCATTTAGGACTGAAAATTCAACTCTTTCGCTCCCTTTTCCAAGCATGGGCACAACGATAACGTAAAAAATAACTCGAAACTACCATAAACATATATCAAAAAGGTGAAAATGTATTCATAACATTTTTTTTTTCCAGCCATTCCTAACAGATTATGTACTGAAATCATTCGATATCACAGCACTGCATTTCTAAGTTAAATATGTACTGTTCTGGTATGTGCTTGTAAGTTAAAGCACTGGTACCAGTTAACCTGATTTATATGATTACCTATGATCGGCGTCGGAATGTTTCCTTGTGTTTACGTGCAGTATTTGTGTGTTGAAGTTTTGCTGTGGAGTACAGTATTTGTGAGTTATAACATTAAATAAACCTTCTAACCACTTAAAGCGCTTTCTAGTGATTACCAGTGACAGATAACAGCAAAACAACACATTTGGGGGGTCTAGGGAGCAAAATATGGAGTAGTTTAAATATACGCGATTTCGCACCTAACACGGCACGGTAGGAACGAAAGCCACGTGTTCCGTGCGAGTTACCTGTATTCATAAAACCCCTCACACTTTATATTTCTATTACTATATAACACTTATATATATCTACAGTCTTTATCCATAAGTTTCCTTCAGTAGTATTAGTTTATTGTCACTGTAGGGATTCAATTTCTTTCAGTAAAATACATAGCATTCACTTTCTCGTCCTGTATACTAGCATTGAGAGTGAATGTCACTTTCATCTTCACTCTCATAACTCCTAGTATTCAGACATGCTAGAGTGAAACGTTCACTTTCATTACTCCTAGGGTATATACTCGTATTCTTATAATACTACTCATTTACATTTCTATTTATGTTCTCTATTTTATTTACGTTATTTACATTTCTATTTTATTTACACTGTGTTATGCACTGTCACTTGAAGTAACTTATAAAACTATTTTCCATTGTTCACGTATATTTACATTCATTACTTTCACTTGCTGTTTACACATTATTTACAATTCCACTTGCACTGTTTTACTCAATAGAAAGATCGTAGTCTCTCTTTTATCAATTGTCAGCCCTTTACCTCTTTCCACACGAGGTTTAGTAGGGGGTAAAGGTCACAGGGCCCTTTGCATGGGGGTGAAAAGTGGCTGAAGTCAGCAAGAAGAAACAGACGTACCTCTACTTCGGAAGATGAGAGTAAACTTATAACGGAGGGCCGGGGTAGAGGCCTACTTAGGGGATATTCAGTGCTACCAATGTTCGCTCTTGAAACAGCTATGTATAGCACTGAAATGATTGGCAGGAAATCTAGACGATACATTATAAATTAGGTAGTTCCAGGTGAATGTAAATATCACTTAGGCTTCTCCCTTCCCTCCTTACATGTATATTTATTACGAAAATAGATTATACGGCATATTTCAAGGGGAAAAAAACAGCGAAAATTAGCGAACGAGTGCATGTGAGGTGTTGTCAGGTGATAATTAGCCAATTCCAGGTGTATGGCACTCTCACTTACCTTATTTCTTTCTTGTATATATTATTTGGTATGAGAATAGGGCATAGGGCTTATTTCAATGGATGAAATCAGTGAAAAATTCCAGGGAAGATTTACTTAGCGTAGCACGGCCGGGCAGGCGAGAGGATAGGGTAATGGAGGGGGGGTAGGGAGGGGAGTCAAGAATGGGGAGAAATGGCTAAATTGTCAACAATGGATGGGAGTACAGATGAGATTAGGAGTGCTGACTAGTGCTGGACATTGGCAGTACTGATAGATGATACAAGCCCCCACTTGGAAGCCCAGGTGAATTCAAAATAACACAGAATCACAAAAGCGACGCCCTGCGGTGTGATCCCTTGCTCCCAAGCGTCACGAAAGTGATGCCCCGCGGTTAAGGGGTTAAAGTTTGTTTACATTTTGGCTGGAACCCCCGCGGGAGAGGCCAGTCGGGGCAAAACAATGCCCGCGGTTAAAGGGTTAATAAAAAAAGGATGGTATACCGATTTTACACTACCAAGGCCTAGATGCCACTCCCACTTTGTGTGGAAGCTGGTGATTGGTTCATATTAAATGTTCGAGTGGCTACCCATGTAATCATACTAAATGTGTTCTCAGTTTGTAATCAGGCCTGAATTTCTCTTCAGTAATGTTAATGATCAAGAAAATAAACATAAAAATAATATCAAGGCATCAGCATTTTACAGAGGATGCTAAAAAAAGTTAATATGTATCATAAACTGTCGAAGTCAAGGATACAATTAGTTTTCAAATGAAGCCTATTCGCTACTTCTTTTTGTATCAAACATAAATTTACTACAAACAAATGACACCAAACATAGAGTACAATAGTCCATGAAGTACAGTGTGTATAGTCTAGTTATAACTCAAATCATTATACAACTGATAAAAGTCAATATCATTACAGCTGTCCCTGAGGTGGTAAAATGTTTAGGGGAACAGCCACTCGCTCGGCGGGAAATTAAACATACCACCAGCCAGCTGATGTCATCTCGCAGCTGTCAAGTGTCAAAACCTGATAAATTTCCTTAATATTTTTTAATACCCAGTTACATACTGTATATTGCAATACCAGTAAGCCTATATTGTACTTTAAAATGCATGGTAGCTTATAATTATGAAGGCCATATTATTAATGGTTACCTACGTGATAGGGTGTGGATGTACCGACAGTGAGCATGTACTGTATGTACAGTACTGGACTGCAGTGATACGCCCCTGTTCATCATGGAGAGAGAAAGAGAGAGAGAGACACTTGGGAGAGCAGCAGGGTGCTGAGTAGGTAGGGTAAGTTGCCTGTTTAATTTCGCAATACATTGTTTACAAAGAATATTTACAATATGAGCTGCAGAATAATCTACATTTGAAAACTATTATCACTGTGGCTGTTTCTTTTACCTCCCCGTGGACTCCACTTCCATAAAAGTTTTATAAGTTATACAATGATTTGGGAAATAAATTGTCGTACGGTACAACTATAGTTCACTGAATATTGCTATAGTTCACTGAATATTGTACCTTATGTTTGGTGTCATTTGTTTGTATCTACATAACATCTGTTACAATCAATGAAACAGTGAATAGGCCTCATTCGAAAGCGTACATGCATCCTTGACTTCGAACATTAGTGGCATCTATTTTACATACCGGTATTTAATATCCTCTCTAATGTGCTAATGCCCTGAAATAATTTGCACTGTTATACTCCTAACAAATAACATTACTGAAGAGAAAATCTGGTCTGTCTATGAAGTGTCAACTCATTTAATACAAATAAATGGGCAGCTGCAAGAATATTTTGTACTGACCAATCAGCTGTTTTCAGACACAGAAAGTGGGCGTGGCTTCTATCTATCTATCTATTGCCAGACGCCATTATCCCGTAAGGGGTGGCTATTTGACTCAGAGTTATTTGTTTTATGGGGAAGGGCACTAACCCTCCACCAACCCACTTGTTGACACGTAGGGAGCACGTATGGTTTGGTTATATGGTTACCACCCAGTGCTGTAAATGGTTTCTTGGCTTACAGGAAACCATTTGGCTTGTCACTCAATGTAAAGCCACCTGTAAAGGAAAGAAAAGCAATAAGAAGTGACAGGAAAGATGGGAGAAACAGGAAGAGAGGAGGGCAGGCACAGAAAAATAATGATAAAGGCTAAGGAAGCGTAAAATCAGTAGAGTTGCTTGAATGTGCCTGAATAAGATGAAAGACAAAAAAAAAAAAAAAAATCATCAAGGTGTTTGCCGTAAAGCCTGGATATTCAACTGTTTGGGAATAACATATATACCTACATCTATAAAAGGTATATAACTATTGTACATGCTACACCTTGCAGTATTTACCTTAAGAATCATAACGTTAACAATGGCCAGCAATGGACATGGGCCATTGTTGTTTTGTGTGATGATGGGAACCTCTATATCTTGCCACTTTATCTTTTTTATCTTGTGAACCACTTCAGAGGGGTCTGTGGGATGAGGTTCAGCAGGGCGGGTAGTTGCAACCGCAGCCCCTGGTGGCTGTGATCTCTGTGGCTGAGAGGCTTGGGGGGCAGTCTTCTCAGCATCTGGTAGGATCCCCATGGAAGGCAGAACCGACTCCCCTTGGGATATCCAGCCACAAACACCACTGCACTCTTTTTCCCTAGTTCCTTCATTTTCAATATTGACACTTAATTGGTTCGCAACAGCTGCACTCTTACTATCATATCTGTCTGTGGTTAGTCCTGGCTCTCTGTTATTTACTTTACTAGCTGAGCTCTCACTGAGAAGGTCTGGAAGGACTTTGGTACTGGTACACTGTTTATCACTGCTCTCCACACTGGGTAACAAGTTTCTCTCTGGCTCCTCTGCATGTGAGGTGGTGGTGACATGAGGGATTTGTGAAGGCACTGTTGGACACACACTCCCCACTCCTTGAGTATCTGTTACTGTGGATACATCAGGCAACTTGGGGTCCTGTTCAATGCCCCCGCCTCCTGCTCCAGCTGAGGCTGGCACTTCCATCAGTGCTGGCTCATCCTCAGACCCTGTCACCTCTTTCTCACCGGTATCACCTGCACCCTTCCCTGAAATAACAGCAATATTCACTACAAAATTCACTTTATAGTATACACACTGCACATGAATTAATACAATGATCACACACTCTACAGGCATCAATTTGGCAACATTCATTTCCTTTTATTAATGAAAACTTTTACTTCTAAAGTCATCATAACAATTAACTCCAGATTATTCAGCGCTGCATTATCCAGCGTAGCCAATGGCTAAATCAAAATGGTATCCAGCAGTAAGCATAAAATCTTTGACATTATCCAGCATGAAGGACCCTTTCTTCTGGCTAAAAGTACATTATTATCTGGCATGAGACAGCTGTTGTCATCAAACATCCAGCCATTATCACAAAAAAATAAAATAAATTAAAAAAAATAAATAAAGAAATACACAAAATGAATGGGTTTAAACTGTACTGTAATATGAAAGTGGTGGAGTGTTGAGGGAGGAAGGGAGGGTTGCCAGTTGGTGGGCCTAGCAGCTCACAGGGTGTTGGCGGTGAGTAGGGAGGGAAGAAGCTGTGGTGGGGAGCAGAAGAGATCTGAATGGTTATGGTGGGGGAGGGAGAATTCTAATGCAGATTTTTCATTGGCCAGCAGCAGGTAGGTGTTTGTTATCTTAATCTCCATTGTATTCCTCCGCCACTATGGTGCCGATATACAAACAAGCCTACATTGCACTCTCGAGTCAACTGTCGAGTGCTCTGAAGAGTACATTACTGTACAGTACAAGTGACTGCTGGATTCTGCTAAGGCACCAATGAAAGTGTATTGGAAGGTAGAGTCAATTAAATTGTTACTAAACAAGAAGAGTTGATGAAAATATGGGAGGAAGGTAGTCCCGGAGGATTGGAAATCAGGTATAATTATTCCCTTGTACAAAGGAAAAGGAGAAAAAGAAGTGCATGGTAATCATAAGGGCATTTGTCTTCTTAGTATAATAGGAAAAGTGTATGGCAGGATACTTACTGACAAAGTAAGAGAAAGAACAGAGGAATTAGTTGGAGAAGAACAGGGAGGCTTTAGGAAGGGAAGAGGTTGTGTTGATCAGATATTCATTCTTAGATCTTTAGTGGAAAAGTTTCTAGAGAAGGGAAGGAAGTTGTATGCGGCTTTCATGGATTTGGAGAATGCATATGACAGGGTGGATAGACAAGGACTGTGGAAAGTATTAAGAATATATGGAGTAGATGGGAAGTTGTTGAATGCTGTGAAGAGTATGTATGATGGTGCTAAGGCTGCAGTGCATGTGGATGGTGAACTAAGTGAATTTTTCTCTTTGAAGGTTGGGTTGAAACAGGGATGTGTCATGTCTCCATGGTTGTTCAATCTGTACATGGATGGGGTAATAAAAGAGGTACAAGGTAGGGTAGTGGATGTTGGAGTGGCCCTGGTGAGAGAGGATAGTGTTTGGAAACTCCCTGTACTGTTGTTTGCAGATGATACTGTGTTGTTGAGTGAAGACGAAGGGGAGCTGCAAGGCTTGGTGGATGAGTTTGGGAGAGAGTGTAAGAAACGGAATCTAAAGGTGAATGTAGGGAAGAGTAAAGTGATGGTCTTTGAGAGAGGCGAAGTCAGTGAATGTACAGCGAGGTTGGATGGTGAGGAATTGGAAAATGTGAGTACGTTTAAGTACAGTACTTGGGTAGTGTGATGAGTAAGGATGGAGGTTTGGAGGGTGAAGTGCTTGAAAGGGTACAGCAGGGAAGAAAGGTTGCTGGATCCTTGAAAGCAGTGATAAGAAACAGAGAAGTGAGCAGGGAAGTGAAAAAGTTACTACATGACAGTATTGTGATACCAACTCTAACGTATGGAAGTGAAGCTTGGACGTTGTTGGAAGGACACAAGTCAAGAGTGAGAGCAGTGGAAATGAGTTATTTAAGAGGAGCCTGTGGAGTCACATGGAGAGACAGGCTGACGAATGAGGATATAAAGGAACGTTGTGGTGTGGATGTGATAGGAAGCGTTATGAGGAACACACTGAGGTGGTTTGACCATGTGGAGAGGATGGAGGGTGAGAGACTGACGAAGAGAGTGTATGTGAGTGAGATGGAGGGGGGGAAGAGGGAGGGGGAGGCCGAGGATGAGATGGAGAGGTATATAGAAGAGGGGTGTGTGAGTTGGGAGCAGGGCAGTGAAATGGCGGGGGACAGGGCGACGTGGAGGCGATTTTTTTGCGGGCACCCCAAACGTGATTGAGGTGTTTGGCAATAGATAGATAGATAGATAGATAAAAATAATCATGTTACAAAGGAATCGTGAACATGAAATATAAAATCATTTAGACATCTGTTTCTTCCCAAGTGAAGTCTGTCTTGAACTACGTGATGACCATTTTGTTCTGTGTGGCGGAATCATCTGCTAGAATTTCAATCAATGAAAGTACAGTATGGCGTACACTATTCAGTACGGTACAGTGAAGCACGCTTCATTTTACTAATGTTTTTCTGATTTTTTTGATGCTCTGATTGTTTATTTTGGGGGTTATTGTACAGTATTCTCCAATAATGTCTTGACATCACTGCCACCACCATCATCATCATCACAACCATCAACATGAAATATGTTTCTGTAGAGAAAATTACAGTGTACTTCACAGTACATTACAGTATTTAAATACAGGGAGTCCCTGATATACGAAGCCCCAATATATGAAAATTCGAAGGTACGAAAGTGAAAAATATAGGACAAATTCCCCTATACGAAAGGCATATGTTTTGATGGTAAGAAAAGAGCTACGAAAAAATGATTCAAATTTGGTACGTGACCGACCGCAGTGCCACTATCATACAGTATATGACAAGACAAGCAACTAGAGTACTTCCGCTTTGTCCCAGTCCATTCCTGCTCCCCGCCTGTGTAGTGCATGGCTTCTGTACTGCAAGAATTTTTACGCATCTTTTGCATCTTTCATACCTTTCATCATGCCACCCAAGCGTTCTTCGCCTTCATCACCATCCACCGTGGAGCCTCTCAAGAAGAAGCAACACCGAACCCTGATGCAGGAACACAAGCTCGAAATTATCAAGATGCACGATGAAGGCCATGGTGTGAGTGAGCTTGGCCATGCTATGGGCTTAGCTGTATCCACTGTTGGTACAGTAACCAAGAAGAAAGAACTCTACAAGATGATGGCAACCTCTTATTCAAGCTTACCTGCTGCTTGCCAAGCCACATGGACATGAAGTAGCAGGATGAAAAAAATGGGATAGCTGCTGTTAATGTGGATGGAGGACTGTCAGCAGAAGAGGATTCTTCTCTCTTTAATGCTGATTCAAGAACGTGTCATGGAGATCTGGGGCAGTTTAGACGGAGATGAGGATGCTGCAGGCCCTTCAGATGCCACTTCTAGTTCGACTTCTGCTGGGACTTCTGGTGCCACTTCTGCTGCTGGGGAGACCTTCAAGGCCAGCAGAGGCTGGTTTGATCGTTTCATGAGGAGGGCTGGTCTCACCAATGCCTGGCTTGAGAGAGAGGCTGCTAGCGCCGATTCAGCTGCTGCGTCGGCATTCTCAGACCGGCTCAAGAAATCATCGAGGAAGGCGGCTACTCCTCAAAGCAGGTCTTCAACATCGATGAGAATGGGCTTTATTGGAAGAAAATGCCATCCAAGTAAGTTAAATTCATAATTCGTTGTTTTACAAGTTATTTATAGGCTAGCTGTAACAAGAAATAATAGAAATATCTGCCGTAATCAAGACAGGTAGTGGTGAAAGGAGTGAAATTTATGACTCCAGAAAGTGGCATGTGTTGTGAAGGTTGCCAGTCATATGAAATCACTCTGTTAGTTTGGGTCAATTTATGCGTGTTTAACTAGCGTTCAGTTCAATTCAGTTCAGATGCTGGGCAGAGGTTTTGCCTTTGCAACAGAGCCTCAGTTTTTTGTTATGAAAGTGACAAAAGCGTTGTGAAGTTTTAACTGAGTGATGTTCTAAAATTTTTCTGTGCACTTTACATACCTATTTGAGTCAATTTATAAGTGTTTAACAAGTGTTATGAAGTGGCACGTGTTGTGAAGGTGGCCAGTCATGAGATATCACATGAAAAATGTAATGGCTTCCTATAACTGATAAGATGCAGTGTTTTATGAGTGTTTTATAACAAGTGTCAATTTTTTGTTGCAGCACCTGTACCTTCAGGCAGGATAAAACTGCTCAGGGATTTAAGGCAGCTAAGGATCGCCTGACCTTGGCTCTAGGAGGCAATACCGGGGGTGACGTCAAGCTTAGGTCGCTTCTGGTCTACAGTTCTGAAAACCCTCGTGCACTGAAAAATACATCTAAGCCGTCTCTGCCTGTCTACTGGAAGTCCTCTAAAAAGGCATGGGTTACTACTGCTATCTTTTATGACTACATCTATAACTATTTTTCTTCCTCTATTTCCCGCTACACTTCAGCACACAACCTAGCGAACAAGGCCTTGTTGATCGTCGACAATGCACCAGTGCATCCACGGGCTATGGTCGAATGGTGTGATAACATTCAGGTGGTCTTTCTTCCCCCAAACACCATAGCGGTGTTGCAGCCTTGTGATCAGGGGGTGATTGCCACCTTCAAGCACTATTACACCAGATGCACCATGCACACGCTGTTGCATGTGCAATGAGATGGCAAGATCAATGGACCACAGGATTTCTGGAAGACTTTTGTTATCAAAAAAGGCCTTGAGATGATTGCTGAAGTGTGGAGAGAGATAACTCCTGCTACTATGAATGCCGTTTGGAGGAAACTGTGGCCGGAGGCAGTGCATGACTTCACTGGTTTTTCAGTGCCCAATGCTGTCATCCTCGACAAGGAGACTGCTGCCTTGACAAATGAGGCTGCCCTGGGCGACAATGGGGTGGAACTGAGGCCTGAGGACATCACGGAACTTGTGGAGTCTCACAAGGAGCTGACCACGGAAGACCTGTTGGAGCTGCAGGAGACTAGGCAGGATACTGAAGAACCTTACTCTCCTGTCACACACACTTTGACCATTGCATCACTGGAAAGATTCTGGAAGCCTATAGGCATGCAAATGACCTTGTCTTTCAGCCTGACCCAGAGATGGACAGAAGCTTCAAGATATGCAGCCTTGTCAAAGGTGGGCTAAGATGTTATGAAGAGCTTCTTAGAGAGAAAAATATTAGTGTCCAAGCAGCGCAAGATCATTTAGTTTTTTGCTCCTAGGATTCACCCTCCAGTACCTGCCTCACCACAGGATCCAGAGGAGGCAACCTGAGGGGGCCACCAGTCACTGTGACTCGCCCTGCCTCACCTGCATACAGTTAACTGTTTTGTATTTTTTACCGTAATTTGATAAATAAACAACAGTTTATAGTGGTAGGTGGGGGTGCTCGCCATCCACTCACTCGATGTAGTGTTGCTCTCGGGTGTCTACCCTTTCCTCTCCTCCATCCTCTTCTGTCTTTCTTTCCTTCATTCTTTCCTTGTCCTTCTGCCTATGGGTGACTTTACACTCCCTCTTCTGTCTTTCTTTCCTTCATTCTTTCTTCTTACTTCTGCCTGTGGGTGACTCTATGCTGAGTGACAAGCCAAATGGTTTCCTGTACATCAGGAAACCATTTACTGTACTATGCTGGGTGGTAACCATATAACCAAATTTTGGCACCTGGTGGTTTAGTGGGTAATTACGTCACTCCAATTGGACTAAGCCAGTGAAGGTTTATATCCAAGGGGTGGTTGGGGTTTACTGCTCACATAATGCCACTCAGGGAGGAGTGAGGCTGGTCACTCTCGTCTTAAATGTCAGGACCAAATTGCCTAACCTTGGGCTCCTACGCTCCTCATGGGGCAATGTAGGACTGGATGATGGATGGATGGATGGAACAATAGTTTAAATTTCATTAGCTTTTATAAACATTTGTACTGTAGAGTTAAAAGCTTACAACCAGCCTAGTAGCTAGCTGATAGTTTTAAAGGGGCTCCCGGAACGCATCTCCTCATTTTCTTAAGTTTCTTATGGGAAAAAATGCTTCTATATACAAAAAATCAGGATAAGGAAGATTTTAAAGGTACGATACCTAACCCTTTCGTATATCAAGGACCCCCGTGTATATGGATGGGGTTATAAACGACACAAGTTAGGGAAGTGGATGTTGGAGCAGCCCTAATGAGAGAGGGCAGCATTAAGAAACTTCCTGTACTGTTGTTTGCAGATGATATTGTACTGTAAAGGGAAGAGGAAGGGGAACTTAAAGGCTTAGTGGATAAGTCTAGGAGTGTAAAAAAACGGAATCTAAAGGTGAATGTTGGAAAGAGTGAAGTTATGGTCTTCGAGAGAAATGATGCCACTCAATGTACGCGAGGTTGGATGATGAGGTACCATAATGGAAAATGAGAGTGCATTTAAGTCTATCTATCTATCTATTGCCAGACGCCTCAATCCCGTTTGGGGTGGCCACAAACAAATCGCCTCCAAGTCGCCCTGTCCCCCGCCATTTCACTGCCCTGCTCCCAACTCACACCCCCCTCTCTCATATACCTCTCCACCCCATCCCTCCATCTCATCCTCGGTCTCCCCCTCCCTCTTCCACCCTCCACCTCACTCACATACACTCTCTTCGTATATCTTTCACCCTCCATCCTCTCCACATGGCCAAACCACCTCAGTGTGTTCCTCACAACGCTTCCTATCACATCCACATCCACACCACAACGCTCCTTTATATCCTCATTCGTCAGCCTGTCTCTCCACGTGACTCCACAGGCTCCTCTTAAATAACTCATTTCCACTGCTCTCACTCTTGACTTGTGTCCTTCCAACAATGTCCAAGCTTCACTTCCGTACGTTAGAGTTGGTATCACAATACTGTCATGTAGTAACTTTTTTACTTCCATGCTCACTTCCCTGTTTCTTATCACTGCTTTTAAGGAACCAGCAACCTTTCTTCCCTGCTGTACCCTTTCAAGCACTTCATCCTCCAAACCTCCATCCTTACTCATCACACTACCCAAATACTTAAACGTACTCACATTTTCCAATTCCTCACCATCCAACCTCGCTGTACATTCACTGACTTCACCTCTCTCAAAGACCATCACTTTACTCTTCCCTACATTCACCTTTAGGTTCCATTTCTTACACACTCTCTCAAACTCATCCACCAAGCCTTGCAGCTCCCCTTCGTCTTCACTCAACAACATTTAAGTACTGTACCATAATCCTGTACGGGGTGGCCATTTGACTCAGGAGCTATTTGTTTTACAGGGAGGGGCACTAACCCTCCACCAACCCACTTGACACGTAGGGTGCACGTATGGTTTGGTTATATGGTTACCACCCAGCGTTGTAAATGGTTTCTTGGCTTACAGGAAGCCATTTGGCTTGTCACTCAATGTAAAGCCACCTGTAACGGAAAGAAAAGCAATAAGTAGTGACAGGAAAGATGGGAGAAATAGGAAGAGAGGAGGGCAGGCACAGAAAAAGAATGATAAAGGATAAGGAAGAAGTAGGCAGCATTACATCACCATCATCCACTCATGTGATGTAGTGCTGCCTACTTCTTCCTTATCCTTTATCATTCGTTTTCTGTGCCTGCCCTCCTCTCTTCCTATTTCTCCCATCTTTCCTGTCACTACTTATTGCTTTTCTTTCCGTTACAGGTGGCTTTACATTGAGTGACAAGCCAAATGGTTTCCTGTATGCCAAGAAACCATTTACAACGCTGGGTGGTAACCATATAACCAAACCATACGTGCTCCCTACGTGTCAAGTGGGTTGGTGGAGGGTTAGTGCCCCTCCCTGTAAAACAAATAACTCAGAGTCAAATGGCAACCCCGTACGGGATTATGGCGTCTGGCAATAGACAGATAGATAGACTTGGGTAGTGTGATGAATAGGGATGGAAGTTTGGAGGATGAAGTGCATGAAAGAGTGCAACAAGGAAGAAAGGTTGCTGGTTCTTTGAAGGCAGTGATAAGAAATAGGGAAGCGAGCATGGAAGTAAAAAAAAAAAAGTTGCTGTATCATAGTACTGTGATACCAACTCTAATGTACTGTATAGAGGTGAAGCTTGGACTTTGCTGGAAGGACACAAGTCAAGAGTAAGAGCAGTGGATATGAGTTATTTGAGAGAAGCATGTGGAGTTACATGGAGAGAGACAAACTGAGTAATGAGGAAGTGAAGGAGCATTGTGGTGTGGATGGGGATGTGACAGAAAGCACGAGGAGAAATACGATGAGGTGGCTTGGCCATGTGGAGAGGATGGAGAATGAGAGAGTAACAAGGAGAGTGTATGTGATTAAGGTGGAGTGGGGGGAGAGGGAGGGAAAAGCCAAGGGTGAGATGGAGGCATGGAGTGGAGAGGTATAGGAGAGTGGGGGGTGTGAGCTTAGGGGAGGGCAGTGAAATGGCAGGGGGACAGGGCGACATGGAAGTGATTTGTTCGTGGCCACCCCTTATGAGATTAAGGCATTAGGCAATAGACAGATAGATAGACAGATGGACAGATAGATAGATAGAAGGCCAGACAGATAGCCTGATCATGATAAATATTAAGCAGAAGTTACAAGATGATTTCAGCAATGAAACTACTGTATGATCATCTAAGCCCGATGCTTTTTATGACATTCATTCAATTCCGATAGTCTTTTCAATTGGAAATCATTCGTTTGCAATTTATGATAATCATTATGATCTTATCCCAGGGGAGGTAGTGGTTTTTCATGTTGTTTCTGAAGGCTCCAACATGCTTGCATGCATCAGCCTTGGACACCTAATGGTGGTTTTCCATGCTGCTCCATCTCTGGCAGCTTCCTTATTCAGTCCCTTATCCCTGAGGTCACACTCAGTGCCTAGTCCCATGTCTTTTTCGGTCTACCTTTAGCAACCCTACCCCCATTAACGCTCCTCACTTTCTGCACCCAATGGGGGACTTCGGAAATCATCTACCACCAGATGTCTCTCGCTGTTTACGGCTTCTCTGTCCTGAGCACAGTCATGTTCAATTACCGATATACTTCTCTGTTGATATGAGAGCCTGTGTGGCAAAATACCATCATACACTATTGAAGTATTGAAAAAGCTTCATAAGAAAATTATAACAGAGGGGAAAACATTGCTCTCATTAATTTATTTTTCCAAAAACGAAGCCTGAGTTTTGAAAACCTGGCACTTATGTATAGTAGTCCCATATTTATCCGGACACTCAGTATCCCAACGTGTTCATTATCAGGATGTTGGATCTTGGCTCTATGAAACCATTATCCAAATTTACTTGCTATTATCTGGACGTAGGAGTCCCCGAGAACTTTGGCCGGCCAGTTGACATGTTCAAACATTCAGTATCGTGGTTGCTGGGCTTGAGCCGTGAGCGGGATGTGGTCCACGACCCACAACCAGAGCTAAAATGTCCGTTCACCCCTGTATTGAATGGTCAAAGTAGCGCGCTCAACCTATCACCCCCAACGAACCTCCAGCAGCCGAGTAACAAAACTGTAACCCGCAAGCGGTGTCAAAACATCCATACGCAACCCAACCAAATGTCCAATGTTGCATGGCCACTGGGCTAAGTCTTTCCCAAACGCCACCACCATCGAACACACACCACAAGCACATGTTGCGTGACAGTGGCTGTCCACCTCTCTACTGAATGTCGAAAGTCCCCCGGTCAGGGTGAGTTATGTTTCCGCATGGCCACTCAGCGTTTAACAGACCACAAGCCACGAGTAAATGTAGGGTAAAAGTGCCTGTCCACCTCTTGACAGAAGGGGGAGAATCCTGCCACAGCCTCACTTCTCTCCCCCTCCAGTCCCTCCTCCACACCCTCCTGTCTTCCATCCAACTCCCTCAATCCCTACCCTCCTCCGTGGTAATAACACTTACTTGTAAGTTTTCAAATTTTTTTGCAATTTATTTGACTACTATTGGTTGTGTCGGAATTTTGGAGTGACCATGAGAAAGCTTATGAAATTCTGCATCTAGACATGTGCTTAACTCTTGGAAGGTGCTGGCAAAATTTTGCACTAGGATGGTGGGAAGTTATATGAAGGTAAGTTTTACTCCTGAACACTTTATTCTCACTGCATTTCTGTACTTTTACTTATAAGTTTTATGTATCTTTATTAGATTACCACATAGTATAAACACCAGCAAAGATGATGGTATACCATTTATACCAATATAACCAATTTCTGGTGGCATATTTGGCCATTGGATTTTTGGGGGGCCCCAGGAACAATCACTCGTCACAGATAACATTGTTATCTTAACGTTTGGCAGTAGTATGGATAATCCTATGTGTGTGTTGATGTCTTAATATGGCAGAATGACCGGAAAACAGAGCCAAAGTTAGGAGGGGTACTGTACATAATGCAGTGTATAAGTCAGGTATTTTTTTGGTTTTCAATGTTTATTTTTTCATGGTTTTCTTGGTGGTTAGCATTAACAAGGATAATCCTATGTGTGTTTTGATGTCTCAATATGGCAGAATGACCAGAAAACAGTACAAAATTAGGAGGGGTACTGTACATACATAGGTCGGGTTTTTTTCGTTTTTCAATGTTTTTTTTGTAGTTTTCTTGGTGTCTAGCATTACTATACTTTGGATATTCCTATATGTGTTTTGATGTCTAAGTCTGGCAGATTGACCAGAAAACTGCCAAAATTAGAAGGGGTACTGTACATACAGCAGTGTATAGGTCGGGTGTTTTTTGGTTTTCATTTTTATTTCTAGTTTTTTCTTGGTGTTTAACAGTACTTTGGATGTGCGTATGCATGCTTTGATGTCAAAATAAGAAAGATTGACCTGAAAACAGTGCCAAAACTAGGAGGGGTACTGTATATACACTGGTGTATAGGGAGGGTGTTTTTTTTTTTTTTTTTTTTTTTTCATGGTTTTCTTGGTGTTGAAAATTATTTTGGATAATACTAAGCATGTTTTGATGTCAAAATATGGCAGAATAACCAGAAACCAGTGCCAAAATAAGGAGGGGCACTGTACATACACTACTGTTTAGGTAGGGTGTTTTGGGTTTTCAGTGTTTTTTTCTGCATGTTTTCTTGGTGTCTGGCATTACTCTGGATATTTCTTTGTGTGTTCTGATGTCAAAATATCCCTCAATGACTGGAAAACAGTGCCAAATTAAGCACATGTACTGTAAAAAATAGGTTAGGTATAGGTTGGAGGTGGGTATAGGTAGGGGAATAGTGTTCATTATCTGTATGTTGCCACTACCCGGACGTGCCTTTGCCTCTATTATGTCCGGATAAATGAGGGATGACTATTTATTTTCGTCATGTTTAATGAAGCTGCTACAAAGCAGAGTTTATTCTTGCCTCCTGAAATGTTCGGTATTTACTGTAACCCAGCTTTGGCCAAGAAAGTGTTTTGTTTGTGTCAGTCTCTCTTTTGGCAGAAATTTAATGATAATCTATTAAGTTTTCTACATCATCCATCCGAGTTCAGAGACGGTCCCTGTTCCAAGATTTGATGATGACTTATCCCCCCTAAGAAAATGTGTTATCACCACTTTAAAATAAGTCATATGATCTTGGAATGGGGACAGTCTCTGAGCTAGGATGGCTGATGAGGAATAATTTAACAGATCATCATTAAATATCCACCAAAAGAGAGACTGACACAAACAAAACAAATGCTTGGCTAAAACTACAGTATATATCAAATATTTCAGGAGGCAAGAATTAACTAAGCTTTGAAGCAGCTTCATTAAAAGTGATGAAATATATAAGTGCCAGGTTTTCAAAACTCGGGCTTCATTTTGGGAAACTAAAACAACGAGGGCAATGTATTCTCCTTTGTTATATTTTTGTTATGAAGTTTTTTCAATACTTCAATAGGGAATGATGTTATTTTGCCACAAAGGTTCTCATATCAACGCACAAAAATCACAGTAATTTAACAGGTACTCGGAGCAGACAAGCGTTAACGGTGGTGGCCTCTAGCAGCAGGCAACTTTGAAAGTCCTCCATTATCATCCCCCATCATTTCCACATGCCCAAACCATCCCAATCTACCTCTCCTCATCACAACACCAATACACTCCAGTCCCAACCAACCCCTCAACTCTTCCATTGTAAACCTAGCCCCCCCCCAGGCCTCACGCTCAGGGACACACTGCACACTCACCTAATCATTGTCATTTCTGTGAGTTTGAGTCTGTGAATATCCTCTTCCTTTACTGACCAGGTGTCCCTACCATACAGCATTACACTCCTAACACATGCTGCATACAAAGATCCCTTAGCATGAAGGAAGAGTCCTCTCAATGTCAGGAGAGGCAACAGCTCCCTGAACTTCTTCCAACCACTCCTCACTCTAGCCACAGAGCTAGCTCCAGCCCCACCTCCAGCACATAACATGTCTCCTGAATAACAAAACTCTTCCACACATTCAAGAGACTCACCAGCAAGTTCAATTCTTTCATGCCTGACAATCTCCACCTGCACCCTCCGACACACTGCACACATGAAATCAACATTATCTCGCAGTCTACCTCTAATACCACAACATTTCTTATGCACCCACTTATCACAGACACTGCACAAGATGGAATTACTTCCCACACCCTTGTGGCAAATCGCACATGGCCACTCTCCCTTTTCTTTGACAATACCGCCACCAGCAGGGTTGTTATTAACCCCCCCCCAAAAAAAAAAACTTTTTTTTTAATTTAGTTTCTTACACTTTTAATTTTTGCATTAAATGTAGTGCTATGTTCCTAAAGTTGGGTTAGGTTATGGTTAGGACAGGTTAGGGTAGTTAGGATGTAATGGTTAGGACAGGTTAGGGTAGTTAGGATGTAAAGCTGGGGAACATAGGACCCTGGGAACATACACATGCCCCCTCTCTCTGCAGTCAGTCATACATGCAGACAATACAGAAATTTTCCTAAAATCCAGATAGGCTACAATACTGCAGTTATTATTATTTCTAAATACCTTGCTTACCTTCCTTTTCCCTATAAAGAGCTTTCCTCTTGGGACACTTTTGGATGTGGGTTCTCATTCATTCTATTTTAGCACTTATTATCTGGTTGCAGTATCTGCAGGCTGCTTTCGGTTTTTTATTCTGTAAAACATCAACTTCATCCCACTCAGTTGCCATTTTTCTCCCACAACCAGCAGGTATTTTGTTGCTATGGTCCTCTCACTTCCATAGAAAAACTGAGACTGAGACACTGAGTACTGAGTCAGCAGTAGTCAGGACTCACCTGTCCATTTCCTGTATTAACATATACAATACAGTACAAGTTATCAACAACTTGGTCCAACTGGAGCAACTTGTATCAACATGCCTAAAACAAGTACAGTACCTATTCTCCATATAACACTCCAAACCTTTTACAGTATTTAGTTCTGAATTACCTTGTAAATTGCTTATTTTAACTAATTTACAGATAAATATGAGGAATAACAATAAAACTCCCAAAGGCCCAATTAAACCCAATAAGGCCCCCCCCCAAAAAAAAAAAAAAAATGTTTTTTTCCTTTTTTCAAACCCAGGTTTTCTCCAACCCTGGCCATCATCCCTAGATACCATCACTTTTGTTTTATCTGCATTTACTCTTAAGCCCATGTGCCACATAACCATTTCTCCACTTCCTAAATCTTTCCTCTGCCTCCATTTCATTCTCTGCAATCAACACCAAATCATCAGCATACAACCTCTCCCATGGGAGTCCATTTCTGAAGTAACATGAGAGGGCTTCAAGTACCATGATAAACAACAAGGGGCTGTTTATCATGGTAACAAGGGGCTACCCTCCTCACATTGCCCCATCACACTCCTCTGCACCCCCTCTAAAGTCACTGAACGACTGGTACCACAACTAGTCACAACTCACATTCCCCTTGCCCAGTCACAACATGGTTTTAGGCCACTACACTCCACAAACACCCTTCTTACAGACCTTACACAGAGAGTTTTCGATGGCATAAATTCAGCTAGGCCACCACACAGATCACTCCTAATCACACTAGACATTAGCAGAGCTTTTGATGCCATCCCCCGCCACAACCTCACAAACAAAATACTCAACACAAACATGCACAATAACACAAAAAGATGGCTGGCAAACTACTTAGCAGGCATATGTGCACACATAACATTTGCCAGTCAGTCTTCTAACACCAGAAACTTCACAAACTTCGTCCCCCAAGGATCTGTTTTGTCCCCTACACTCTAACCTATAAATGCATGACATACCCACACCCCACACACCAAAGATACACATAGCTTCCTATGCAGATGATATAACACTTACATGTAAGCACCAAAACGCAAACACAGCTGCACACATCATTCAACCTTACCTTAACACACTACACGAATGGTTCACCACAAACAGGCTCAAAATAGCCCCAGCCAAATCTACAGTGACTCTTCTCACAAACTAGACAGCAGAACACAGTCACATTCCACACCTCACCAAAAACAACACTCCCTTACCACATACACCCCTCCCCCCAAAATCCTTGGTGTAATATACAATACATCATTGTCATTTAAACAACACATCACAAACATTAAAAATAAAATAACACCAAGACTCAATGCTTTGAGGTCACTTGCCCATACAACATTCGGACATAACAAAGAAACCACCACCACAGTATACAAACAATACATACGTTCAGTGATGAATTATGCAAGCCCTGCCTGGGCTTCTAACCTCACCTAAACACACTATAACACTCTACAGACCATACAGAACAAGGCACTAAAAATAATCACAGGCTTCACAGCTACTACACCCACAGACCACCTACATCAAGAAACCAAAGTCCTCAAAGTCAAGGATCACCTAGACATGAGAGGCACCCAGTTTCTTGCTGCAGCCACCACAAACCCACAACATCCACTACAGTACATGGCAGCACATCTACCCACACCAAGGAACATCAAAACAACACCCAGCATACGATACCATACACAAATACTGTCATCTCTCCCCCTCGCCCACCTAAGACCAGCTTCCAGAAGCATATCCACACTCAGATCACTCACTGCTCCATTTAATCACTTAGACAACACACAGCTGCATGCACGGCCTCCTGACATCCACCCTTCTGAATCCTATGTTCCTCATGAGGACAGGGTCCACCTGGCCAGGCTGAGATGTGAGCACCATTAAGCCCTCTTAAGCTACCAGAAGAGGCTGGATGACTCCATCGCTGATGCCTGTCCAGGATGCAACACAGCAATCCATACTATTAAGCACATAATGGAAGACTGCATTGCATACAATCACCTACGCCAACAACACAACATATACTCTTTGAGAGCTCTGTGGGAAAGCCCCGGTCTCGGCCATGGCCTTCCTAAGGGACTCGGGGCTGTTCGGCCAGACTGCCTAGGGAACAACTACTGCTACTACTACAACATGGGGGTCAAAACTGACCCCTGCTGCACACCAACATTCACGGAAAACTTATCAATCAAATCTTCATTCACCCTTACCTGGGTGTGAGCACTCACATACATGGCCATAACCACCCTAACCAACCAGTGCTCGATCCCAAGCTTTCTCATTGCCCACTTCACCACCTCTCCAGGGACTCTATCAAAGGCCATCTCTAAACCAACAAAAACAAAGTACAGTTCCCTTTTCTTTCCTACATGTTTTTTCTGAAGCTGTCGAACAATGAACATGGCATCAGTGGTCCCTTTGTCTGGCATAAACCCAAACTATCTATCTATCTATTGCCAGACGCCTCAATCCCATTTGGGGTGGCCACAAACAAATCGCCTCCAAGTCGCCCTGTCCCCCGCCATTTCACTGTCCTGCTCCCAACTCACACCCCCCTCTCTCATATACCTCTCCACCCCATCCCTCCATCTCATCCTCAGCCTCCCCCTCCCTCTTCCCCCCTCCACCTCAATCACATACACTCTCTTCGTCAGTCTTTCACCCTCCATCCTCTCCACATGGCCAAACCACCTCAGTGTGTTCCTCATAACGCTTCCTATCACATCCACATCCACACCACAATGCTCCTTTATATCCTCATTCATCAGCCTGTCTCTCCATGTGACTCCACAGGCTCCTCTTAAATAACTCATTTCCACTGCTCTCACTCTTGACTTGTGTCCCTCCAACAACGTCCAAGCTTCATTCCTGTACGTTAGAGTTGGTATCACAATACTGTCATGTAGTAACTTTTTCACTTCCATGCTCACTTCCCTGTTTCTTATCAATGCTTTCAAAGAACTAGCAACCTTTCTTCCCTGCTGTACCCTTTCAAGCATTTCACCCTCCAAACCTTCATCCTTACTCATCACACTACCCAAGTACTTAAACGGACTCACATTTTCCAATTCCTCACCATCCAACCTCGCTGTACATTCACTGACTTCACCTCTCTCAAAGACCATCACTTTACTCTTCCCTACATTCACCTTTAGATTCCGTTTCTTACACACTCTCCCAAACTCATCCACCAAGCCTTGCAGCTCCCCTTTGTCTTCACTCAACAACACAGTATCATCTGCAAACAACAGTACAGGGAGTTTCCAAACACTATCCTCTCTCACCAGGGCCACTCCAACATCCACTACCCTACCTTGTACCTCTTTTATTACCCCATCCATGTACAGATTGAACAACCATGGAGACATGACACATCCCTGTTTCAAACCAACTTTCAAAGAGAAAAATTCACTTAGTTCACCATTCACACGCACTGCAGCCTTCGCACCATCGTACATACTCTTCACAGCATTCAACAACTTCCCATCTACTCCATAAATTCTTAACACTTTCCACAATCCTTGTCTATCCACCCTGTCATATGCATTCTCCAAATCCATGAAAGCCGCATACAACTTCTTTCCCTTCTCTAGAAACTTTTCCATTAAAGATCTAAGAATGAATATCTGATCTACACAACCTCTTCCCTTCCTAAAGCCTCCCTGTTCTTCTCCAACTAATTTCTCTGTTCTTTCTCTAACTCTGTCAATAAGCATCCTACCATACACTTTTCCTATTATACTAAGAAGACGAATGCCCCTATAATTACCACACACTTCTTTTTCCCCTTTTCCTTTGTACAAGGGAATAATTATACCTGACTTCCAATCCTCCGGGACTCTACCTTCCTCCAAGGCCAATCTGCACATCTTCCACATCCATTCTACTACTATCTCTCCCCCATGCTTCAGCATTTCACCACACACTCCATCAATTCCTGGGGCTTTCACCAATTTAACTTTCTTCACTGCTTCCACAACTTCTATCCTACTGATTTCTTCCTGTCTTCTCACCTCCCTCTTTCTCCCAGCCATTCCCCAGCCACTTATACTCGCATTACTTCCATCCTCTATGTTCAACAATTCCTTAAAGTGTTCTCTCCATCTGCTCACTTTTTCTCCCTTCTCCACTAGTAATCTACCATTTTTATCTTTCACTCCCCTGCTAACTTCACTTCCACCCTGTCTTACTCTTTTCACCTCTTTCCAGAACATTTTCTTACAGTCCCTCCACTTTACACTCAAATTCCTTCCAAATTCCTCATCCACTCTCTTCTTACTCTCTCTTACTAATCTTTTCACCTCTCTCTTTCTTTCTACATATAACTCTCTCTTCCACCTCTCAACTTCTTCCATGCCCCTATTTCTCATCCATTCATTGTATGCTTTCTTCTTTTGTGCCACAGCCTGTTTCACCTCTTCAGTCCACCACGCTGTTCCTTGCACCCCCCTCCGTCTTCTCTTCCTTCCACACACCACATCACACGCTGCACATATTTCTTCTGTAAATATCCTACACACACCTTCCACGTCTCCCATCTGCTCCAATTCACATTTGCCCAATCGTTCCTCCACTTCTCTCTTATACTCTACCTTTTTCCCATCCTCTTGTAACCTTTCCACTCTCCTTGCAACTACTCCTTCCTCTCGTCTTTCCCTTTTTCTATTCCTCCATCTTTCTTGAATTCTAATTCTGGCCACCACCAAGTAGTGGTCAGAAAGTCCACTCCCCCAACCTCTATAAACTCTTGCATCCATTACACATCTTCGCATCCTTTCATCCACACACACATAATCAATCATTGCCTTCCTTTCATTCAGTTCACCACCCACCCTTCTCATCACTCGCCATGTATACCCAAACTGTTTGTACATATATACAGTATATATATATATATATATATATATATATATATATATATACAGTGCTCGTCAGAAGTATGGAGCGCCCTGCGTCCCTCCTGAGAAACAAACCTTTCAATATTGAAAAAACATATAAATAATGCATTTTATTTACCTTTAGTGCTTCGTAGGGTAGCCTTTATGTTTCTTCACGGACCTGAGACGTCTTGGAAGTGAAAGGGCGAGGCTCCTGAGGTGCTGGAGCGGTATTTTGTCCCAGGAGTCACGAATGGCGGCTTCCAGCTTAGGCAGAGAGCTCACGTCCTTCCCTTGGAGACTCTTCTTTACGAGGTACCAGAGGTTTTCAATCGGGTTGAGGTCCGGGCTATTTCCTGGCCAGTCTGTCATGGATGATACCTCGCAGTCACGAAGCCAATTGGTGACCGATTTGGCCTTGTGAGCAGGTGCACCGTCCTGCTGAAACACTCATGCACCTGTTAGCTCGAAGGAGTGTGGTAAATGATCACACAGAAGCTCCAGGTAAACATCCTGATTCACTCTGAGGTTCTTGGGAAGTACAACAAGCTTCCCCAAACCCTTCCCTGAGAAACAACCCCATACCATGAGTGAATCAGGATGTTTAACTGTGCTTTCTACATACCGTGGGTCAAGTGGGTCACTACCTTTGCGTGCTCCTCTGTTACAGGTAACACTAAACGTTGCCTCATCAGACCACAACACTGACAACCATTGCTCCTCACCCCAGTTTAGATATTTATTAGCAAAGGCAAGCCTACGAATTCTCTGGCTGCTAGAGAGAAGAGGCTTTTTCACAGGCCTGTGACTTGTGTAACCAAGCTCATGCACCCTACGAGACACTGTTCTCACTGACACCTCACCAAACACTTCTGGGTTGCTCTCCTTAATTTTCCTTGCACCATTAAGCCCTCCACTGCACGTTTTAAAACATTAACAGACCTTGGAGAAGTTTTCCTAGGCCTACCAGACCTCGGTTTCTTTGTGGGAACTTCACCACTGTTTTCCTCCCGAAACCGCGCACACCAACGACGCACTGTCGATCGTGCCACACCAACCAATTCACTAATTTCCTTTGTCTGGTGGCCTGCCTCCTTTAGAGCAATGATCTGGGATATGATTTCACTTGATAGTTCACGGGTAGGTGCCATAACAAAGTTTTAAAGGCCAAAACACTGCGGGACACTCGGTAAAAAATGGCGCAATTTGAGAGGGACACTCGGCGGAGTTCCTCTCTCTCAGGCAGCCCGTGGGCGACTGAGGCGGGAACCAACCAGCGTGTCGGAAGGCCTCAGGCTACCGTGACGTCATGCTCGGAGCTCAAACTTGTGGCTCAATTCTTACCCCCAAAAATGGGTGATTCTTTTTGGGCCATAAGTATTGCGCGCCCGGCGGACAACGCTGAATACTTCTGACGAGTACTGTATGTATATATATATATATATATATATATATATATATATATATATATATAATATACATATATATATATGAGGCGTCTAGAACCAAAGGGGCATCGGCGCCAAAATGTACTTTTGAGTTATGACGCTTTAAAGTTGTGATTATGGCAACGTCATAGCCAGAAGGCAATAAACAAACCTTTTATACATCAAAATGATCATCAGCGCCTATGCTCTACATGTAAAGCCAAAAAAACAAAACAATAATAACCGTAACCACAAAATAGGCAGTAAACCAAACCCCCAATTTATAAGTGGACATAATAACATATTGTAGGGATTTAAAAACATAGCAGAAAAAACATCAACGAATGTATTAATGTACAAAACTTTATTAACTGAAGATTCCAATTCACTTAATATTAATAAACGAATAATTATTACTGTAATTTCACGTTTTTTTACAACTATAACTGAAATCAATGCAGTTATTATTTTTCCTCTACCATAATAGATTGAAATAATAACACTAAAAAAAAAAAAAAAAAGTAGTGTAGTGCTTAAGTAAATTGAGAAGGGGTAGTGGGAGGTTAATGGTGGGGTCGTCATCTAGGAGATCGACATCCAACTCTGCCTCCTCGGTGCAACGCCCCCTCCCGCTGTCTCCCCTCACCACTCTCTTTTCCTCTTCCTTTCTACCTTTTTCCACTTCTCCACACACTTCTGACACTTACGAGAGGTTATAGGCACCACCTCCTCACTGTAACTATGTGATGAACTCATCTTGTCATCCCTCCTTCAACCCCAATAACAACAGCTCATCTTGTCACCAATAATCCACGATAAATGGGGTAAAAATCTATCTATCTATCTATCTATTGCCAGACGCCTCAATCCCGTTTGGGGTGGCCACAAACAAATCGCCTCCAAGTCGCCCTGTCCCCCGCCATTTCACTGCCCTGCTCCCAACTCACACCCCTCTCTCTCATATACCTCTCCACCCCATCCCTCCATCTCATCCTCGGTCTCCCCCTCCCTCTTCCACCCTCCACCTTACTCATATACACTCTCTTTGTCAGTCTTTCACCCTCCATCCTCTCCACATGGCCAAACCACCTCAGTGTGTTCCTCATAACGCTTCCTATCACATCCACATCCACACCACAACGCTCCTTTATATCCTCATTCGTCAGCCTGTCTCTCCACGTGACTCCACAGGCTCCTCTTAAATAACTCATTTCCACTGCTCTCACTCTTGACTTGTGTCCTTCCAACAATGTCCAAGCTTCACTTCCGTATGTTAGAGTTGGTATCACAATACTGTCATGTAGTAACTTTTTTACTTCCATGCTCACTTCCCTGTTTCTTATCACTGCTTTCAAGGAAAAATCCAATACGCAATAATTATACACCTCAGTGAACACGGGAGGGAATCCTCATCGTCACACCGGGTGGGCCACACGCTAGCTGATTGGCTGCTCTGGGGGAGTGGCAGAGAGTGAGAATGCTGATTGGTTTGGGCTGTGTGGCTTAGATGCCTTCCTGCTCTGATTTGTTCGCCCGGCAGCATGGACAAACCCACGTGACTTTGAGCCCCTCTACCACTGTCCAGAAGGCCGAATCTTGTATGGCAACCAGTGCTGTCACTGAGAAGAGGGTTAAGCCTGTTGTCTCCCATACCTAACTCAAAACCAGTATATTGGTGGGGATGCCCCTTTGGCTCTAGACGCCTCATATATATATATATATATATATATATGGGCATACCTCAACTTATGAACATAATTGGTTCCAAGAGGCCGTTTGCAAGTCGATTTTGTTCACAAAATGAAAATCCCTTAAAGTACTACATGTACAACATAAAAAAACACAGTACTGTTCACTGATCTGTTGGTAGGGTTTTAAATGTTATGCAGTTTATATTGTATTATGAAATATAAATGCATAAATTAACACAGGAAATACACAAGAAATACATACAGTATAAGACACAACTCTGTTCCTGCTATCGTCCGATGCCTATTTACAACTGACGAAATGATAATGGAACGTTTGCCACCCGTGAAGATGTGGATGTGGCAAGCATTTCATTTTGTTTCATTAGTTGTAAATATACATCAGACATAAGCAAAGTTATCTTATTTTATAAACATTACTGTAGCTCAACTAAGGGCAGACACAGCAGGATTTGCAGGAAGTGAGAGGAGGCAGGTGGAGGAGTGGAGTTAGTTGGAAGATGCGGGTGAGGAGAGGGCAGTGGGCAAGTCGGGATTTTTGGGAGAAGTAGGCTGAACGGATGTGGCTGAAGGCTCAGCAATGGAGGTTGAAGGCTCAGCACAGGAGGCTGAAGGCTGTGGTTCGTCTAATTTTGTTTCCACTCCCGAGAAAAACCTCATGATTGACGACTGGGAAGCGTTCTTCTTTTTCTCATCAAGGATGAGATGATAGCAGGCCAGGGCATCATGCACAGCAGCACAGTCACTGCCAAACCGGTTGGCATTCGGATCCTGTTCTTCTAAGGAAGCAAGCCCTTTCTCAGTCATTCCAAAGGCACCGGTTAACTCCTTGATAGTCATTTTCCTGGTCTGAACTTCTGACTCAGCCTCTTCCTCCTTCCGCTGTAAGTCTAACTCCATTAACTCCTCATTCATCAGTTCCTTCTTATAAGCCTCCAATAACTCATCAAAGTCCTCTTCCTCCAGATCCATATTTAGTTCCTTACCCAGCGCCACCATGTTAGCAACAATGTCAGTGTCCGTGAAGCCTATGAAGTCCTGCACAAACTGGGGGTGAAGGTGCTTCCACACACCGTTCATGTCAGTCTGTTTCATCTCATGCCAGGGAGCAACGATGTTTTGGATGGCCTTCAAGATGTTATAATCCTTCCAAAAATCAAGCAAAGTCTTGCCTTCCTCAGCTTCAGTTGCTGTCACTGGCTGTCTCAATGTACGGGAGAGGTAATACCTCTTGAAGGTGGCAATAACTCCCTGATCTATGGGTTGGAGAAGTTAGGTTGTGTTTGGTGGCAGGTACACAACCTTAATGTTGGGGTGATAATCATGAAGGCTGGGAGGGTGTCCAGGGGCATTATCAAGGACAAGGAGAATTTTGAAGGGAATGTTCTCCTCCTTGCAGTATTTCTCCACTTGTGGCACAAAGTGGTTGAAGAACCAGTCCTCAAAAAGGGCAAGGGTAATCCATGCCTTGCTGTTTGCCATCCATATCACTGGGAGGGATGCCTTAGGGATGTTCTTCAGGGCACGGGGATTGGCCGAGTGATACACGAGGAGTGGCTTCAGTTTGCAGTCACCTGAAACACAGCCACCCAGCAGGAGAGTTTGCCTGTCCTTAGAGACCTTAAATCCTGGCATAATCTTCTCTTCCTTAGATATGAAGGACCTGCTGAGCATTCTTTTCCAAAGTAAACCTGACCCATCAACACTAAACACTTGCTCAGGGAGATGGCCACCCTCCTCAATGATCTCTGCCAATGTAGATGGGAGCTCCTTCTCTGCAACCACATCCACACTAGCTGTCTCACCGCTCACCTTCATGTTATGGAGGTTAGCCCGTGATTTAAAGCAGTTAAACCATCCAAGACTTGCACTAAATTCTACATCCTTTTCCCCAGAATATTTCTTCTTTAGGTTCTGGAACAGCTTAGTGGCCTTCTCCTGTATCAGCCCTGTGCTGATAGGGATGTGCTGATGAATCTGGTTGTCTATCCACACACCCAGAAGCTTCTCCATCTCCTTCATAATATGCCAACTTTTTTGGCAATGATGGTGGACTTCATGAACATAGCACCCATCACATGCTTAAGAATACGCTCCTTATCCTTAACAGCTATCCCCACAGTTGATCTGTTCATCCCAAATGAATCCACCACTGCACTAATTCTTTCACCACGTTCAACATGCTTTATTATTTTGTGTTTTTGTTCCACAGAGATGGCATGTAGCTTCCTAGATGAGCCAGAAGCAACACTATCAACATGCTTGCATTTATCAGCCAAATTAAATGGAGTGAAAGTACTAAAAGCACAATGTACCAGTACAGCGATCCTCTCTCCTCAAGGCAAACAAAACAAAAACAAAAGATGATGGGTTGGCCCTCTAGCATCCACACTGCCACCTAGTGACCCGCCTCGCAACTACTGTCACCTGCCGCATTCAAGAGCGGTCGCAATGGACCACTACAAGCTAAATTAGTTTTTCGTGGTTACATTCGTACCTGTGAAATGTTCGTTACTTTTTTCTTGTTTGCATCTTTGAAATGATCGCATCTTGAACAATCGTAAGTTGAGGTATGATTGTATGTATGTATCTATACATATACTGTATATATATATATATATATATATATATATTATCATGATCATCATCATCCGAACCTTCTTTCCCACCCTATTGCAGGGAGAGGAGTAGAAATGTCAGAAATGTCCAGACAGCCCCCCCCCCCTTTTTTTTTATGCAAGGAAGAAGGAACCAAAGGCTAGGAGCCCACAAAATAGTTCCTTCCAAGAAAAAACAAAAACAATACAAAAGAGAGCCAAATTCAAGATCCATTCATTTCGGGATACCTGGACACACTGTGTTTGAGAGACTGGAGATCATAGGAAGTAGGAAATACAGACAGAGGGAGACAGTTCCAGAGTTGATCTGTTTCATACATGAAGGACTGGGAGTAATGGTAAACTCTTGCATTAGAGAGTTGGACAGAAAAGGGATGAGAGTTTGTTGCTAGACAGGTGCTTTGCACCCGTTGTAGAGGTGGAGGGATGCAAGCAGACAGTTCAGAGGAGCAGTGACCATGGAAGCAGCGACTGAAATGAGATAAAGAGGCAGCAGTGCAGTGAAGAGACAGAGGTTGAGGGGAGCCAGCAAGAGGAGGTGAGTTAAGGAGATGAAAAGCCTATGACTCCACCCTATTGAGAAGAGCTGTATGTGGGAAGCCTCCCCACACATGGGAGTTGTACTCTACACAGGAGCGAATAAAACCCATGTATAAAGTCAACAACTGTACAGGGGTAAAGAACGTACGGAGTTGGCTTAGCACACCTAATCTCTTGGAAGCTGATTTTACAAAAGATGTAATATGATCTGTCCAAGACAAATCCCTAGTGAATGAAACCCCAAGAATGTTCAGGGATGATGCAGGACTGAGCTGGATATTATTAAACATTAGTGGGTACTCCTGTGGAAGATTTTGTTGGGCTGATAGGTGTAAAAACTGAGTCTCTGATGCATGAAAAATAATGAGGTTATTTTTACCCCAGTCAGAGATACGAACCAAGTCAGACATTAGGTGTGCCACAGCCTCATCCCATGCTTGTTGAAGTAACTGCTGAGATGGACGGTGCGGGAACCGAATGGAAAGGTGAAGGGTGGAATCATCAACGTATGAGTGAATAGGGTTAGAAGTACAGCTCAGAAGATCATTGATGAATAAATGGAAGAGAGTTGGTGATGGGACAGAGCCCTGAGGAACACTACAGTTGATAGATCTAGGAGAAGAACGATGGCCGTCTACAACAACAGCTACAGATGACCAGAAAGGAAGCTATAGATGAAGGCACAGATAGAAGGATAGAAACCGTAAGAGGGCAGTTTGGAAATTAAGATTTATGCCAGACTCAATCGAAAGCCTTTGAGATGTCAAGTGCAATGGAAAAGCTTTCGCCAAAGTCTCGAAAGAAGGATGACCAGGAGTCTGAAAGGAAGGTGAGAAGATTGCCAGTGAAGCGTCCCTGACGGAACCCATACTGACGATCAGAAAGAAGGTTGTGATAGGAAAGATGCTTTAAAATTTTTCTATTAAGAACTGACTTGAAAACTTTTGAGATAAAGGATGTTAAAGCAATTGGACAATAGTTAAAGGGTTGGGAATGGTCACCCTTCTTTGGCACTGGTTGAATGAGAGCAAACTTCCAGCAAGAAGGAAAGGTACAAGTTGACAGAAAAAGGCAAAAGAGTTTGCCTAGGCAGGGTGCAAGCACAGAAACACAGGTCTTGAGAATAACAGGAGGGACTCCATGAGGCCCATATGCCTTGTTAGTACTGAGGCCAGTGATGGCAGAAAATACATCAGCTGAAGAAATTTTATTGTCAGCCATGAGGAAGTCAGAGGGGGAAGTGATGGAGGGACAGCACCGGAATCATCTAAGGTGGAACTGGAGGAGAAAGTCTGAGCGAAGAGATCTGCTTTATCAGTAGAAGAAATAGCTACAAAGCCATCAGAGTAGAAAAGAGGAGGGAAGCATGATGAGGTAAAGTTGTTAGAATGGTTGTTGGTAAGATGCCAGTAAGGAGCGGGAAGAATTCGAGTTAGAGAGTTGAGAGCATTTGGTATAGATGAAATTATTTTTAGCACAGTGAAGAACGGACTTAGAATGATTCCATGCAGAAACATAAAAAAAGATGTGATTCAAGGGTGGGTTGGCTCTGGTACCTTTTATAGGCCCTCTCCTTGTTCTGGACAGCATCAGAACAAGCTTGATTAAACCAAGGCTTTCTTGCATTAGTCAAAGGATATGAGAACGGAATGTATGCTTCCATGCCCGAGAGAATAACCTCTGTAATGCGCATGACACACTCAGATGGCTCCCAGCTATGGAAGCAATAATCATTCCATGGAAAATCAAAGAAGTACTGCCTGAGGGCCTCCCAATCTGCAGCTCAAAAGTGCCACAGTCGACGTTTCTTTGGAGGGTCCACAGGCCATACCAGAGCGATAGGACAGAGTACGGTAATGAGGTTGTGATCGGAGGAGCTCAGAGGAGCCCAATGGAGAGAAGAGATTAACAGTGTAAGCAGAAGGGTTAGTTGTAAGGAAAAGGTCAAGTATGTTGGAGCTCTCTCCAAGGCAGTCCAATCCAATGGGCCACACTTCCATTCACTCATCGTTCAAGCCCCCGGAATCCTGGTTCTATTGGATACGCCAAAAACATTCACCACGTTCTGTAGCTTCACATAAACGTATCCAACACAGTCAATCCGAGCGCTGCCACATTAAAATGAGGTGACAAATCCCTGATCATGCACTTCTCCTCACAACATTCATCCAGCCGGCTCGATCTCTTTTCAGTTCCCTAGCTTCACTAACTTCCAAACGTCTCTTCCTCACACATTCATCCACCATATCTCTACACCTTCTCCTTGGCCTACCTTGCCTCCTCCCTCCTTCAAATTCTCTCAGATATACCTTTTTCACCACTCTATTGTTCTCCATTCTCTCCACATGACCATACTATCTTAGTACACTGTCTTCCATTCTGGTGTCCACAGACTTGCTCACTCCACATCTTTCACGAATCATATTATTTCGTATCCTATGCACCCTCTGTACTCCACATACATTCCTCTGCAGTCCAATCTCCACTGCCCTTACTCTTGACTTTTCATTTTCATGCCACACCACAGTCTCAGATCCACATGTTAAAGTTGGCACTAACACTTCTTCATGTATCGTTCGTGCAACTGCAACACTCAAGCCTCTGTTTCTTATCAAGGCATTCATTGCAACAGCTACTTTTCTTCCTTGTGTCACTCTACTTTCCATTTCTTTTGCACATTTTCCTCTCTTTTCTATCACTACCCAGGTATCTGATCACTCTCACCAATTCCAGTTTCTCTCCATTCACCGTAATATCACACTGGGAGTCACCTTTTCTCTCAAAAACCATCACTTTACTCTTTTCTACATTACTCTCAAGGTACGACACTCACAGACATCAGTAAAACTCTGCACTAGCCTACCAAGTTCTTGCCTGGTACTTGCAAGTAGAACTGCATCATCAGCAAACAACAAAATTGAGATATCCCATCCATCACCATTCATTACCCACATCACCCCTCTCTCCATTACTCGTGTTTTTATTCTCTCACCACCCCATCCATATATATATTGAACAATCATGGGAACATCACACAAGCTTGTCGCATGCCCACACCGATCGTGAACCATTCACTTAGATGCCCATCGACCCTTACATATGCTTCACTACCATCATAAAAACTTTTGCCAGCACCTAGCAGCTTACCATATACACTGTACATGCACAAAACTTTCCACAATCCTTCTCTGTCCACTTTGTCGTACCAGTATGCTTTTTCCAGATCCATGAATGCCATAAACACCTTATGGTCCCTCTCACAAGCCTTCTCTGCTACCTGTTTCACTGCAAATATTTGATCCACACATCCTTTGCCACTCCTAAAGCCACCCAGTTCATGACTCACTAGGACAACTGATATCTCTCTTACTTTCTGTATAGGCCTAATAATTCTTCCATATACCTTCCCTACCACACTCAACAAAGTTATGCCACAATAATTCTTGCACTCACTTCACTCACCTTATATTTTTGTACAGGGGTACAATCACAGCCTTTTTCCACTCAGCTGGCAATTTCACTCATCCATGCCTTCTTACATGTCTCCAACAAGCACTTCATTCCACTCTCCCCACTACACTTAATCATCTCTGCAGACACCTCAACCTCAGCTGCTTTCCCATTTTTCAGCAGCTTCACAGTACTCTTCACCTGTGCGAGTGTCACGTCTCCTGGCACTGCATCCCTTCACTGCACACCCCCAAAACCAATCGTGTTTACAGTCACTCTGTTCTCTCTATTCCCATTCATCAGGCTTTCAAAATATTCTTTCCATCTGGTCCTTACTTCATCCCAATGGGTTAATAATCTACCACCTACATCCCTCACACCATCATATTACTTTCTGCTTTCATTTCTACATTTCCGCACCTATTTCCAGAATAACTTCTTATTTTCAGCATAGTCTGCATTCATTTTTCTTCCTGGATCATCATTTACCTCCTCCTTTTTCATCTTCACTAGTCTCTTTACGTGCTCCTTGCTCTCAATATAATCAGTTCTTAGTTCAACTGAGCCCCTGTCCTGATAAACACTTCTTCCTCCACTGCTCTCTTAACGTCATCATCACATCCTGCTGCACCTTTCTTCTTTGTTGTTACTCTTGCCACACCACACACCGCTATAGCATTTCTAACTAAGCAATCCCTACATGCATTCTACAGGCTGTCTAAAATCTAGATCCATTTCATTCCAATTAACTGATTCTAACTCCTCCCCTACTTTGGTCCTGTAATCATCTGCCATTTCTGATCCTCAGCTTCTAAACTTTCAGTCTTTCTCCCTGACGGCTCCTCTCTCTCCTGATCCACCTCACTCCTCCCAGCTTTATACCACAATCATATGATCTGACAGACCTCCACATCGTCCCCTCAAGGCACTCGTATCAGCAACCATTCCCAGCATTGATCTCTCTATAAGCATGTAATCAATTAGGTTTCTTTCAATACGATCCCCGTTCCCTCTGTACCATGTATATTTATGTGCATCTTTGTGTTTGAAATACTAGTTACAAATGCACAACCTCCTTTCCTGACACATATCCTTCAGTTGCTTTCCGTTTTCATTTTCTCCTGGTACTCCATTACATAATCCATTATGTTATCCTCAGGACCAGTGCCCACTCTTCCATTCATATCACCCATTACTATCACTTTATAGCTCCTGGGCATTTCTCTCACTACTTCATCCAGCTCATCACAAAACCTGTCTTTCTCTCTCTCACTCCTGTCCTCACACGGTGCATATGCTACAATCACTACCACTTTCACCTTCTCAAACTTGAACTTGACATCAGGGGCACACCCAGGGGGGGCCCCCCCCCCTAGCTCTCCGGGACCTTTAAAAATTTATATATATATATTTCGATAACAGCAAAACATGAAAAACTGGCAAGTACAAACAAAGAGTAACACATGAGCCAGCAGCTCCGACTCTAAACCTGCGTATGACCTGCCAGTAATTATCGGATTACCTGACCTCACCTCACTACAGGCCCCCCCTTTAGAAAATTCCTGGGTGCACCCCTGCTTGACATACATACACCTCGAGCTGACACATCTGTAGTTTCTCATTCCACTCTGCCACATCTCATTCATCAACAAAGCAACTCCTTCCTTGCATCTTCCTCGCCCATTCATGCCCGATCTTACACATTTCACACCCTCCCCCTCCTCCACTTCACACCCTTTCATCTTTGTTTCACACAATGCCATCACGACATATCTCGCATTCTTGAACACATTCACCACTTCCACCCTCTTCCTCTCCTCATTCACACCTCTCACATTCCACATGGCCATGCGAATCTGCCCATTTGCTTCGGGCCCTGGGAAGGTATTGGGCCCTCAGAGGCTCTCTGAAATAACTGCCATGATTAGTGATTTTGAATAGGGAAATCTGGGGGACACTTAACCCTGCCAAAAATCCCGGTTAAATGATTACAACCCAGAGTAGTAAATGGTTTCCTGTACAGGAAACCATTTGGATTGTCACTCAGTGTAGAGATCAAGGCATATCTACATTGAGTGAGTGGTCGATGGACATCCCCATCCACCATGTATCGTAATGGCTCCATCCACCACATACAGTAAAAGTCCTGTAATCTGAATTGCAGGGGACCGAGGGTCTTTCGGACAATTGGGAGGACCTTTTGAAATCATTAGAAATATGTACACGATCATTCAGTAAACACTTTGGTATGGGTTACTGTTTTACTCAACGGAAATACATAGAAGTTTTGATGAACAGTTGCAGGCAGGTACATCCAAGTCCAAGGCAAAGTCCAAACCTGATAAAACCTTGGAAAAAAACCATAAAAATTCGAAAAATTTTGCCTCGACAAATTCGAAATACAGTATCTGGATTTTCGGATTCCTGTACAGTATATATACATATATATATATATATATATATATATATACTGTACAGTATATATACATATACATATATATATATATATATATATATATAATCTATCTATAGCCCGACGCCCTAATCCCGCAAAGGATGGCCGCAGACAAAACACCTCCAAGTCGCTCTGTCACCCACCATTTGACTACCCTCCCCCCAACTTACCTCCCCCCTCCCTCATATACCTCTCAACTCCATCCCTCCACCTCATCCTCGGTCTACCTCTCCCTCTCCCTCCCTCCATCTCACCTACATACACCCTCTTAGTCAGTCTTTCATTCTCCATTCTCTTCACATGTCCAAACCACCTCAGTGTATTTCTCCTAATCTTCTCAACTACATCCACATCCACCCCACAGCGTTCCTTCACTTCTTCATTCGTCAACCTGTCCCTCCACGTCATTCCACATGCTCCTCTCAAGTAACTCATTTCCACTGCTCTCACTCTTGACTTGTTCCCCTCTTGCAAGGTCCATGCCTCGCTTCCATACGTCAGGGTAGGGATCACAATACTGTACTATCATGCAGTGACTTCTTAACTTCCATACTCATCTCCCTATTTCTCATCACTGCTTTCAGTGTACCAACAACCTTCCTTCCCTGCTGTACCCTTTCACGCACTTCATCCCCCAAAGTTCCATCCTTACTCATCACACTACCCAAGTACTTGAATGCACTCACATTCTCCACATCCTCACTGCACACTCTGTGACTTCATTCCTCTCAAACACCATAACTTTACTTTTGTTTACATTAACTTTCAGATTCCTCCTCCTACACACTGTCCCAGATTCATTCACCAAACCTTGCAACTCCCATTCATCTTCACTCAACAGTACTGTATCATCAGCAAACAGCAACACTGGAAGCTTCCAAATCTCACCCTCATTCATTAGAGCCACCCCCACATCCACTGCCCTACCCTGTACCTCCTTTACAACCCCATCCATGTATATATTAAACAGCCATGGAGACATCACACAACCCTGTTTCAGTCCCACATTGAGATCAAAGAACTCACTCAGCTCACCATCCACTCGCACCGTAGCCCTAGCTCCCTCGTACATACTCTTCACAGCACTCAACAATTTCCCCTCCACTCCATATATTCTTAATACCTTCCACATACCTTGCCTATCTCTTCTGTCATAAGCTTTCTCCAAGTCCATGAAGGCAGCATACACTTTCCTTCCCTTCTCTAGATACTTCTCCACTAAACATCTTAGAACAAATATCTGATCTACACACCCTTTTCCCTTCCTAAATCCCCCTTGTTCTTCTCCAACTAGCTCCTCTTGTCATATGCCTAACCCTATCAATGAGTATTCTACCATATATTTTACCAGTCACACTAAGTAGGCAAATACCCCTATGGTTACCACATACTTCTCTCTCCCCTTTTCCTTTGTATAAAGGAACAATTATACCTGATTTCCAGTCCTCTGGAACCCTTCCCTCTTCCCAAGCCAATCTACACAACTTCCATATCCACTCTACAACAATCTCACCCCCATACCTAAGCATTTCACCACACTGTAGCACCAGTCGAGCAGGGCAGTACTCCCGAGGTGGATGGAAAGCTGATGACAGGGAGTGCTGGAGCTCCCGTTTCATCAGCCCTCAGGACTAGTTCCTGACCATCCCCCTTTGCTGAACTTTTTCAGTGTCTCAGTTACACAGAGAGTAGGCCAGCATGCTCTCCAGTACAAATTTCTCTATCTATCTTCACCAAACTACATGCACAGTACACACTACACTTCCTATTCAAAATTTACCAAAATGGCGTCAATTCACCCAGCCTCGGAGTCCCCAGGGGGGGGGACCATAAATGCCCCCGCCATCTGCCCCTCTCCCGGTGACGACTCGAGGTGCCTGGAACCACTGTCTGACTCTCTTCTTCTTCATTTCTGCAACATTCGCGGCCTTTCATCTAACTTTCACTCTGTTGAGCACCACCTCTCCTCCTCTAAACCTCACCTTCTTTTTCTAACTGAGACTCAGCTGTCTGAGGCAACTGACAGCAAACCCTTTTCTGTATCCTCCTACTTTCTCTATACTCATTTCAAAGCCAAAGGTGGCTGTTGTGTATACATACGCAACGACTTATCTTGCTCTCGTGTTCCTGAACTTGATTCTTCTGAATTCTCCACTCTCTGGCTTAGCCGGCTTTCCTGTCATTCTCTGACTAAATATATCTGTGCTGTTTACTTATCCCCTAATTCTACTGACTATCAAAAATTCTTCGACTATCTTACTTCTACGATGGAACACATTCTGTCCATTTCTCCTTTCTCTGAAATCTCCATTCTTGGAGATTTCAATGTTCACCACCACCTTTGGCTCTCCTCTCCTTTCACGGATCCACCTGGTGAACAAGCCTACATCTTTTCTATCCTTAATGACCTAGAGCAGCTTGTACAGCACCCTACCCGTATCCCTGACCGCCTTGGAGAGAGCTCCAACATACTTGACCTCTTCCTCACAACTAATCCTTCTGCTTACTCTGTTAATCTTTTCTCTCCGTTGGGCTCCTCCGATCACAACCTTATTACCTTAACCTGTCCTATCGCTCCAGTACGGCCTACGGACCCTCCAGGGAAACGTCGTCTCTGGCATTTTGGAGCTGCGGACTGGGAGGCCCTCAGGCAGTACTTCTTTGATTTTCCCTGGAATGATTATTGCTTCCATGGCCGTGAGCCATCTGAGTGTGCCTTGCGCATTACGGAGGTTATTCTCTCGGGCATGGAAGCATACATTCCTTTCTCATATCCTTTGACTAACGCAAGAAAGCCTTGGTTTAATCACGCTTGTTCTAATGCTGTCCGCAACAAGGAGAAGGCCTACAAAAGGTACCGGAGCCAACCCACCCCTGAATCACATAATCTTTACGTTTCTGCCCGGAATCGTGCTAAGTCTGTTCTTCGCTCTACTAAAAATAATTTCATCCATACTAAATGCTCTCAACTCTCCAACTCGAATTCTTCCCGCTCCTTCTGGCACCTTGCCAAAAATCTTTCTAACAACTTTACCTCATCATCCTTCCCTCCTCTTTTCTACTCTGATGGTTCTGTAGCTATTTCTTCTACTGATAAAGCAGATCTCTTCGCACAGACTTTCTCCTCCAATTCCACCTTAGACGATTCCGGTGCTGTTCCTCCATCACTTCCCCCCTCTGACTTCCTCATGGCTGACATTAAAGTTTCTTCAGTTGATGTATTTTCTGCCATTACTGGCCTCAGTACTAACAAGGCATATGGGCCTGATGGGGTCCCTCCTGTTGTTCTCAAAAACTGTGCTTCTGTGCTTACACCCTGCCTAGGCAAACTATTTCGCCTTTGTCTGTCAACTTGTACCTTTCCTTCTTGCTGGAAGTTTGCTCTCATTCAGCCAGTCCCAAAAGAAGAGGTGACCACTCCCAACCCTCCAACTATCGTCCAATTGCTTTAACGTCCTGTATTTCAAAAGTTTTCGAGTCAATTCTTAATAAAAAAATTTTAAGGCATCTTTCCTATCACAACCTTCTTTCCGATCGTCAGTATGGGTTCCGTCAGGGACGCTCCGCTGGCGATCTTCTCTACCTTTCAGACTCCTGGTCATCCTCCTTTCGGGACTTTGGCGAAAGCTTTGCCATTGCACTTGACATCTCAAAGGCTTTCGATCGAGTCTGGCACAAATCTTTAATTTCCAAACTGCCCTCCTACGGTTTCTATCCTTCTATCTGTACCTTCATCGCTAGCTTCCTTTCTGGTCGTTCTATAGCTGCTGTCGTAGACGGCCATCGTTCTTCTCCTAGATCTATCAACAGTGGTGTTCCTCAGGGCTCTGTCCTATCACCAACTCTCTTCCTTTTATTCATCAATGATCTTCTAAGCTGTACATCTAACCCTATCCACTCATACGCTGATGACTCCACCCTTCACCTTTCCATTCGGTTCCCGCAACGCCCATCTCAACAGTTACTTCAAGAAACAAGGGATGAGGCTATGGCACACCTAATGTCTGAATTGGCTCACATCTCTGACTGGGGTAAAAATAATATGGTTGTCTTTAATGCTTCTAAGACTCAGTTCTTGCACCTATCAACCCGACAAAATCTTCCACAGGTATACCCACTAATGTTTAATAATATTCAGATTAATCCTGCATCATCCTTGAACATGCTTGGGGTTTCATTTACTCGGGACTTATCTTGGAAAGATCATATTACATCTCTTGTAAAATCTGCTTCCAGGAGATTGGGTGTGCTGAGCCGACTCCGCTCTTTCTTTACCCCTGCACAATTGCTGACTCTATACAGGGGTTTTATCCGCCCCTGTGTGGAGTACAACTCTCATGTGTGGGGAGGCTCCCCACATGCAGCTCTTCTCAATAGGGTGGAGTCAAAGGCTTTTCGTCTCATTAACTCTCCTCCTCTTACTGACTCCCTTCAACCTTTGTCTCTTCGTCGCACTGTTGCATCTTTATCTCTTTTCTATCGCTACTTTAATGGTCACTGCTCCTCTGAACTGTCTGCTTGCATTCCTCCACCTCTACGACGGGCACGTAGCACCCGTCTGGCAGCAAACTCTCATCCCTTTTCTGTCCAACTCTCTAATCCAAGAGTTAACCGTTACTCCCAGTCTTTCATTCATGCAACAGGTCAGCTCTGGAACTGTCTCCCTCTGTCTGTATTTCCTCCTGCCTATGATCTCCAGTCTTTCAAACGCAGTGTGTCCAGGCATCTCAAAATGATCGGATCTTGAATTTGGCTCTCTATTGTGTTTTGTTTTTCTCTTGGAGGGAACTGTTACTGCGGGCTCATGGCCTTTGGTTCCTTCTTCCTCGCATTAAAAAAAAAAAAAAAAAAAAATTCCTGGGGCCTTCCCCAACTTAATCTTCTTCATCGCTTCCACTACTTCCGCCCTACTGATCTCTTCCTCCCTGCTCTCATCTCTTCTTCTCCCAGCCATTCCCCAACCACTTATACTCGCACTGCTCTCACTCTCTACATTCAACAAATCCTCAAAGTGCTCCTTCCATCTCCTCAGCTTCTCTCTCTTCTCCACCAACAATCTATTATTCCTATCTTTCACTCCCCTACTATTTCCGTTTTCACACTGCCTTACTTTCTTTACTTCCTTCCAAAACAATTTCTTACTCTCCCTCCATTTCACACTCAGATTCCTCCCAAACTCTTCATCCACTTTCTTTTTACTCTCCTTCACCAGTCTCTTAACCTCCCTTCTCCTGCTCACATATACCTCTCTCTTCTCTCTCTCACCTTCTCCCCTACCTCTACTCGCTAACCATTCACTATATGCCTTCTTCTTTTGTTCCACAGCTCGTTTCACCTCATCATTCCACCATGCTGTCCCTTGCATCTCCTCCTCACTCCACAAACCGCCTCACACGCTGCGCCTATCTCTTCTGTGAATATCTTACATACGTCTTCCACCCCTTCCATCTGCTCTAGCTCATACCTTCCCAATCTTTCTTCCACTATGCTCTTATACTCTGTCATTTTCTCACTATCTTGCAATTTCTCCACTCTTCTCACAGGAGTTGCTTCCTCCTGTCTTCCCCTTCGTCTCCTCAACCACTTTCTTTGCAGCTCTACCTTGGCCATCACTAAGTGATGGTCCGAGACTCCATTCCCCCACCCTCACCACACTCTTGCATCCAACACTTGTCTTCTCATTCGCTCATCCACACACACATAGTCTATCATTGCCTTTTGTTCAACAAGTTCACCATGCATCCTCCTCATTACTCTCCATGTATACCGGTGGATCATCTTATGCCAAAAGTAGGTGTTGGCTATTGCCAATCCCTTACAAGCACAGATGTCCACCAAAGCACTTCCATTCCCATCTACGTCAGCTGGCACACCCCACTGACCAACCACTCCATCCACTCGTACATTCCCAACTTTGCCATTCATGTCTCCGATCAACAGCACTCTCTCGCTCCTCGCAAACTTGTCCATACATGCTTCTACACTTGCCCAAAACTCATCTTTCACTCTTGCCACTCGATCCTCTGTCGGGGCATACACATACAATCGCCCACGCTTGTATACCTACTTTCATCCTCACCCATACAATCCTTGCACCCACTGTTCCATACTCTTATATTCTCCTTCCACTTCTTGCTTATCATCAGACATAGTCCCTCTCTTGCCCTTTCATTTTCATTGACTCCCGCACATATACCTAAACCATATTCCCATTCTCTCACCCTTTCACCTTTCCATTTAGTTCCAGTCAATCCACATATATCCACTTTTGCATCCTGAAGCACCTGAACAATCTCTCTCTCTTTCACTTCATCATTCACTCCTCTCACATTCCACGTTCCCACCCTAAGAATGTCCTTTGTCCGTTCCTTAGTCGTCAACGTATGGTCCGTCCGGGTCCGAGGCGCTTTATTCGCTTTTTTAGTTAGTTCTTTTTACGGGGTGGGGCACTAACCCACCATCAACGCTTTTAGTCGCCTCGTAAGACAAGCAGGGATACTGGGGGAGTATTCTTGAAACCCACCCTACCTCCAGGGGTATATATATATATATATATATATATATATATATATATATATAAAGACCTATAGCTAATATGAATACTGAACAACATAAAAAGATTAGAAAAGTGTATTTTCACTTCTGAAATAATACATTTCTTGACATTACAGACTGTTTTAAGCATTAACTTACCCAGAAGCATTTAATCTAACTATGACCTCAGCATTTAAACATGACCTTACACTACACAAGCATGGATGACTAACTGGGAGGGAAGTTTGGAGTCCCCCTCCCCTTAATGTTTATGGTATACATCATTTCACACCTGAGAAACTGTAAATTAGCCTTAACATGCTCATAAATCCCCCTAATTGTTTGGAGAGAGTTCCAGTAATGCACACAACATGACAGCCATGACTGCACTTATTTTAATTCCTAGTCAAATTCTGACCTGAGAGTTAGGGAACTCTGATTGGTTGTAATTCTAGCTGAGCACTGACTGGCTCTGTTGAGTTCTGAGGAAGGCCACTACCCTAGAGGAACAGCAAATGGATGTGAGGAACAATGGGATGTAAGCACATGTAAACTGGCACATAAAATAAGGTAAAAATATGTTTTACTTTTAGCAGTAGAAGCACATTACCAAATCAATTCTTCTTCTTCCTGATAGTCTGTTATATTTTTCTGATTATTTCTGAGGTGGTAAACAAATGTTTCGTTAAACATTTCCCTGTTGTTTTTAGCTGTTCCTCTGTGACAACTCTGTGTTTGATTTGTCAGTGCAGTGGCGGAAGGGACTGTCCTAACATAAGTGTTTAACTAAACCTAACCTAACCTAACCTAGCTTAACTGTACGGTACGTAATAATCTAACCAGTATTATTTTAATTTCAGCCAATAACACAATTACAAGATTTTGATACGTTTTTTCAATATTATAGATAAGTCCAAGACTTTTCTTCTATGACATTTTCATCGCAAATTATTTTTATTTTACTCTTGAAGGTTAAGTTTGGTAATCTTGAAGAGTAAAATAAGAATAATTTGTGACGAAAATGCCATGGAAGAAAAGTGTCTAAGAATTACCTAAAATACCAAAAAACAGATCAAAATCTCGTGATTGTGTTTTTGGCTGAAACTATAATTTTACCATCCAGCCTAACGCAACCTAAGCTCTATTTGGGAAACTGGGAAAAGAAATCCAACCTTGAGTACGTTGAGTTTCTCCCATTATGTCGGAAACAAACAATAGCAGATACGGCTTAAGTAAGGTCATGAGAATAGCAAGGGGGAAATTTTCAGCAGGAAAAGGTAATTTACCACCCTGAAAATAGAAAAATACAGAAAACAAACTGGTGGAATATGAATTGACTTGGTATGGTCTTTCTACTGCTTCAAGTAAAGCATACATTTACCTTAAATAATAGCTTTACTATTCCTTTGTGAAAGAACTGTTACTGAAGAAAAGTATTTCAAAATATTGCAATACGAATGGACAATACTTAAAAATTGAAATCCAGTAGTGGCTCCTGCTATTATCTCAGAACACTCACGTAAGATCAAAGTTTGGTTATAAAAATCTTAAGCTGTAGACTAAATAATACCTCTTAATGTGGATATTAAAATATATTTACTTGACACACTACCAGAAAACATCACTATAAATATGAGTGAAAAGGTGGATCATCAGAGTTGGCTTCCATCAACACTCAACACCCCGGGATCTTTACTTCCATTAAGTTTCGTCAGCAGTCTCTACGTGAGCTAAAAGAGGTGTTTTGAAATACCTGTAGCTTCCATGGCTAGTGTGACATGAGTGTGAGGTGAGGGCGGGGTGGCATGAGGACAGACGCGCAACACCTGTAGTAAACAAACACCGCCACTAGCGCCACCACGGCCACCCACGGCCACTACACGCACTTTTACTACTCATCAGCCGTGACAAGTGCTAACTTTACCACTAACTTAGCAGTGTAGCATGTGAAATAAATGTAATATAGAAGAACCCCCTCGTCACTGCAGAAGTCAAAGCCTGAAAAGTAATGTCCAGCACCATTGTGATACATGAAAAAGGCCCTACGGAAATAATCACCGTTGCCCCTGCTTAGTTTATCACTTTAACATTGAACATTGACTTGAACTCACCCCCGTCTGAAGCAAATAGAGATGCAGTCATATACACTTAATAGATACAGTATATACGGTATATTTATACACTATAAAATATAAAGGAATTCTTTAAGATATATCACATACAGGAAAGAAGCAGCACCAGAGCAGCACTGAAGCACTTGCCTGGGATGACATGATGACATCGCACTGCCTAACAGTGGGACGTATGAGGTCGTCGAATGGTGGCGAAAACATCTTCCTGCACGACACCACTTTCTTAACTTCACTACTTTTATCTATTTGTTTATTTTTCTTATACATCACCTTCACTGGTGCACTCTAATGTTTTTAAAATGCCGGGAATTACTGAGGACAGCACAACACCCCCGGGAGGAGCCTACTGAGGGGCAGACAGAGCGCGACTCGACCCCGGACGACAGGGACACAAGTCCGCCCGGGCCGCGAGCCCTATGACCCGGAACTCGCCCGCTGCCAACATAGCAGGAAACGGAGACTACCTTGGGGGCGAGCTGACCCTCGTCAGCACCGGGGTGGAGCTACTTCCTTAGCTCCAAGCAGCACCCCAGCGATGGCCAGCAGCCATGCCCTTTGTGAGACAGCCAGTAGCCGCTCAGACCTTCCAGAGACAGCCGCTCGGAAGGCTTCCCATAGACGGCCGGCAGTCGCTCTGCCCTGCAGGAGACAGCCAGTAGCCGCTCCCCTTAAGAGCCATGGCCAGCAGCTGCGCCCTTAAAAGGTCACGGCAGGAGACAGCTGGTAGCCGCTCCTCCATCAGGTGCTGCTATACCCCCCTACAGGAACCAGCAACGGCTGGTAGCCTCGCTGGGGCACGTCCCCTCTCCTCCTGTAGTTGCCTCAGAGGACAGGACACAGGTGATGGCCAGTAGCTACACCCATCGGCAGGAGACAGCCTGCAGCAGCTATTCGTCGGCACGTCGTCCTCTATACGGGGCTCAGGCGACGGCCAGTAGCCTCACCTACAGGCGAGTGATGGCCGGTAGCCGCACTTCACCTGCATCCCTGTCAGGGAGTCGGGCCCAGGTGACGGCTGGTAGCTGCCCTCGTTTTGTTGCCCATGGGAACCCAGCGATGGACCGTGCCGGGGAGGAGCACCAAATTAAGTCCCTTGCCCCCTGTGACTCCACTATGAGAGGGTGTTCTGCCATCAGACCGCTGACTGGCGGGGATGCAGACGACTCTACTATTCACCACCAGCGAGGCAACCTTCAGGAGGAAGGCCTCAGCCTTGAGGACCTGTGAAGAGGCCCTGTACTATCTCCAGGGCTATTTTCTGCACAGCCGGCTCCAGAGGGGCCCTACCTGACGGACTCTGACGGAGGCCAATGCTGCAGCCCACCCCTGATGGCATCCCCGACAGCAGGAGACTGCAGCCGACAGGCCCCTGAGACCACCCCCAGGACCGCCGGGCGAGACCTCTCCCCACCCCGACGCAGACGACACTCGTCCTCCATCAGGTGCCTGAGTGAGCGCTTCAGGAAACTCTTCGGCCCCAGTCCCGAGGGCTGGACCCGTTCCCAGCCCTGACAGTGTAGGGCCCTTCACCGCATGCAGCCCCAGACAAGAGAGGACGCCCCTATGAGTGATCCTGTGGCCGCAGGATATGAAGGCCCCTAGCGGTGCTCTGCCCTCCTCTGGAGCCGGGCTGTGAGCTCTCCCACTGCTCTCCGTCAAAGTCGCCACCCTACCCAGTACCGACAGTGAGTGACAGTGGAAGTGCAGTGACAGTGAAACAGTGACCTAGACATCGGGCAGTGTGTCAGAATACTAGAGGGAAACTAAGCCCAAATTCTATCAGTGTTACAGTGCCGGAAGTATAGACCAACAGTGAAACAGTGACCTAAACATCGGACAGTGTAATAGAATACTAGAAAGAAACTAAGCCCAGATTCTATCCGTGCCACAGTATCAAAGGTATAAACCAACAGTGAAACAGTGACACGGCGAGAGAAGCCGAGCAGTGATAACAGTGACCTGAGTGAATGTGTATCTAGGCTCTGGTAATATAATTCTTCCAAGACATAAGACCTATAGCCACGCTACCTATTCCACCACAGTGTAAATTTCCCTCAAAGCTACAGTGACTGATTCCCCTGCCCAACATTTTAAGTGCTGCCCATTGTACTATACACTTTTATCCTAAACTATTGTCTCAACAGTATCCTGTGCTACTCCCAATCTCAGTACATATTATATGATTGCCTAGATTCCTGTTTGCGACATCTACCTGTTCCACATTTAGAATTTACCAATATATGCATAAGGTCGTCACTCTGAGTTTTTGTGCCCTGCGTCTCTCTTAGTTTACTAAGCTCCGGTCTAGAAAGGGAACCCAGCTGCAGAATAGGCGTTCAGGGGACAGGAAGCTGACCCTTTAACACCTAGCATAACAGTTTTCTCATACACTGGCTTGAGTAGTATATAAGTCAGCGGCTGTCTGGCCGAGCAGACCCATCTAGTAATGGCCCCTAAAGGACCTTCCCGTGCACTGCGTGCAGTGAACCGATGTTCCCTTGTGGTGGACAGCACCAAGCCAAGGCCAGGTGCAGGTTCCTGGATGGATGTAGGTGAAATACCGGCCGTGGCAACTCAGGTAGCCACAACATCCCCATGAGACTATGGAGAGGTAGATGTAGCGTGCAACATGTCCGATCAATACAGACATAAGTTCCCCTGGGCCGTGCGCCCTTATTCCCTGCAGTGCACCCGATGAGACCACCCTAGTCCGAGTGCACTACCTTTTGGGCAAGCTAGCCCTCACCAGGATTGGGGTGAAGCTGAACCATCAGCTCCAAGCAGCACCCGAGAGATGGCCAGAAGCTGTGCAAAACAAGAGATGGCCTGTAGCCGCTCTAAAAACAAGGAGATGGCCTGTAGCTGCTCTGACAAAAAGGACACGGCCTGTAGCCGGGCCCTTGTGACGGCCGGTAGCTGCACACCAAAAAGGCCATGGCCTATGGCAGGGCCCCAAAAGAGGAGATGGCCTGTAGCTGCTCCGTCAGGTGCTACTTACACTCCCTGCAGAACCCATGACGGCCTGAAGCCACACGAGGGGAGAGAAATGTGTGCCCCTTCTCCTTCTGCAGTTGCCTTAGAGGGTACGACACTGGTGATGGCCTGTAGCCACACCAGAAGGCAGGAGACAGCCTGTAGCTGCTCCTCGTCTACACGCTGCCCTCCATACGGGGCTTTGGTGATGGCCTGCAGCTGCGCCGGCAGGCAAGTGATGGCCTGCAGCTGCACTTTGTCTGCGTTCCCGTCAGGGAGTCGGGCCCCGGTGACAGCTGGAAGCCACACCAACAGCGAAGGGACGGCCTGTAGCCGCCCTCCATCTGTTGCCCAAGGGAACTCAGTGACGGCTGGTAGCTGCGCCGGGGAGGAACACCAAAGTCCCTCGCCCCCTGTGACTCTGCAGCGTGAGGGTGACCTGCAATCAGGCCTGCCTACCGGCGGAAGTGCAGGCCCCTTCTCTGTCCACCCAGACTGAGGCAACCTCCAGGAGGAGGACTTCTGCCCCGAGGACTGGTGGAGAGGCCCGGTGTTATCCCCGGGCCTATTCTCCAACCAGTCAGCCCCCGAGGAGGACCCCCACCTGATGGACTTCGGCCAGGAGCAACACCGCAGCCCCATCCTGATGGTGATGCTGTGGGAAGGAAACTGCAACCGACGGACCTCTGAGGGCACCCCCAGGACCCTGGGGTGAGACCTCTTCCCTCGCCAACGAAGGTGATGCCCTTCCTCCACCAGGCGCCAGAGGGAGCGCCTCCAGAACCTGTTTGGCCCTAGCCCTGAGGGCCAGATCCCAGTTCCCAGCCCGACTGTGATGGGCCCTTCACCACGCCCAGGCCAAGCCCTTGACGAGAGACGACGCCCCTGTGAGTAGTCCCATGGCCATAGGAAGAAGGGACTCCTGAAGGGACTCCGCCTACCCCAGGCCGACGACTGTGGGTCCCCAGGCCTTCCCCGTTCCCCAGTCAGTGACATTATATATAACTGACTGTGATACATGGCTCCCACGGACTGTGAGTGAGAGGCAAAGATTGTGCAGTGCAAATGAATAGTGAAATTCAGTAAAGTGAGGAAAGACACTTGAGACAGTGCATAGCCATTCTGTGCAAGATGAGAAGCAAAACTCAGTATCATTATCATAATTCTGTGACAGTGCACATCCACCCTGTGCAAACCAAGAAATAGAATCCAGTGACAGTATATATAACTATCATGAATCAGGAAATAGAGTCAGTGTCAGTATAAAGATTCTTGAAACTACCTCGTGCGCGGTAACCTATATTTTGCCTTCTCACTGGGAAAAAACCTCCCGTGCGAGGACTGTGAATGTTGTGTATTGCCTCCTTACCCAGACTAAGACCCCTGTCTCTCTAGTATCCTGTGCGATACTCAAAACCCACCTGCCAGCCTATATATGAACTTTGTTTAGCATACTGTGTGAATAGTCTTCCTGTTCTATAGCAGAGAATTTGTCAATATGCGTGTAAGGTTGTTGCCCTATGTTTTTATGCCCTGTTCCTCTCATACTGTGTCTAAGCTCTGGTCTAGAATGGGAACCCAGCTGCACCCTAGGCATTCTTAGGGCGGGAGGCCGATCTAGAAAAGCCTAGCATAACAGTAGGATTTGCATCTTTCCACCCAGGTAACTGGCACCGTAGTAGGCTCCACATCACCCCATTATTTGGTTATATGGTTACCACCCAGCGTGGTAAATGGCTTCCTAGGTCAGAGAAGACCATTAGTCTTGTCACTCCATGCAGAATCATTTAAAGAAGTATGCACCACTACATCACGTGATGTGGACGATGGTACTGCCACAGACGGTTCGCATGTACCACTTTTGGGTGACACTTCTTGCCTCCCCGAATCCGATACGTTACATCTGATACGCGGTCCAACACCATGTAAGGCCTGTTCCATGGATGCTGTAGCTTCGGTGACTGTCCTTTTTTCCGCTGAGAACTGTATAACCAAACTTGGTCACCATCCTTGAAGTTCACCTCGCTTGCCTTGGCACAATACTTGCACTTCATCACTTGAAAATTTAAGGGCTCCTTGCATTTGATGATGTACCTCAGCCAGCCTTTCCTGAAGGTGCTTCGTATAGCTGGTGGTGTCTGTAGGCAGCTCTCCACCAGGTGGTCTTCCCAATAACAAGTCACCGGGTGAGTGTAACTCGTGGCCCAACATCAGTTTTGCAGGGGTGTAGCCATTAGACTCATGGGGTGCAGACTGATATGCCATCAACAATGCAAGTAATTTCTGGTCCCATTCCGTTTGTCCCTCTACGCAGTACTTGGCCAGTCCTTGTCCTAGGGTCCAGTTGAATTTCTCCACCATCCCATTTGACTGTGGCCTTAGTGGGGTCGTCCTGGTCTTCTTGATTCCGAGTAACTTGCAGCATTCACAGAACACAGCAGACTCAAATTGTCTACCCTAATCTGAATGTAGATTTTGTGGCATCCCAAAACGACAGAAAATCTGGTCAACCAACACCTAAGGAACTGTTGCAGCCTCTTGATCAGGGATGGAATAGGCCTCTGGCAACTTTGTGAAGTAGTCCATGGCAACACATATACTGTATACCAGTTTCCTCTTTCAGTGAGTGGCAGAGGACCAGCAATGTCCACCGTGACTCTTTCCGTCGGTACACCACTTGGTACAGCTGAAGAGGGGGGCAACCACGTTTCTTGGGTCCCTTCTTGGCACAGCGTACATCCCCGACACCACTCTTCAACATCCTGACACATGCCAGTCCAGTAGAACCTCTGCCGCAGGTGGTTTAGAGTTTTCTTCACTCCCAGGTGCCCACTGGTGATGTAGTTATGAGAATCATCCAAGATCCGAGACCTCATTTTCTTCGGAACCACCAGCTGCCAAAACTTGCTGAGACCATCAGATGTCTCCCACTGAAGCTCTAGTAGTCCGTTGTTCAAACGAAGAAGGTCTCACGGACTCCAGTAGCTCTAGGTTGCAGGGTTGAATCTAGAAACCTATTCCCAAGATGGTTGCACTGTACTCTGCTGCAGCCACTATAGCACTGGTTGTAAATCTGCATCCTCTTCAGGTCTTCTGCATCTGACGCTGGCCCTGTCACTGCAGTACGGCTGCACTTCTTGCTATGATCTTTTTTACTACACTGCCGGCACTCTGAGTCACAAGGCCAATGACTCAGACTGTCACCATTGCCATGTACCCGCCCAGGATGGTGCTACATCTCATAATTGTGCTGGTCCAGCTTCCCAAGCCAGCGTGCCAGTTGTCCTTCTAGATTTTTTAATGTCTTCACCCACTTGAGTGCCGCATGATCTTTCCTGATGATGAAGTAGTGCCCATACAAGTAGGAATGGAAGAACTCAAGGCTCTTCATCACTGTCAAGAGCTCCTTACAGGTCACACTGTAGTTCCGCTCCGGTGGGCTGTGCTACTTGCTGTAATATGCCACCACATATTCCATGTCATCTGTGTGTTGCAACAGGACTCCACCAATACCATGGTCACAAGCATCACAATCCAAGATAAATGGCTCACTCTGATCATGGTACGGCAATACTGGAGAGCTTGCCAATACATGCTTGAGTTCGTCAAAGGCTTTCTGAGTCAGTGCTGTCGACACAAACTTCTGCCTCTTTCCCGAGAGCTTGTGCAGAAGTGCAGCTATCGTTGCAAAGTCTTTGACAAAACGCCGATAGTGGGTGCGCAAGCCCAGGAAACTCCGTAGCTCTTTCACACAACTGCCATAAACCCTGCCCATAGGAAAAGGCTGTTTTCTCCTTGTCTTTCTCTGAAACATTGACCTGGTGTTATCCTGCCTTCATGTCTAAGGTGGAGAACCACTTGGCACCTTGGCAAGGGGTATGCATCCTTCACTATCATCTTATTCATGGCTCGATAATCTACACAGCACCTTACTGAACCATCCATTTTCCTTACCAGAACCACTGCTGATGCCCAAGGACTGCTAGACTTCTCTGTCACTCCTTGACTTTGGAGATTTTCCATCACCTTCTCCATTTCTTGCCATTGGGCTGGCACCATCCTCTGCACTGGCTGTTTAATCGGGTGGTAATCCCCGGTGTCTATACTATGCTCCACCAGATCAGTGCACCCCAGGTCTAAGTCTCCTGTGGAGGAGACATCAGCAAACTTCGTCAGCAGCTGCCTCAACTTCAGCACTTGTGAGCCACTCAGGCATTGGCAACTCCTTGAAAATAGGTCTTGGAAGAGGTCTGGCAGGTACCCGTCTTCCTTGACTACGCTATTTTTACAGGCCTCCCTTTGATGCCACTCAGGGTCCACTGCCTGGCACAGTCCCTCAATTTCTCCCTCATTGATCTTCTGTGGCTCGTGGGAGAAATTGGCCATCATACCTGGCCTCGCTGCAGGGGGTCACCGTGACGTGGTGGCGGGGCTTGAAGCATGATTGGCGGTGCCACCTACCTTGGAGGCATGCCTACCTTTATAGGGTTCGGTATTTGTCGGCCTCGTGGACCAAGCACCCCCTACATCACTGGTGGAGGAGGTCTGCTGGTGATGTTAGTCCCTGCCCATTTGCCACCTCCCCACGTGTTTGCCGTGCGTGGCATCCCGTAATGCTGGGAGACGGGAGTCCTGGAGGTTGAGGGATGCTGCACAATGTGCCCTGCAGCTAGCAATACACCTCTTTGGTCCCTTATTCTGGCTAGAAGGGTGGCCTGGTTGGGCCCGATCAGGTCAATTGGCTGGTCATGCGTTGGCTAGGGTCAAGTGGGCACTGGGGGGCCTGATGGCTTCTATCGTCCTGGAGTCACCCTTGCCCAGGTCCCCCGGTGGATATCCGTGTATACTCTCCCGCTACCTCTGGAGTCGCCAGTGGTGTTATCTCTGGCACATGACTTCCCCTTGTTGGGCTCCATGGTGGGTGGAGGGGTGGGGGAATGAAGTCGTTTTGATAGTACATGGAGGGAATAAATAAAAATTCTGTTGACGACACTGCACCTGTTCACGGACATTCTTCAGACTCATCCATAATCGCCACTCTGGAGCCATTCCAGACCCCTGGAGACTATCCTCCTTTGCCCCAGCATTCAGCTGGGACTGGGAGGCGGTCACGTCGGGCTGGTGGGGCTCTGGGTTTAGGCATGATAGACTGTGCCGGCATCTTATGCCAAATATCTAGTGCTGAAAGCCCCCCTGGGTAGGTCAGTGCTAGATATCGATATCTTAGATTTATACCACGCCGTTGTGTCTGCATGAGGGAGAGAACCTAAGATCTCCTCACAGGGAGATGGAAGCCTCCTCATTGAGGTTTCCTCCCCAGAAGAAAGCTCACGATTACAGGCTCTAACTTCTGTCTCTGTTGTGGAAGTTACCTGTGTTCCTCATGCTGCTTTTAACAAATGCAAAGGTGTGATTTTTCCCGTGACCTCCTTCGATACCCAGAGGCACGGTTGTTGGAGGAATTAAGATCTTCTGATGTGGTAAATGTAGAGAGAATGCAGAAGAAAATTGATGGTGTCCTGACCCCGACTCCCACCTTGTTCCTGACTTTTGACAGGCTAACATTGCCTACGTCAGTTAAACTAGCTTGGCTATCCCTTCCTGTTAAGCCGTTCGTGCCGACCCCTAAGCGATGTTTCGATTGTCAGGGGTATGGTCACGTTAGTCGATTTTGCCATCGGGCACAGGCTGGCCTTCCTGATGTCTGTGTCTCCTGCGGTGGACCAAGCCATACCAGCGACTGTACAGGACCCCTTAAATGTTATCATTGTGGAGGTCCTCATGCTGTCTCTTCTAAAAACTGTCCGAGATACTGCCTTGAAAAGGAGATCTTATCAATTCGTACACGTGAGAGGATTTCGTTTCCTGAAGCAAAAATAAGAGCCCAGACACTCTTCTTTCAGCCGGGAGTTACCTATGCTTTTGTCCTTTCTAGAACACCATTGCGTTTCCCTGCATCTCAGAGGCAGCCTCGACCCACTCCAGTACCCACTCCTGCAACTCATGATATACAAAATGCTGTCTCCATGGCTAGTACTATTGGTGAGAATTATGTTTGCCGCCCGACAGCTACTCCGACTGTTTCTGCCCCCACTTCGGTGGCTGACGCCTTGCACACTTCTGTGATGGTAGCAGACGACCACATTGACCGGACCTCTTCTCCCGTCGAAGCCCGTATGCCCGAGGCTCCATTTGTACCTGGTAAACGTCACCGTTGTTCATCATAGTCCTCTGAACATGAAGACCGGCCACCTAAGGTCTCTGTTGTTGACCCTTCTGTTGACACCTCTCTTGTTCCCTCTGTCCAGCAGGCTGAGCGATCTAGCCAGGAGGCACCTGAAACTGATGGTTCAGCTCTGGTCCAGTCCCCACCTGGGGATGTTGGACCGCTCGTTGGTGCTTCTGATCTGAAGCATAGTACGGCCTCCTCAAATGACTCTAGACCTGTGGGCTCTACTTCCATTTCTGGGGCTTCTGGTGGGGGCACTGGCCGTCCTACACCTCCGAAGACAGACCCCAAGCCTCCTACCAAACAAACTGGTATGCCCACTCCAAGAAGGAGTGTTGTAAAACTTACTTCCCCATCCTCACGTTTGTCTTCAGATGTTAGACAGAGGGTGCGGGTTTCTGCTGCTGGGCAGGCTCCTGTGAGGGGCCTTCATAAGCATCAATCCAAACCCACTCGCTCGTCAGGTGTATAGTCCCGCACTTAATCATCATTCCTCCATTATGGATTCTACCATCCAGTGGAACTGTCGGGGTTTACGTGCCAACTATGAGGAACTGTGTCATCTTGTTTCTCAATTTACTCCTCTGTGCTTGTGCATCCAGGAGACCATGGTAGGTGATACTGTTCCTTCCGGTCCTTCTGGCTACCATGCCTTTTATTCTGATCCTGTGCTGGGCCAAGGTCATCATGGAGGTGCTGCTCTCTTCCTTCGCCAGGATATTCCATACAGTCATCTGGACATCTCCACCGCCCTGCAGGCTGTCGCTGTCCGGATGTTTTTACGTCGATAGTATACAGTTTGCAGTCTTTATCTTCCTCCCAGTGTTACTGTTGAAAGGGCGGATCTGGAACGCCTTATTCATGACCTTCCTTCTCCCTTTCTGTTACTAGGAGATATGTATGATCACCATCCCCTATTGGGCAGCAGTGAGGCCAACCCTCGGGGTGTAATGCTGGCCTCTTTAGTGGAAGATGAGGAGTTAGGCATTTTCAATACCAATAAAATGACTTATTTCCATAGTCAGAGTGGAGCTTTTACTGCCATTGATTTGTCTTTATGCTCAGCTGATGCTGTTTTAGATTTTACCTGGGATGTGTTGCCAGATCTGTATGGCAGCGACCTTTTTCCGTTACTTTTAACTGCCAGTGTTGGTCGACCTCAACCACGTCTTCCTCGCTGGCTTCTGGATAAGGCTGACTGGCCACGTTTCTGGGAATTAAGCTCCGTTTCCCTTTATGTCAACGAGTTTGGCTGTCTTACTGAGGCTGTGTCATATTTCAATACGTGTTGCACTCAGCAGCCCTGTTATCTATTCCAAAAACGAAGGGTCAGTTTCCTAAACGTCCGGTTCCTTGGTGGAACTTTGAGTGCAGCTCATCAGTGAGAGCCAAACGAGTCTCCTTCTCTCGACTTCGTCGTCACCGTGGGGATCTTTATTATTTGGTGGCGTATCAGAGGGCACGAGCTCATATAAGGCGGGTTTTAAAGGAGGCCAGGCGTTCATCCTGTAAGAGTTATGTTTCCTCCATCAGTTTGAGGACTTCCATCACCCGGGTGTGGAACCGGGTAAAGAAAATTTCAGGAATATTTACTGTTCCCTCTCCTGTTTTATCTGCAGCAGGTGGACCTGTGGCTGATCTATTTGCTGTTGCAGAGCTGCTTGCTGATCATTTTGCCAGTGTGTCAAAGAAGGATGCAGACACGCCTTCGGCTTACCACCGTCAGCGCCTAGAGTCTCGTGGTCTCAGTTTTGCCTATCCTGGAGGAGAGCCTTACAATGTTCCATTTTCAATTTCTGAACTCCAGGCGGCTCTGTCGCAGTGCCATGATTCCTCTCCTGGTTATGATGATATTCCTTATGCCTTTTTACGCCACCTGTCTGATGAGTCCCTGTTGTTTTTGCTTTCACTATTTAATAAGATCTGGTGTTCTGGGGAGTTTCCGGCTTGTTGGGGTGTTGCTGTAGTTATCCCCATCCCCAAACCAGGTAAGGACCATCTACAGGCGACGAATTATCACCCTATTTCTTTGACGTCTTGTATATGTAAAGTTTTGGAAAAGATGGTCAGTGTTAGGCTTGTGTGGTTTTTAGAGAGAGGTGACTTCTTATCCCCTGCCCAGTATGGTTTTCGAAAAATGCGAACACCTCTGATGCACTATTGTCCTTGGAATCTTCTGTCACTGAGGCTTTCTCCACTAACCAACACCAGGTCACGGTCTTCTTTGATCTGGAGAAGGCATATGACACTGCCTGGCGTCATGGTATTTTACTCTATCTTCATGAGTTTGGTCTTCGTGGGCACTTACCTATTTTTATTCAACAGTTTTTATCTAACCGAATTTTAAGGGTGCGAGTAGGAGTGTTTTTTAATGCCCGAGCACTAGAAGATGGAGTACCACAGGGGAGTATCTTTAGTGTTATTCAGTTTGCTGTAGCCATTAACAGCGTCATCAGTGTACTTCCTGATGGAGTACGAGGATCACTAAATGTCGATGACCTCTCGATTTCCTTCACCGCGTCTAGAATGTCTCTGATAGAGAGGAAGTTGCAGCTGGCTCTCAATAGAATTTCTGACTGGGCAGAAAATCGCCGTTTCCATTTTTCTTCAGCAAAGACAGTGGCTATACATTTTTGTCGTCTTTGCGGGGTTCACCCAGACCCTGACTTGTATCTCTATGGTACGAGAATATCCTGTGTGGAAGAGACGCGGTTTCTGGGTCTTCTGTGTGATAGAAGATTAACCTGGGTTCCTCATATTCGTTCTGTTAAGGTGGCTTGTCTTAAAGCTTTGAGTCTTTTGAGGCTTTTAGCTGATACCTCTTGGGGTGCTGACCGTCAGACCCTCCTCCTCTTGCATAGGTCTCTTATTCTTCCTAAACTTGAATATGGGTGTGAGGTCTACTCCTCTGCAACAGATGCCCGCCTTCGGTTGTTAAATTCTGTACATCATGCTGGTGTACGTCTTGCAACCGGGGCATTCAGATCATTCCCGATTCCAAGTTTGTTGGTGGATGCTGGTGTACTCCCCTTGGACTTGCGACACCAGCTGCTAATGATGAGGTGTTGGTATCGTCTTCACCGCACTCCAGACTCAGTTTCTTGTGCCATTGTCACCCAGGATTCCCGATCTTCTGTTTTTGACACCCATCCTAATTTCCCAAAGCCATTTGGTTACAGGGTCCAGTCTGTTATGTTAGCCCTCTCTGTCCCGAGGCTGGTAATTTGTCCACATCGGATCCCAAAGGTGGGTTCCTGGCTACTCCCTTGCGTGACATTTTGTAGGTCCGTTGATGAAAAAAAGGGCTCACTTCCCTCTCAGGTGTCCCTCTTTCTCTTTTTAGAACATGCCTCCATTCACGAGGGTTCTGTCCCCGACTATACTGACGGGTCTAAGACTGATACTGGAGTTGGATTTGGTGTTGTCTTCCCATCCTTTAGTAGGGGTGGTAGCCTTCCTGGCATTGCTTCAGTGTATATGGCAGAACTGACTGCAATTTTTATATGCTGTTAAAATCATTTTTACTCTCCCCCAGTCCGTTTTTGTGATTTTTAGTGACTCGCGTAGTGCTTTGTCTGCACTAGAGTCTTTTAATGCATCCCATCCATTGGTTTTATCAATTTTATAGTGGCTTTTTCTTCTTGGCCGTCGTGTAGACTTCTGTTGAGTTCCTGCACATGTTAATGTGGTGGGCAATGAGAGGGCAGATGCATTAGCTAAAGCTGAGTCTTCTCAACAGTCTCCAACCGACTACCCATTTCCTGTTTCTGATGTAACACCTTACTTGCGGTACGCAATTCGTACATGTTGGCAGAGACACTGGGATGTTGTTTCTCAGAATAAACTAAAAGAAATCTTTCAGCGAGTGGTTGTGCCAAGGGTTCTTCCCTCTATGTCTCGGCGACTGGAGGTGGCTCTTGCTAGGCTTCGCATTGGACACTCTCGGCTTACACAAGGGTTCCTCATGTGTGATGAGACTCAACCGTACTGTGATGACTGCCTTGTTCACCTTACTGTCCGTCACTTGCTGGTCGAGTGTCCGAGTCTGGGGGACCTGCGTCAGTGATTCCTCCATAGGCATAAGGGGTCAGATGATGCCTACAGTTTGTCCTCGATGCTTGGTGAGGCTTCTAGCGATTTTACTGACGTTTTTAGTTTTCTTTAGGAGGCGGGCCTCCTTCCACTTTTATAAGTACTTGATATTTTATAAACTATTCTTTTATTATTTTTAGTGTTTTATTTCTACTAACATATTAAATTTATTTTGAATAGGCACTTTTTATTTTGCCGTGTCTTTTACTTTGTCATCCGGCGGCAAGTGAACCTGGCAGTTGCGCCGCCAGATTTTAATTATTTTCAATCAATCAATCAATTTTAATTATTTTCAATCAATCAATCAATCAATCAACCATCATACCCGGCACTTCACTTGCACCTATTTCCACTAGACCATCACTAGGACCTTCGTCTTTCACCGTACTTCAGGCTCCACTACCCCTATACAGCTTTCAAAATAGCCACTCACCTTACAGTGGAGCAATAGCTCTGATTTTGGGGGTATAACTGTGGAGCGAAGTGCCCTCACCTCACCACCAGACTTCGTATGTCTCACTGCTGTGACAGGAACCGACTTTCCTCGAACCTTCGACTTCATGGAGTAGGAGTCCAGTTCACATCCCATGGACATCAGATAGTCCAGACCAAGAAGGCAATGATCCTCCATCTCGGCTACATAGACTGGAAGCATGGCTTCTTGCCCTGCCACTTCAATCTGGACATCCAAGGGTCCCCTCAGCTCTGTGCGGTGCCTAGTTATGCCTGATAATTGCCCTGATGACTCAGACAGATACCGATGATGTAACACATCAGGCCTCAGAAGTCTGCTCTGATGCCAAATCAATCACCAGGGAACACTTCTTTCCGTCTATTTGCACACTGTCGATTACAGTTCTTTTGCATTTTCTCGGTGGTGGGGCTACTTGGGAAAAGCCAGCTGGTTGTTGCCCCTTAACACCAGCCTCCACTAGTTTTCCACTTCTTTCTGGTCTTCTGTAGCGTTCTTCTTATCCTCCTTTTTCTTCTTCGGACACTCAGAACTAAAGTGTTCCACCTCACTACATGTCCAACACGCTTTTGTTACAATTAAAGATTTCCTTGCACTGCTATGTTCTAGCTCCTTCTTCCGTTTGTAACAATCGTCTTTCTTGTGTCCCGACTTCCAGCAGAGCCAGCAACTTCCTCCGATCTTCTCCTTTTCCCTCTTCCACTTGTAGCAGTCCTCTTTTCTATGTCCTGGCTTTTCACAGCACCAGCAACTTCCTTCAAATTCTTCTACATCACGTACCCTGCTCCTTGCTTGCCTTGAATCCTGCGCTACGACCGGCCTGAAAAGTAGATGTACTGGACCTGACGTAGTACTCAAATTTTAGAGCTGTGGCCAATGCTTCTTGCATGCTTCTGGGTTGTGCCTGCTTCACTTTCACTTTGAACTCTGCACTATCAAGAGTATCGATGAACTGGTCCCTCAGAAGAATAGCCAACAGGTTAGATGCTGTTCCAGGGTACGCCTTGTATGCCATTCTCTCCAGGTCATGAGCAAGCTGCTGTAAGGATTCGCCTCGTGCCCATACACGACTCCGGAATCTTGCTCTGTAAACCTCAGTCTAGTACATGGTCCCATATCTGCACTCCTGCACTTGTACTAAAGACTGATAACTGTTCCTCTTCTGTACTGAAATCTGGCCCAGAATTTCCACTGTGGCACCCTTGAGGCTAGTAGCAAGCATCACTTGCCCTCTGACTATCATCCCAGCCATTCCGATCAGCAAGTAATTCAAACTGTGCACGGTAAGCATCCCAAGACACTCTACCATCAAATTCCTGAGGTTTCTTTCTAATTGGACCCCCATTATAGCCATGCACTTCACTGGCTTGGGGTCCAAAAACTGGGGCATCATACCGATAATTAAGTTCAGGACTTAAATCTCCTCCATTCTGATTATTCTACCCCGTAATGCTACCTTTAGATGCTTGGGATTCGCCAAGATCCGCCATACACTGTTTAATTTTTTCATAGGCTCCCTGTACACTAACCTGAGCCTCGGCAGTGCAATATTTCTCTACAGCCTTAATTCTCTCACTAATTATCATCACATGGTTGACTACATACTTCAACTGGTTATCTACATGCTGTCTGCATTCCACCACTATTCCCTCACTAATATTCAGCTGGTTGTCTACATGCTGTCTCCACTCCGTCACATCATTGCGTACCTCACACTTCTGCTGCTGTAGCTCAGAGTATATCTGTACTTCCTCTTTCATCTGTTGTTATTCTTCCATCACTTCCCCTTTTGAAAGCATCTAGCTGTCCTTGCATCCTCAGTTGTAATTACCTCTATTGCTCGTGTAATGCCTCTTGAAGTTGTTCAGATCGTTCTGTCTGTTCTTCATTCTGTGCCTGAAATTGTTCTTTGAGTTCTTTCTGTCCTTCATTCTATGCCTTTTAATTGTTCTTTGAGTTCTTTCTGTCCTTCGTACTGTGCCCGTAGTTGTACACTTTGTGCCTGTAGTCCTTCATTCTGTGCTTGTAGTTTTACACTTTGTGCTTGCAATAGGTTCATAATTGCAGCCAATGACACCTGGTCCTCCCGCCCAGCTCGGGATCTTGTCTGCACACCCCCTTGCTCGATGTCGAAGATATGATTCACTGCAGAACTTAATCCACACTCATGACACCAGTGTTATGTCCCCATCCCACACACCTACAGGCTCCATCAGCAGTAGATCAGTATAGGAAGGACATTGCCGAGCGAGTTGTTCTTCCTAGAGGCAGCCCCCTCGGTGTGCAGCACACAAGATCAGCTCAGGCGTTGTAAATAAATACTGGTTTCTAAAGTTCACTGTCTTTATTTTCCAGTTAATTACAATTAATGCTTGCCAACTTCACTTCACTATTTTCACAAGCACCGAAGATACACAAACTGTAATAACACTTCACTGTTTGCCAAGAACACTTCACTGTTTTCACAAGCACCGAAGTTACACAAACCGCAATAACACTTCACTGTTTGCCAACAACACTTCACTATATTCGCAAGTAACAAAAGTGTACAAACAGCACTGCACTGACACTGAACTAAACTCAAACTGAACTGAAACTGACTGAAACTGTTCTAGTCTCTTTCCCATCCTTATATAAGCTTCCTATATTCTATAGTGCTCTACACTTCTCCACATTTCTAGTGTACAGTGGGGCACCAATTTTCGCGCCTAATTGGGTCCAAAAATAATGCGCGAAAGTGGAATGAGCGAAAGTTGGGGCATTGTCTTTATGGCAAAAAGGCTAATTGGTTCCCGGTTATCCTAAAGTAACATCAGATTTTCATTTTCACTTGCAATACAGTACATTAAATCACTATTGTACATTGCATTGTGAGATACAAACAATAAAAACTGTACAGTACACATATGAGGAGAAACATACCACAGAGACCAGGCTGAGGTGTTTAATGGATGTTGGGGGTAAGTATCCGAGGCGCGTGGCGGGCTTATTTAGCCACACCAGACGTATTGGCGCCACCCCTTGCTGCCTCCCTACCACTCTCTCTCTCTGCCTCCTCAGATGCAACTTGATGCAACACTTCCACTCTGTGCTGAATTTCCCTTTGTGCTAGGTTCTCTTGAACAAATCCATCGAAATCTTCATCCAGGTTAAGCTCCTCTATGGCACTGTCAGTAGGGATAGCACCATGGTCGGCTGCCCCCTCGGCTTCCAATGGTACTTCCACCTCCGTTATTTCCTTAGTCTTCTGCAGGTAGCGTGTGATAAGAGCCTGCTGCCCTTCATGGATGCGTTTATTGAACACTTCACCAATCAGACTTAGTGCTGATTGAAAGCAAGAAATAATTTTCCCCACACTACCAGGTATAGTAGAGGCCATTGAACCGTGAGAATCCAACACAATGGAGCTAGCACGCTCGTACACAATGGCGGGAATGGGTGGACAGTGTTGACATGACGTCATTCAAGATGGCGGTGGGTTGCGGGCGGGCGGTGCAGGAAATTCAAAGTTCAAAATATTGTCCCAAACCCAAAATTTGTGCGCGAAAATCGATTTTTTTTCAAGCGAAAGTGGAAGTTAGGGAATATTTGGTGCATGCCGCGAAAGTGGATTCCGCGAATCCTGCTGTAGCGAAAGTTGGTGCCCCACTGTAGTCCCAAGAGAGCAACGGTACAACAGTTACCAGCTCGGAGACATACAAAATATGCCAGAGTCTTCTTACGCTGCATAACACTAAATTATTTAGCGTACAAACGCAAATTACATAATTTAACAGTTACATCAATAAAACATTATAGAGAAAAAGAGCACAAAAATTAATGTACAACTTACAAAATACGTACGATCACAAACGGCAGGCCAACTGACAACTCTGGCTCATAACGGAAGCACGGAATTATGAGAAACATCGGGAATTCTCTAGCAAATCCAGCTTTTCAACATATATACAGTATATATATATATATATATATATATATATATATATATATATATATATATATATATATATATATATATCATCATCATCATCAGCCGTTTGAGTATCCACTGCAGGACCGGCCTATCCCGACCGAAGTCGGGACGATACAGCCAATGTATCTCTACCAAGTGGCTTAGGCTGTCTGGTAGAGATTGTATGTTGGGTGAGAAGTACTTGTAAGTGTAATTATAGTGTTGGAGTGGCTTTGGATGTGTGTGTAGTCTGTGAACCAAGTGTAATCGGCCCGCGCAAGCCGACTGGGTGCAAGCATACTTTATAGTAAGCGACACTGGTTCAACCACAGCACCCCATGTGTCCGCCAATGAAGTATGTGGTTGGGTGAACACTCCAAAAGTTTATTACCCTGGCGGGGCGCGAACCCTGCACGCTCTACTACTGAGGCTCCATATATATATATATATATATATATATATATATATATATATATATATATATATATATATCATCATCCATTACAAGTCCACTGCTGAACAAATGCCTCCCCCAGCCTTCTCCACGAATTCCTTGACTGAGCCAATCTTTGCCACGTTTTCCCTGCAAATTTCTGTCTCATTCCTCCACCTCCTGTTTGGCCTTTTTCTGCTATGCTTACCATCTCTTGGTGTCCAGTCAGTCAGCCTCTTGCTCCATCGATTATCCCTTATTCTTGCTACATGGCCTGCCCACCTCCATTTCTGTTCTTTTATAACTTCTGTAATATTTTTGCCTTTAGTCTGCTCTCTCACCCAATTTGATCTTTTCCTGTCTCTTAAAGATATTCCCAACATTGACATTTCCATTGCTCTCTGAGAACGACTTAATTTATTTTCCATCGATTTTGTCAGTTTCCAAGTCTCACAACCATACGTCATAGTTGGAATTATACATTCGCTATATACTTTTCGTTTCATACAAACTGGCAAGCTACTTTTCATAATGTCCCTATGTTTACCGAAAGCTTTCCATCCAATTGTAATGCATCTTTTTACTTCGCTATTATTATCTTTCGTTAATTTTAGTATTTGTCTCAGATAATTGTAGCCTACTCCTCGACTTCTTCAAGAATTTCTCCACTTATTCTTATGACGCTCTTTGGTGTTTGAGGATAAAACATTACTTTAGTTTTACTCCGGTTCATCTTTAGCCCTACTTTGAGACTTTCTCTGTTCAAGTCATTTAACGTTTCTTGCAATGTCTCTGCTGTTTCTGAGATTAGGACAATGCCATCTGCAATCTTATATGGTTTAGCTTTTCTCCATCTATGTTTACTCCTTCGTTTTCCCAGTCTAGCTTTCTGAAAATACTTTCTAGGCATGCTGTAAATAACTTTGGTGAAATTGTAATTCAATTGTAGCAGTTCCCTCTTTATATATGTTTTCAAGCAGGTTTACAATGTTCTCATTCACTCCTTGTTCTCACAATGAATTTATAATTGCTATGTGCTCCACTGAATCGAAAGCCTTTTCGTAATCAACAAAACCTAAGCACAGTGGTTTATTATATTCTGTAGTTTTCTCAATTAGCTGATTCATTGTGTGTAGGTGATCAATAGTCGAGTACCCGCTTCAGAATCCTGCCTGTTCACGAGGTTGGTTTTCCTCCAAATTTGTAGTTATTCTGTTTGCAAGTAAAATGCGTGGCTTGAAAAACAGTGCCCCCGAAGAATACCATAGCACCCCCGACGACAGGGCAAGCCAAGAACAGCGTAGTGTGCCCACAGATACGCCGACACCCCCACACGGACCCCACGGGGTGGCCGCCACCAGCCACCACCACTCCGGGCAACAGCGACACATGTCAGCCCAGGCCGTGCGCCCCTGTGACATACAGCCTCCACGCCGCCGCCACCGTAGGAGAAGGACACTACCGTCGCGAAGTGGAATTGCTGAGCTACCTAGGGGTGGAGTTAGAAAACATACTCCAGACGACGCCCCTCTGGTAGAGACGATCTATGGTTGCTCCCAAAATGTTCCGGTAGAGACGATCTATGGTCGCTCCCAAGGTGTTCCGGTAGAGACGATCTATGGTCGCTCCCAAGGTGTTCAGGTAGAGACGATCTATGGTCGCTCCCAAGGTGTTCCGGTAGAGACGATCTATGGTCGCTTCCAAGGTGTTCCGGTAGAGACGATCTATGGTCGCTCCCAAGGTGTTCCAGTAGAGACGATCTATGGTCGCTCCCAAGGTGTTCTGGTAGAGACGATCTATGCTCGCTCCCAAGGTGTTCCGGTAGAGACGATCTATGGTCGCTCCCAAGGTGCTCCGGTAGAGAAGATCTATGGTCGCTCCCGTCCTCGTGAGACGATCTATGGTCGCTCCGAAAGTGCTCAGGTAGAGACGATCTATGGTCGCTCCCATCCTTGTGAGACGATCTATGGTCGCTCCGAGTGTGTCGTGGTAGAGATGACCTATTGTCGCTCCCCCCCTCGTGAGACGATCTACGGTCGCTCCGAGGGCGTGCAGAGTAGAGAGACGTCCCCACGGCAGGAGACTGGAGCCCAGGCTTCCTGTCCCAGAGTAACCCAGACAGGCCTCCCAGCCTCCCCTGGTCTCTGTTCCCTACGCCTGGCTCTAGAGCAGACGCACCTGATGGACCCCAGTGGAAGTCACTGCCGCAGCTCTCCCCTGTCGGCGCCCCTAGACGCTGGAGAACACAACCCACAGTCTCTCTCGGTTCTCCCCAGGACACCCGGGCGTGATCTCTCTACGCCCCCACGACACCGGGACCTATCACAGAGGTTCCTGGAGCTATTCGGCCCCAGTCCCGAGGGCCACACGCCGGAGCCAAGTCCGGAAGCCACGGGAAGTCCAGGACGCGAGAGGACGCCCTTACGAGTTATCCCGTGCCCTCTCAGCACGCCTCGCATTGACGGTGCCCCTAGCCCAGGAGGATCACCGATGACATGTTCCTGCCTATCCCTCTGATGAATACGTGTGATATTGTAACACGGGTGATTTAGGTTAAGTGTGATTTCCCTTAATGTAAGTATTGTGCAGTGATTTCATATAGTGAATATCGGGGTAAATCACATCACAGTGAGAAGTTAAAGGACGAGAGTGTGGAACAAGATCTGATTGACTATACGTGTGAGTGACATCTCTGTTATACAATTAATAAGCCTGTGCCTATAAAGACATACCCCCATTACTGTGAAGGAATATTGTGAAAGGAAGTATTAATAGTATTCTCTCTTTCCCCCACGCTACCCATAAATCTTGTTTACCACCCGCTCCCACTCCCATATCTCAAGTAAGTGTAAATCAAGGATAAAATCAATTACCAAAGTATTTTGGCTAGTGGAAACCATATAAACTTCACGGCTAATATCTGCCGCCCTTCAGTATTACCATAACTTTCCCCTAGCCGTCACAAGTCACTCCCCGCACCTCCCCTATCTCCTCCTAATGAGACTCAACCCCCTCCCGCGCCCCCGCGCGCGCCTATATTTACTGCACTCCTGATACACTAGGATCGTTTGTGTTGTCATTAGTATCAGAGAAGCAAGTATCTTGCGAGATACACATATCCTAGATAAGGTTTTATATTGCTAAATATTGTGCCGTAATATCTGCTGATTTGTCCTGTGTCTGACTGTGGTAATATATGTGTAAAGGTTGTTGCCTAGAGTTTTTGAGTCCTGCCTCTCTTTATTGCACTAGCTCCGGTCTCGAAAGAGGACCCCGCTCCACGTTAGGTGAAATAGGAACGAGAAGTCGAGCCTAATTTCACCTAGCATTACAGTAAGGACATTAGTGAAGAGTTTGTAAATGACCGATAGCAAGCTAATGGGTCGATATAGTTACTCTAAGGTCTTTTGAGTCACCTTTTTTGTAAAGTAAAATAACTATTGCAATACACCATGTTTTGGGAATTTTCTTATATTTTATACATTGAGTAAATAAGTGAGCAAGCCTATTTTGTACCTGTAATGCTAGGTGCAATTAGGCTCGACTTCTCGTTCCTATTTCACCTAACGTGGAGCGGGGTCCTCTTTCGAGACCGGAGCTAGTGCAATAAAGAGAGGCAGGACACAAAAACTCTAGGCAACAACCTTTACACGTAAATTACCACAGTCAGACACAGGACAAATCAGCAGATATTACAGTACAATATTTAGCAATATAAAACCTTATCTAGGATATGTGTATCTCGCAGGATACTTGCTTCTCTGATACTAATGACAACACAATCAATCCTACTGTATCAGGAGTGCAGTAAATATAGGCGCGCGCGGGGGCGCGAGAGGGGGTTGAGTCTCACTAGGAGGAGATAGGGGAGGTGCGGGGAGTGACTTGTGACGGCTAGGGGAAAGTTATGGTAATACTGAAGGGCGGCAGATATTAGCCGTGAAGTTTATATGGTTTCCACTAGCCAAAATACTTTGGTAATTGATTTTATCCTTGATTCACGCTTACTCGAGATATGGGAGTGGGAGCGGGTGGTAAACAAGATTTCTGGGTAGCGAGGTGGAAGGAGAGAATAGCATTAATACTTCCTTTCACAATATTCCTTCACAGTAATGGGGGTACGTCTTTATAGGCACAGGCTTATTAATTGTATAACAGAGATGTCACTCACACGTATAGTCAATTAGATCTTGTTTCACACTCTCGTCCTTTAACTTCTCACTGTGATCTGATCTACCCCGATATTCACTATATGAAATCACTGCACAATACTTACATTAGGGGAAATCACACTTAACCTAAATCACTCACGTTACAATATCACACGTATTCATCAGGGGGATAGGCAGGAACATGTCATCGGTGATCCTGCTGGGCTAGGGGCACCGCCAATGCGAGGCGTGCTGAGAGGGCACGAGATAACTCGTAACGGCGTCCTCTCGCGTCCTGGACTTCCCGTGGCTTCCGGACTTGGCTCCGGCGTGCGGCCCTCGGGACTGGGGCCGAATAGCTCCAGGAACCTCTGTGATAGGTCCCGGTGTCGTGGGGGCGTAGAGAGATCACGCCCGGGTGTCCTGGGGAGAACCGAGAGAGACTGTGGGCTGCGGTCTCCAGCGTCCAGGGGCGCCGACAGGGGAGAGCTGCGGCAGCGACTTCCACTGGGGTCCGTCAGGTGCGTCTGCTCTAGAGCCAGGCGTAGGGAACAGAGACCAGGGGAGGCTGGGAGGCCTGTCTGGGTCACTCTGGGACAGGAAGCCTGGGCTCCAGTCTCCTGCCGTGGGGACATCTCTCTGCCCTGCACACCCTCGGAGCGACCGTAGATTGTCTCACGAGGGAGGGAGCGACAATAGGTCGTCTCTACCACGACACTCTCGGAGCGACCATAGATCGTCTCACGAGGATGGGAGCAACCATAGATCATCTCTACCTGAGCACTTTCGGAGCGACCATAGATCGTCTCACGAGGATGGGAGCGACCATAGATCGTCTCCACCGAAGCACCTTGGGAGCGACCATAGATTGTCTCTACCGGAACACCTTGGGAGCGATCATAGATCGTCTCTACCGGTACACCTTGGGAGTGACCATAGATCGTCTCTACCGGAACACCTTGGGAGCGACCATAGATCGTCTCTACCGGAACACCTTGGGAGCGACCATAGATCGTCTCTACCGGAACACCTTGGGAGCGACCATAGATCGTCCCTACCGGAACACCTTGGGAGCGACCATAGATCGTCTCTACCGGAACACCTTGGGAGCGACCATAGATCGCCTCTACCGGAACACCTTGGGAGCGACCATAGATCGTCCCTACCGGAACACCTTGGGAGCGACCATAGATCGTCTCTACCGGAACACCTTGGGAGCGACCATTGATCGTCTCTACCGGAACACCTTGGGAGCGACCATAGATCGTCTCTACCGGAACACCTTGGGAGCGACCATAGATCGTCTCTACCGGAACACCTTGGGAGCAACCATAGATCGTCTCTACCGGAACACTTTGGGAGCGACCATAGATCATCTCTACCAGAGGGGCGCCGTCTGGAGTATGTTTTCTAACTCCACCCCTAGCTAGCTCAGCAATTCCACTCCGCGAAGGTAGTGTCCTTCTCCTACGGTGGCAGCGGCGTGGTTGCTGCATGTCACAGGGGCGCACGGCCTGGGCTGACATGTGTCACTGTTGCCCGGAGTGGTGGTGGCTGGTGGCGGCCACCCCGTGGGGTCCGTGTGGGGGTGTCGGCGTATCTGTGGGCACATTACGCTGTTCTTGGCTTGCCCTGTCGTCAGGGGTACTATGGTATTCTTCGGGGGCACTGTTTTTCAAGCCACGCATTTTACCACTCTCGTCCTTTAAAAAGTTACGTCCCCGTGGCTGGAAGTGGAACGCTTGTGTGTTGGAGGTGGTGTAGACGGGCTGGAGGTGTTGCAGCATAGTTTGCCAGGCGACAGTGTAGGAGTTCTCTTGTGCTGGGTCGTAGGTGAGGAAGAGTGTGGAGGCAGCGGTGGTAGACTGGAGGAGGTTTAACAGGTGGTGTGGCCCGCGGAGTCTGTGGTTCCTGCCAAGGGTAGGTGCCCATACGGCCCGCTTCACTCTCATCTTGCTTGGTGTGGCTGTCGGTGAGGTTGGGGGCTGAATGCTGGCTACTGCGGGTGAGGGCCGGGTTTTGTGCAGTGGTAATGTGGCGTTGAGTCCCTGGGGAGTACAGGTGGAGGGGATTTGGGCCTGATGTAGCTTGACTGTGTGAAGTCGTGGAGAGGTGGGTGGTGTAGGGGTGTGTGAGTATCGGGCGGGCGGGCGTGAGAGGCGGCCCGAGCGGGTGGTGGTGGTCTTGAGGGTCGGGGTGGGGGGAGAAGTGGGCGTCTGGGATGGGCAGGTTGTTTTGCGTGTTGTGGGCGCGGTGTTGGTGGAGTGGGTGTACGGATGGTGGGTGGGGTAGGGGGGGTAGTGGGTTGTGGTGAGGGTGTGGTGGTGTGGGCAGAAGATGTGGGAGTGGGCGTTGAGGGGGACGCCCTGGAAGGAAGGGGTGAGGGTGAGGGAGGGGTGGCGGGGGAGGCGTCAGGTGAGGTGCTGGGGGTGGTGGTGGTCGGGGAGGTGGAGATGGTAAGGGGGGCGGAGTGGGAGGGTGAGGAGGAAACATAGCACTCATATGTGACTGTAGAGGGTGGTGCGGGAGCCGAAGGGGGCTGGGGGTGTGGGGCCGGAGCGGGGGAGGTGGGCATGCAGAAAGGCCGCACGTGCCGGTTGCGGAGGGTACGGGGAGTGCCGTGATAGTCTACGACTACCTGGTATGGGTTGGGTACTTTGGTGATGGTGTGGGGCCCCGTGAAACGGGGGGCGAGCTTGTGGGGAGTGGGAAGTTGGGCGACGACGACTGTGTCACCCGGGTTGAAAGGGTTGGTGGCTGTGTCGGGTCCAAGGTCTAAGTTCTTTTGTAGGTGGTGTATCCGCCCTCTTAGCAGGTGTAGCGGGTCTGTAGTGGGAGCGGAAGCAGGCGGTTGCAGGTGATGGCGCAGGGGTAGTAGGAGGGGGGTTTCCCCAAAGATTCTTTCGTGGGGGGAAACCCCGTCTTCTCGGGGGCACGAATTCATGCCCCATTGGACAATTTTTACATGTGCCGGCCAATTGTCGTCTTTTGTAGCCTCGATTCTGGTGCGTAGCTGATTGATAAGGGGACAATGGCTACATTCACATACCGCGTTCCCTTGTGGCCAGTATGGTGAGGAGTGGGAGATCTTGTACCCAAAAATCCTGGCTAGTTCTTCCCAGACTTTTCCGGAGAACTCTGGGGCATTATCGGAATGGATGGCTTGGGGAATGCCAAAGTAAGGGAACACGTGTCGGAGAAGGGCATCGGCGACAGCGACGGCATGATGTTCCTTAGGTGGGCAGGCTACTACGAATTTGGAGTACATGTCAACAAAAGTGATCACGTATTTATATCCAGATTTAGGGGGGAGAGGGCCTACTACGTCGAGCGCCAGGAGTTGCCAGGGCTGGTGGGCGGTGATATGGCCAGATGGCCTGGCGGTCTGGGTGATATCTTTCCCAATCGCGCAGGCGCGGCAAGTCTGGATAATTTCCTTGGCGAAGGTGGAGGGATTTGGGGCCCAGTAAATATCATTGAACACCTGTAGTAATTTTTTGGTGCCAAAGTGGATGCCGTTGTGAGCATGTAGGTGGCTTAGGGTGTCACGTGTCGCATCGGGGGTCAAGAGGATGTGTCCGGACGGGGTTAGAAGGTGGTCGCCCTGTCGGCACAGCTTGGGGAATAGGTGAGCAGGGATCCAGGGGGGCCGTTCCCTGTGGTGCCAGAGTTGTAGTAGGTCGGGGTCCGGTTGTACCGCGTGGATGGGAAGGCGGGAGAGGGCATCTGCATTGGTGTGGAGCTTTCCGGGTCTGTATGAAATCTCGTACTGAAACTCCTCTAGGGTGTCACGCCACCGGACGAGTTGGGCGTTATGGGAGTCTGATTGGCGCAGCCACTGGAGTGATTGGTGGTCGGTGATTATCGTGACTTGGGTCCCGGAAAGATAAGCCCTAAAATGTTGGAAAGCCCAGATTATGCCGAGGCATTCTCGCTTGGTGGCGGCATAATTTTTTTCAGCTGGGTTCAGAGTGCGGCTGGCACAGGCGATGATGTGCTCCCGGCTGGCCTGTACCTGGGCTAGGACGGCGCCTATCACGGTAAGGGATACATCCGTGTAGAGGCGAAAAGGGAGGGCATAGTCGGGGAAGGCCACGATGGGGGCCGAGATAAGCTTGTCTTTTAGCTGTTGAAATGCAGCTCGCCGATCCTTGGTCCAGAGGAAAGGTTCCCCTTTTCGTGTCAAGTCGTGAAGAGGCTTAGTGATCTGCGCGAATCCCTTCACGAAGGGACGGTAATAGGATGTGAGTCCCAGGAAGGCGCGGACACCGCGGACATCCTGCGGAGGTGGTATGTCCGCTATGGCACGGAGCTTGTCGGGATCTGGGGAAATTCCTGCTTGGGAAATAGTATGTCCTAGGAACGAGACAGTCTTAGCAGCCAGGACACATTTAGAAGGATGTAGCTTGAGGCCTGCATGGCGAATTCTGGTGAAAACTTGATGGAGGCGCTGCAAGTGGTCGGCCCAGGTCTGGCTAAAAACAATGACGTCGTCAAGATAGGCTAAACATATTTCCCAACTGAGGCTGCTCAAGACAGATTCCATTAGTCTGGAGAAAGTGGCAGGGGCGTTGCAGAGGCCGAATGGCAGGACATTAAATTCGTAATGTTTGCCATTACTGGTGGAAAAGGCCGTCTTGCCTCGGTGGTCCGGGTGGACGGGGACCTGCCAGTATCCAGACTGGAGGTCGAGGGTAGAAAACCAAGACGCCCCGTAGCGGGAGTCTAGGGAATCGTCAATGCGGGGGAGGGGGGTGGCATCTTTAATTGTGACGTCGTTCACACGGCGGTAGTTGATGCAAAACCGCATCGTGCCGTCTTTCTTTTTTACTAGAGCGACGGGGAAGGACCACGGGCTCGTGGAGGGGGAGATAACACCTGCCTCTTCCATTTCGCGCACCTGGCAGTCCTCCTCTTCTCTCTGTCGGAGGTTCTTGCGTCGGGAAGGTTGTCGTATAGGTGGGCCTGTCGTATGGATTTCGTGCGACAAGTACGTAGTATGCCCTATATCTGCTGGTCCTGTCACAAACAAATCCTGGAAATCCAGGAGGAGGCGGTGTAAGGTGTCTGACTGCTGGTTGGAGAGATGGTCAGGGATGGGGGGTAGAGGGGTGGGGTGGTGGGAGGAGGATGGGGCACAGGGCTCGGATTCCTCCATCTCTCTGATGATAAGCCCTTTGGGGAGGGTGAGAGGGGACAGGGCGAGATTGGTGATGCGGATGGCGGCGTGGTGGGGAGGGAGGAAGGTGGGGGACACAAGGCAGGCAGAAAGGGGTCCGGAGGGGAGGAGGGGGGAGAACAAAATGGATGGACCTGAGGGCCTGTTAAGGGGCACCCATGCCTCATGGTGGGAAGGGATGGTAACGGCGGCGGAGATGGTGGCAGGGAAAGAGGGGGCAGGAGTGGGGTGGAAAGGCACGGGAGGGGGAGGAGAGGGAGGTGGAAAAAGAGGGGGAGAAGGGGGGCACTGGGGGGAGGAAGAGGGCGAATCCTCCGGCCGGGGCCGCGGCGTGCATGTGCAAACGGCTGGGGTGGAACGGGGTGGGGGGCGGAACTGGAGTTGTCGGTGGCGACAGTCGATCGTGGCTCCGAGTTTTTGAAGTAAGTCTAGCCCTAAATACCCGTCATAACTCCGGCAGGAGGAATAAAAAATGATGAATGGGTGTTGGGCGGACACTGGCTGGTGGGTGTCGACCCGTAGGGCCCGAGTTTCCCCACAGATGGGCAGGGGGCCATCCCCCGCGTCCACAAGGTGAGTGGTAGTAGGGCGGAGTGGGCCAAACCGCGATTTGTAGCGGGAGAAATAGTGGCTGTAAAGGCAGGACCTGGCTGCTCCCGTATCAACTAGTAGTCTGGCCTTCACGCCATTTATTTTCATCTTGTGGTATACTAGGGGGCGATACTTAGGGGTGATAGCCCCCGCCACCGTGGGTTGGTGCGGGGGCGGGCCTAAAAATCCAGTTGACTAGGGCTCTCGTTCTCCTGTTCCTGCCCTAGTTCTCCTGGAGGGGGTTCGTCCACGGGCGTCAGCTCGTCCCCTGGGGCCTCGCCTTCCAAGGCGGACACTTTACGCTAACCCGGGGCTGTGATTCTGCGGCGAGCAGCTTTCAGCTGGTCCCGTATGTCATGAAGGGGGCAGCGGGAGTTGCAGGCTGTGAACTCCCACGGGTTGATAAGAATTAGGTTCAGGTTTTCTCGCAGGGCAGGGCGCCGACGGGAGGGGTGTGCCCTGGGCGGGCTAGGCGTCGGGGTTGGGCTGGTGTGAGGCAGAGGTGGAAGCGGTGTGGCTGGGGGAGCCGGGTGTTGGGTGGGGAATTTCTTAACATCATTAATTTGTTGTGGAGAAGGGCAGGCAGTCAGGAGGTGCCATATCAGCTGTATATCTCTATCCATGTCTCCTGTTGGGTCATGGATAGTGAAGTGTTGCTTCACAACACTTGGGAGTACTCTGAGCAGAGTATTAAATGTATGCTGATCCCGGGTTTCCTCATCTGCCTCCGGGTAGGCAGCAGTAACCAGGCGTCTTGCCTGTATCAGGGTATTATCTAAATCCCCGTCGAATGCAAAACTATCCAATTTGGATAGAGCCACTACTTTCCCTAATGATGGGGTGATGGCTTGTACAGTGAACTTGGTAAAGTTCTGCCAGGTGAGTTCTGGGATGATTTTCGGCGCTATGTTCGCCGCCGCTTTACCCAATAGTGGTAGTGTGACTGCTATTATTTGTTGGTCATTTTCAAAGCCAATATCCAGTAAGGGTTTAATTATTGCCAGATATGTGTGTATATCATACTGGTCGGGGTCAAACTTGGGTAACTGAACGTGCGGTTTGGTTGCCATTATGCCAAATATTTCCTGATTACCTCTCTCTTACGCCCTGGTCTAGAACCACCGCTGGCCACCAGTGTAATGCTAGGTGCAATTAGGCTCGACTTCTCGTTCCTATTTCACCTAACGTGGAGCGGGGTCCTCTTTTGAGACTGGAGCTAGTGCAATAAAGAGAGGCAGGACACAAAAACTCAAGGCAAAACCTTTACACGTATATTACCACAGTCAGACACAGGACAAATCAGCAGATATTACAGCACAATATTTAGCAATATAAAACCTTATCTAGGATATGTGTATCTCGCAGGATACTTGCTTCTCTGATACTAATGACAACACAATCAATCCTACTGTATCAGGAGTGCAGTAAATATAGGCGCGCGCGGGGGCGCGAGAGGGGGTTGAGTCTCACTAGGAGGAGATAGGGGAGGTGCGGGGAGTGACTTGTGACGGCTAGGGGAAAGTTATGGTAATACTGAAGGGCGGCAGATATTAGCCGTGAAGTTTATATGGTTTCCACTAGCCAAAATACTTTGGTAATTGATTTTATCCTTGATTTACGCTTACTCGAGATATGGGAGTGGGAGCGGGTGGTAAACAAGATTTATGGGTAGCGGTGGGGGAAGGAGAGAATAGCATTAATACTTCCTTTCACAATATTCCTTCACAGTAATGGGGGTACGTCTTTATAGGCACAGGCTTATTAATTGTATAACAGAGATGTCACTCACACATATAGTCAATCAGATTTTGTTTCACATTCTCGTCCTTTAACTTCTCACTGTGATCTGATCTACCCCAATATTCACTATATGAAATCACTACACAATACTTACATTAGGGGAAATCACTCTTAACCTAAATCACTCATGTTACAATATCACACGTATTCATCAGGGGGATAGGCAGGAACATGTCATCGGTGATCCTGCTGGGCTAGGGGCACCGCCAATGCAAGGCGTGCCGAGAGGGCACGAGATAACTTGTAAGGGCGTCCTCTCGCGTCCTGGACTTCCCGTGGCTTCCGGACTTGGCTCCGGCGTGTGGCCCTCGGGACTGGGGCCAAATAGCTCCAGGAACCTCTGTGATAGGTCCCGGCATCATGGGGGCGTAGAGAGATCACGCCCGGGTGTCCTGGGGAGAACCGAGAGAGACTGTAGGCTGCGGTCTCCAGCGTCTAGGGGCGCCGACAGGGTAGAGCTGTGGCAGCGACTTCCACTGGGGTCTGTCAGGTGCGTCTGCTCTAGAGCCAGGCGTAGGGAACAGAGACCAGGGTAGGCTGGGAGGCCTGTCTGGGTCACTCTGGGACAGGAAGCCTGGGCTCCAGTCTCCTGCCGTGGGGACGTCTCTCTACTCTGCACGCCCTCGGAGCGACTGTAGATCGTCTCACGAGGGAGGGAGCAACAATAGGTCGTCTCTACCACGACACTCTCGGAGCGACCATAGATCGTCTCACAAGGATGGGAGCGACCATAGATCGTCTCTACCTGAGCACTTTCGGAGCAACCATAGATCGTCTCACAAGGATGGGAGCGACCATAGATCGTCTCTACCAGAGCACTTTGGGAGCGACCATAGATCTTCTCTACCAGAACACCTTGGGAGCGACCATAGCTCGTCTCTACCGGAACACCTTGGGAGCGACCATAGATCGTCTCTACCGGAACACCTTGGGAGCGACCATAGATCGTCTCTACCGGAACGCCTTGGGAGCGACCATAGATCGTCTCTACCGGAACACCTTGGGAGCGACCATAGATCGTCTCTACCTGAACACCTTGGGAGCGACCATAGATCGTCTCTACCGGAACACCTTGGGAGCGACCATAGATCGTCTCTACCGGAACACCTTGGGAGTGACCATAGATCGTCTCTACCAGAACACCTTGGGAGCGACCATAGATCGTCTCTACCGGAACACCTTGGGAGCGACCATAGATCGTCTCTACCGGAACACCTTGGGAGCGACCATAGATCGTCTCTACCGGAACACTTTGGGAGCGACCATAGATCATCTCTACCAGAGGGGCGCCGTCTGGAGTATGTTTTCTAACTCCACCCCTAGCTAGCTCAGCAATTCCACTCTACGAAGGTAGTGTCCTTCTCCTACGGTGGCGGCGGCATGGTGGCTACATGTCACAGGGGCGCACGGCCCGGGCTGACATGTGTCGCTGTTGCCCGGAGTGGTGGTGGCTGGTGGCGGCCACCCCGTGGGGTCCGTGTGGGGGTGTCGGCGTATCTGTGGGCACACTACGCTGTTCTTGGCTTGCCCTGTCATCGGGGGTACTATGGTATTCTTCGGGGGCACTGTTTTTCAAGCCACGCATTTTAGTACATCTACCCCTGCATCCAACAGTAAATCTGCTACTATTCCATCTTCTCCCGGAGCTTTCCCTCTTTTTATATTTTTGAGAGAATTATTTACTTCGTCTGGTGTTACCTCAGGTATTTTACTCGTGTCAACTGAAAGTTTGGTTATTGGTAGTACGGTCTTTGATGAGTACAGTGCTTTGTAAAATTCTTCAACTATCTTCAGCATCTTATCTCTGCATTTATGACGTCACCGTTTTTGTCTTTTGGTGATGTAATTTGTTGCTTTTCAAGTGCCATTTTACTTTGGACCTGTTTCAAACTTTTTCCTTTTTTGATGGTTTCTTTGATCTGATCCATGTTTCTCTTTCTTTTGTCTTCTCTTTGTCTCTTGTTGATAAGCTTATTTAATTTCGCTCGTTCTATTTCATCTTTCTTTGTTTTTACTTTCATTTCATTTCTTTTTTTTTCATACGCTCGAGTGTCTTTTCTGAATATTTCTTGGCTTTGGGTGTATTATGTTTTCCTACTACCTCCGATGATTCTTTTAGCACTTTTGTTAGTCTGTCATTCAGCTCATCAGTGTCACATTCAGCATTACTGAGAGCCTGAAATCTGTTCCTTATTTCCACCTGAAAGGCTGCTTTGTTTTCGTTTACTTTTATTGGGCATATCTTCTTGTCTTTAATCATCTTCTTTCTTTCACTTTTGAAATTGAATCTTGCTCTGCAGCCAACCATTCTATGGTCATTTCCGATATTTACTTTGTTGATAACTGTAACATTTGTGATAGTGTTCTTATCTGCTCTAATGAAGTCGATTTTATTTTTTGTTTCTCCATTTGGGCTTCTCCAGGTCCACTTCCTCCCTGTTCTTTTGTGGAAGAATGTGTTCATAATTCTCATGTTAAACATTTCTGCAAAGTTTACCAGCATTTCTCCTCTTTCGTTCCTTTCTCCCACTCCAAATTTTCCCATAAATGCTTCTCCATTTTTCGACTTCCCAACTTTTGCATTGAAGTCTCCCATGAGTCTTTTCCATAATCTGGGAGATGTCATCACAACATGTTTCAATTTCTTTGTCTGAGCTCAGAAGTTGGTGCATATACTTGCACAGTCTGATTACAACCACTGCTGCTCTGTCAGATAAACTGCTGAATTTAACAATGTTGTCTGCAAGATTTCTGTTAATTAGAAATCCTACACCACTAACTCTTTCATTTTCCCTTCCCCTGTAGCAAAATAGGTGGTCACTGTCTTCAAGCTGAATTACTTTTTCTTCTTTTCTGTGGGTCTCACTTAAACCTGCAATATCCCAACTGATGTTTTCCAGTTCAGCCATTAAGTTATCAACTTATCAAGTCTGTAATCTTCAGCGAGGCTTCTTACATTGTATGGATAGATCTTCATGGATTTAAGAGTGTTTAATATACCCAGTCTTTATCTTGTCAACACAGTGCCTACTCACTTTCGGTGGTACACTGCCCGTAGGCACAGGAGGCAGTGCGGTTGGACCTTTAGTAGACGATGATCCAACAGGAACACCCGTCAAATACTTTGCAATAGAACTCATGTTTGGTTGGGAGGATTGTGGCAAATAATCTCACCTCCCTGCCACATAGTTTCTGGTGAGATGTAATTTTTTCTGCCACCTTATTCGTTATATTCGGTGGAGCCATATATATCTATCGGGGATCCCATGGTCCGCGCCATCTAAGACGGTACCTTGTATATCTACAAGGCCTTCCCCTATCTGCCACCCGGGGACGCGCCAGGTAGCAGTGGGATCCTAGATAGATAGATAGACAGATAAGCTACCTGGCATGTCCACGGATGGCAGATAGGGGAAGGCCTTGTAGGTATATGAGATAGCCTTAGATGGCACGAACCATAGGACCCCCAATAGGTAAATGGGGCTCCACCGAATATGCTGAAGGTGGGAAAAAACTTACATATCACCAGAAACTATGTGGCAGGGTGAGATTATTTGCCACAATCCTCCCAACCAAACATGAATTCTATTGCAAATGATTTGACGGGCATTCCTGTTGGATCATTGTCTACTAAAGGTCTAACTGCACTGCCGTCTGTGGTTACGGTTGGGCAGTGTGCCACCGAAGGTGGGTAGGCACTGTCTTGGCACATTAAGAACCGCAATATTAAACAAGCTGAAATCCATGAAGATCTGTACATACAATGTAAGAACCCTCACAGAAGATTACAAACTTCATAACTTAATAACTGAATTAGAAAACATTAGCTGGGATATTGTAGCTTTGAGTGAGGTCCGCAGAAAAGAGGAACAAGTATAATTTAGTTCCAAGAGAATAACCACCTATTTTACTACAGGGGAGGGAAAAATGAGAGAATTAGTTGTGTAGGATTTCTAATTAACAGAAATCGTGCAGACAACATTGTTAAATGCAGCAGTGTATCTAAGAGGGCAGCATAGATTGTAATCAGACTATGTAAGAAAAAATACTCTCTGAAAGTAATACATGTATATGCACCGACTTCTCAAAGCTCAGACGAAGAAACTGAAACATTCTATGATGAAATATTGCAGATTATGGAAGAAGAAAAGACCACATATCCTATAATCATGTGAGACTTCAATGCAGAAGTTGGCAAATCGAAAAATGGAGATACATGTACTGGAAAGTTTGGAATTGGAGAAAGAAAGGGAAGAGGAGAAATGGCGGCAAATTTTGCTGAACTGTATAACATGAGAATAAAGAACACATTCCTTCACCAAACAGGCTAACAGGGAGAAAATGGACCTGGACAAGTACATATGGAGAAACAAAGAATGAAATTGACTTCATTATAGCAGTTAACATATCATAAATGTCACTGTTATCAACAAAGTAAATATAGGAGGTGACCATAGAATAGTGGGCTGCACAGCCAGATTCAACTTCAGTAATGAAAGAAAATTAAAAATAAAGAGATATGCCCAATAAAAGTAAGCGAAAACAAAGCAGCCTCTCAGAAATAATGGACAGATTCCAGGCTCTGAGTAATGCCGAGTGTGACAAGGTCAGTAATGGACTAACATAAATGTTTAATCCACATACAACAATCATCATCATCAGAACAAGTGAAGAAATTCTTGAAGAAGTCGAGGTTGATTGATCGATTGAAAATAATTAAAATCTGGCGGCGCAACTGCCAGGGTCATAAGCCGCCGGACAACAATGTAAAAGACGCAGCAAAATAAAAAGTGCATATTCAAAATAAAGTTAATATCTGTTAGTAGGAATAAAACACTGAAAATAATAAAAGAATAATTTAAAAAATATCAATTACTTATAAAAGTGGAGGGAGGCCCGCCTCCTGAAGAAAATTAAAAACATCAGTAAAATCGCTAGAGGCTCCACCAAGCATCGAGGACAGACAGTAGGCACCACCTGCCTCCTTATGCCTATGAAGGAAACTCGGACACTCGACCAGCAAGTGACGGACAACAAGGCAGTCATCACAGTACGGTTGAGTCTCACCATTCATGAGGAATCCATGTGTAAGCCGAGAGTGCCCAATGCGAAGCCCAGCAAGAGCCACCTCCAATCGCCGAGACATGGAGGGGAGAACCCTTGGCATAACCACTCTTTGAAAGATTTCTTTGAGTTTATTATGAGAAACAACATCCCACTGTCTCTGCCAACACATATGAATTCTGTACCGCAAGTAAAGTGTTATATCAGAAGCAGGAAGTGGGTGGTCGGTTGGGGGCTGCTGAGAAGGCGCAGCTTTTAAGCCTTTAACTAATGTATCTGCCTTCACATTGCCCACCACACCAACATGTGCGGGAACCGAACAGAAGTCCACATGGCGGCCATGACGGCCAAGAAGAAAAAGCCACTCTAAAAATAATAAAACCAATGGATGGGATGCATTAAAAGACTCCTGTGCAGAGACAGCACTAAGAGAGTCACTAGAAAATCACAAAAACAGATTGGAGGAGAGTAAAAATGATTTTGAGATTTAAAAAAAAAAATCTCAGACAGTCCCGTCGTATACACCGAAGTAATACCTGGAAGCTACCGCCCCTACTAAAGGAAGGGAAAACACCACCAAAGCCTACTCCAGTAACAGACCCGTCAGTACAGACAGGTACAGAACCCTCAGGGGTGGAGGCATATTCTAAAAAGAGAAAGGGACACCTGAGAGGGAAGAGAGCCTTTTTTTCCAGCAACGGACCTACAAAATGTCACACGAAAGAGTAGCCAAGAACCACTCTTGGGATCCGATGTGGACAAGCTGCCAGTCTCGGAACAGAGAGGGCTAACATAACAGACCGGATCCTGTAACCAAAGGGCTTCGGGAAACAGGAACGGGTGTCATAAACAGAAGATCGGGAATCTTGGGAGATGATGGAACAAGAAATTGGGTTCGGAATGCGGTGAAGATGATACCAACATGACATCATCAACGACTGACGTTGCAAATCCAAGGGAAGTACACCAGCATCCACCAACAAACTTGAAATCGCGGATGACCTGAATGTCTCGGTTGCCAGACGTACACCATCATGATGCACAGAATTCAACAACCGGAGATGGGCATCTGTTGCAGAGGAACAGATCTCACGCCCATATTCAAGTTTAGGATTAAGAAGAGACCTATGCAAGAAGAGGAGGGTCTGACGGTCAGCACCCCAAGAGATATGAGCTAAAACCCTCAAAAGACTCAAAGCTTTAAGACAAGCTGCCTTAACAGAACGAATACGAGGAACCCAGGTTAGTCGTCTATCAAACAGAAGACCCAGAAACCACGTCTCTTCCACACAGGATATTCTCCGACTATAGAGATACAAGTCAGGGTCTGGGTGAACCCCGCGAAGACGACAAAAATGCATAGCCAATGTCTTTGTTAAAGAAAAACGGAAACCACGAGACTGCCCAGTCAGAAATTCTATTAAGGGCCAACTGCAACTTCCTCTCTATCAGAGACATTCTAGATGCGGTGAAGGAAATTTAGAGGTCATCGACATACAGTGAGCCTCGTACACTTCAGGAAGTACACTGTTTATGCTGGTGATGGCCGCAGCAAAGAAAGTAACACTAAGGATACTCCCCTGTGGTACTCCATCTTCTATAGTCGCGGCGCACGACTCTGAGGTTGTCGTTATTGTACCTTGGCAACCTACCATTCAAAAGTGAATCCGATTTCGTATCATATTATATGTGAATCATATCATTATGCACGAATATATTACACACGATTATACACGAATATTATTATACACGAACATAATATACACGAATCATATGCGTCTCATTATACACGAAATCAGACACACTTTTGAATGGTTGGTTGCCAGGGCATGATAAGAACCTCAGAGTCACGCGCCACGATTACTGTAAAGTGCAAGGGCATTAGAAAGCACTTCTCCTACTCGGGCCAGTAAAAAACAATTATATAAAAACTACAGACTAAAAATAGGCAAGCACCCACGAAGACCAATTTCATGAAGAGAAAGCAAAATGCCATGACGCCAGGCAGTGTCATGTGCCTTCTCCAGATCGAAGAAAACCATGACTTGGTCTTGGTTAATGGAGAAAGCCTCATAGACATAAGATTCCAAGGACAGTAGTGCATCAGAGGTAAACCGCAATTTCTGAAAACCAAACAGGGCAGGGGATAAGAAGTCACTTCTCTCCAAAAACGACACAAGCCTAACACTGATCATAGTTTCCAGAACTTTACATACACAAGAAGTCAGAGAAATAGGCCGATAATTCGTCGCCTGTAGGTGGTCCTTACCTGGTTTGGGGTTGGGGATAACTACAGCAACACCCCAACAAGCTGGAAATTCACCAGAAAACCAGATCTTATTAATGATAGCAAAACGAAAGGGACTCATCAGAGAGGTGATGCAGAAAGGCATAAGGAATATCATCGCAGCCAGGAGAAGAATCACAGCACTGCGACGGAGCCGCCTGAAGTTCAGAAATGGAGAAGGGTACATTATAAGGTTCTCCCCCAGAAGAGGCAAGACTGATACCACGAGACTCTAGGCACCGAAAATGACAAGCCAAATGCGAATCTGCATCCTTCTGTGGTACACTGGCAAAATGATCAACAAACAACTCTGCAACAGCGAAAGGATCAACCACAATTCCACCTGCTGCAAATAAAACAGGAGAGGAAGGAACAGTAAATTTTTTTGAAATTTTCCTTACCTGGTTCCACATCTGAGTGAGGGAAGTCCTCGAACTGATGGAGGAAACATAACCATTACAGGATGAACGCCTGGCCTCCTTTAAAACCCGCCTCGTATGAGCTCGTGCCCTCTGATACGCCACCAAATACTGAGGATCCCCACGGTGATGACGAAGTCGAGAGAAGATGATTCGTTTGGCTCTCACTGCGGAACTGCACGCTGAGTTCCACCAAGGAACTGGACGTTTAGGAAACTGACCCTTCGTTTTTGGAATAGATAACAGGGCTGCTGAGTGCAACACATCAGTGAAAAATGACACCGCCTCAGTAAGACAGCCAAACTCATTGACAGAAATGGAAATGGAACTTAATATCATGAAACGTGGCTAGTCAGCCTTATCCAGAAGCCAGCGAGGAAGACGTGGCTTAGGTCCACCTGCGCTAGCAGTTAAGAGTAATGGATAATGGTCACTGCCATACAGGTCTGGCAACACATCCCAGGTAAAATCTAAAACAACATCGGCTGAGCATAAGGACAAATCAATGGCAAGAAAAGTTCCATTCTGGCTATGGAAATAAGTCACCTTATTGGAGTTAAAAATGCCCAACCCTTCATCTTCCACTAAAGAGGCCAGCATCACACCCCAAGGGTTGGCCTCACTGTTACCCCATAGTGGATGGAGACCATTCTTATCTCCTAGAAACAGAAAGGGAGAAGGAAAGCCACAAATAAGGTGTTCCAGATCCGCCCATTCAACACTAGCACTGGGAGGAAGATAAATACTGCAAACTGTATACTGCTGATGTAAAAACATCCGGATAGCAACAGCCTGCAGGGGAGTGAAGATGTCCAGATGACTGTATAGAATATCCTGGAGAAGGAAGATAGCAGCACCTCCATGATGACCTTGGCCTGGCACAGGATCAGAATAAAATTCACGGTAGCCAGAAAGACTGGAAGGAAGAGCATCGCCAACCATGGTCTCCTGGATGGACATGCATAGAGTGACTTGAGAAACAAGATGACACGGTTTCTCATAGCTTGCACGTAAACTCCGACAATTCCACTGGATGATAGAACCCATAGTGGAGGGATGATGATTAAGTGCGGGACTGTACACCCCCTGACAAGCATGCAGATTTGGATTGATCCTTAGTAAGAGACTGCCCAGCGCCAGGAACCCGCAACCTATGGCGAACATCCGTGGGCAAACGTGAGGACGAGGAAAAGGAAAGTTTCACAACACTCTTCCTCTGGTTTGAATTGAACTGAATAAATGAAAATATGACATGGCGGCGCAACAGCAGAGATCATATGCCGCCGAACACAAACATTAAAAGAAAGACAAAATACATAAAACACATAAAAAGCAAAGAGAGAAGCGATGCATAAAACAAACCTACAGTATAAAAGAAACTGCCAAAACTAACACGTGGTGGAAAAATTGCGGTTAAACAAGAACATTATAAAACACAAACTAAAATATGGTAAAGCCCTACAGCTTGTGGAGAAGGCCAGAATTCAATACAAAGGAGAAAGTGCCTCCCCCCTTAGCACAAGCCTCGTCCCCAAGCACCGAGGAAAGAGGGTACGATCCATTGCTGGTTCGGCATTTGGAAAGGTACTGCCAACGAAGGTCCCCAAGACTGGGGCATTCCACAAGAATATGCCTCATAGTCAAAGGAACCAGACAGCCGTCACAATAGGGAGCGGGTGCCCTCTCCGTTAAAAAACCATGAGTCAGCCTGGTGTGGCCAATCCGGAGGCAGGCCAAAGCTGTTTCCCACTGTCGTGATAGTTCTACAAACCCCCCATCGGCCAAGTTCCGACGAATGCTGCGGAGTTTGTTCGCCCCTACTGCATCCCACCTTCTCTGCCAACAGAAACGGGCAGCCTCCACAGTGGTTGTACATAAATCCTCAGATGGGACACGGAAATGAGGAGAGGAAGGGCGAGAGGCAGCAGCTCTAGCCAAAGAGTCAGCACGCTCATTGCCCACGACCCCCACATGTGCAGGGACCCAACACAGTTGTACAGAGTATCCTCGTCTACCTAATAAGTAGAGCCATTCCAAGACAGATGGGACTAGGGGATGTGATGGAAAGCTACGAGACAAAGCTTGTAATGCACTGGCAGAGTCACTAAAAATGGTAAAAGAAGCTGGAGGAAAACTAAAAATTAATGCAACTGCAACTAATATGGCAGTACTTTCAACGGTAAAAACAGATGCAGAAGGAGGGAGACTCCCACCACGGCTGAAGTCACGAAAAATGACACCAAAGCCTGTCCCCACATGGGATTTAGAGCCATCAGTATATACAGGAATTGAGTCACTGTGAGCAGAGGCGTGTTCTAAAAAATAGGATAAAGCTGCCTGTGAGGAGAGGGAGGCTTTCCTTTTATGAAAATAATCACATAGTTGTACCTCTGGGAGAAGCCAGGGAGCCACTTGCGGGACACGCATAGGGCAAACAGGGTAGGACTGAACACCCAACTCCCCGATGGCAGTCCTAGTTCTGTACCCAAATGGGTGTGGATAGCGAGGGTGGGTGTTATAAAAGGACAGAAGAGTGACCTCGGAGATAGCTTCACAACTCAGTGAGGCCGGAAGATGGTGAAGACAGTGCCAACACTGTACCATTGAGGACTGCCTGCGGAGATCCAGTGGCGGTTCGTTTGCATCAACCAACAGACTTTCAATCGGAGAAGACCGGAAAGCCCCAGTTGACAAACGAATCCCAGCATGATGGACCGAATTTAGTGGCCACAGCCTTGCCTCAGCAGCAGAAGAGTATACCACACACCCATAGTCCAATTTGCTCCTTACTAAGGCACGGCAAAGGTGGAGCAGGATGGTTCTGTCAGCGCCCCAAGACAAGTGAGAGAGTCCGTAGGAGAGACAAGGCACGAAGGCACGATAGTCGTAATGAAGGGATTTGTGGTAACCACGTCAGTCTCCTGTCAAAAACAAGACCAAGAAACCTTGTCTCATCCACACATCGCACCCTGTGGCCATATAGCTGGAGGCCTGAGTCTGGGTGTACACCTCTCAAACGGCAGAAATGCAAGGCCACCGTCTTCGTTGGGGAAAAACGGAAGCCGTGCATGGTGGCCCATTGAAAGACTCTGTCCAGAGCAATCTGCATGCGGCGTTCAACCACGGACATTCGGGAAGCAGCGTACCATAGAGCCAAATCATCAATATACAGCGAGGCTGACACCCCTTCTGGAACTGAAGACACAATACCATCCAAAACTAGAGCAAAAAGAGTCACACTGAGGACACTTCCTTGAGGCACCCCTTCCTCCTGAGGGTACGAAGGAGACAGGATGACACCAACCCTAACCCTGAATGAGCGGTCACGCAAAAATTTTACTATAAATAGGGGCAGCCTGCCACGTAAACCTAAAGAATCGAGTCGTTGGAAGATACCAAACCGCCATGTAGTATCGTATGCTTTTTCTACTGTAGGTCAAAGAAAATGCACAACAGATGCTGCTGCCTAGCAAAAGCACCACAAGCTGCAGCCTCAAGACGGACCAGTGCATCTGTTGTTGAGCGATATTTTCGAAAACCAGACTGACACAGAGAGACATTCATTCCTTTCTAGGAAATACATTAGGCGAGTGTTGACCATTTTCTAAAATAATTTACACAGGCAAGATGTTAAGGCAATTGGCCGATATTCCAGGGGACTGAAACCTGCCTTCCCCAGCTTTTGGAATGACAGGACAATACCCTCACGCCAAGAGGAGGGAAGAGAAGGTTCCTTCCAGATTCTATTAAAAAGGCTGAGGAGAAAAGACGGTGCTTCACTATTCAGGTGTCGAAGCATTGTGTAGGGAATATCATCTGGCCCGGGTGAGGTGTCATGACAGAGGGCAAGGGCAGATTGGAGTTCACGATAGGAGAAAGGGAGGTTGTAGGACTCCACATTCCCCGAACGGAAGTCCAACACCCTTGCCTCTTCTATCTCCCGTTGTCTGGCAAAAATTGGTGAGCTAGTGTTTTTCTGACTGATAGCTGCAAAGTCAGATGCAAAAATATCAGCTACAGCTGCAGGATCACCAACTGGCTCTCCATCAGATATCAGCACAGGGGACCTGCTTTGGAGTGAATTTTCCTGAGATCTTTCACACATTCTTCCACACCTGAGACACTGGCGTCTTTGAGTTAACGGATGACACATAAGCCATCCAAGAGTCCTGCCTAGCTTGTTTCAGTACCCGACGAGCTTTAGCCCGTGCCCTTCTGAACTTAGCAAAGATTATGCTCTATTCTGCATCTACGATAACAAGAGAAAGCTAACTTCTTAGCAGGTACAGCAACACTGCAATCCTCATTCCACCATGGGACAGGTCGATAGTGATACATGCCAGAGGTTTTAGGAACAGCATGAAGGGCAGCAGAATGCAGAATGGAGGTAAAGAACGAGACGGCCTCATCAATATGCAGAAAGTCTTTAACTGAGACATCAAAAGAAATCAGAGAAGAGAAAAGGGACCAGTCCGCCTTGTCCAATCTCCAGCTCGGTAGACGGGAACAGGGACTAGAGACTGCTGCAGTAAGGAGGATGGGAAAGTGATCACTTCCATGGAGATCCTCCATAACCTCCCAGATAAAGTCCAGGAGACAGTCGGGAGAGAGATGGAGAGGTCAACTGCAGTAAATGAACCCGTTTGGGGGTGATAATGTGTAAACGCCCCAGTATTGAACAGGGCAAGATCCTCATCCTCCATTAAGGATGCCAGCAAATTCCCACGTTGGTTGACAAGACAGTCACCCCACAAAGGGTGACGACCATTAAAGTCCCCCAAAAGATGAAAGGGCGTAGGTAACTGACCAAGAAGGTTCTCAAGTTCCACCCTACTGACTGCTGTTTTGGGCGGTAAATAAATGGAACAAACTGTATACCAGCGGTGGGCATACAACTGCACAGCAACACACTGGAGGTCAGACTGGAGGTGGACTGGCCGATGAGGGATGTCAGCTCTCACCAAAACAGCATTACCCCCGACGGGACCCTGCGTTGGTGCTGAGTAAAAAGCATTGTACCCAGGTGGTGCATGGGGAGTGGCAAACCCTACAAGTGTTTCCTGGAGACACACACACATAGGGGAACAAGTCAGGAGGGTCCGCAGCTCCTCCCAATTACCGTGCAGCCCTCGACAATTCCACTGTAGTATACTGGCTGAGAATGCCTTAGTATCTATAGTGAAGGAAGAATCAGGATAAGGGGCGAGACAATCTTGCCCCCTCAGAGGGTTTGGACTGATGCTTATGAAAGCCCTTTGAAGGAGCCTGCCCAGCACCAGAAATCCGCACCCTCTGCTTAACATCTGAAGGCAAACATGAAGAGTGGGTATACCAGTTTGTTTGAAAAGGGGCTTGGGGGCCGCCTTTATAGATGTAGGACGGCCGGTGCCCTCACCAGAAGCCCCAGAAGTGGAAGTAGAGTCTCGGGACTCGAATCATTTGAGGATGCCATCCCATGCTTCAGATGTGAAGCACCAACGTGCTGTCCAACAACCTCCCCAGGTGCGGACCGGATCAGAGCTGAACCATCAACTTCAGCTGTCACCTGGCTAGATCCCTCAGCCTGCTGGACAGAGGAAACAAGAGAGGTGTCGACAGGAGGGTCAACAACAGAGACCTTAGGTGGCCGGTCTTCATGTTCAGAGGACTCTGATGAACAACGATGACGTTTGCCAGGGGCATAAGGAGCCTCAGGCATAATGGCTACGACGGGAGAGGGAGTCCGGTCAATGTGGACATCTGCCACCACCACAGAAGTGTGCAAGTCGTCAGCCACGGAAGTGGGGGCAGAAACAGCCAGAGTAGCGGTCGGGCAAACATCATTCTTACCAGCAGTACTAACACTGGGGACAGCATTCTGTGTATCACGAGCTGAAGGAGTGGGTACTGGAATGGGTCAAAGCTGCCTCTGAGATACAGGGCGACACACTGGTGTTTTAGAAAGGGCAGAAGCATAAGTAACTCCCAGCTGAAAAAAGAGTGTCTGGGCTATCCTCTTTGCTTCAGGATATGAAACCCTTTCTCGTGTACGTATGGACAAAATCTCACTTTCCAGGCAGTATCGTGGACAGCTCTTAGAAGACACGGCATGAGGACCTCCACAATGATAGCATTTAAGGGGTCCTGGGCAGTCACTGGTATGACTTGGTCCACCACATGAGACTCAGACACCAGGAAGGCCAGCTTGTGCATGACGGCAAAAGCGGCTAACATGACCATACCCCTGATAGTGGAAACACCTCTTTGGGGTTGGAACATAGGGCTTAACAGGAAGAGAAAGCCAGGCCAGTTTCACAGCTGTAGGCAATGTTAACCTATCAAATGTCAGGAACAATGTCGGTGTTGGGGTCAAAATACCTTCGATTTTCTTTTGAAGGTGCTCTACTTTCACCACGCCAGAAGACTTCAGTTCCTCTAACAATCGTGCCTCTGAGCATCGGAGGAGGTCATGAGAAAAAATAACTCCCTTGCACTGGTTAAAAGTAGCTTGTGGTATGCAGGAGACAGCTGCACCAGAGACTGAGGTTAAACCCATTAATCTTGAGCTCTCTTCCGGGGAGGACATCTCGATAAGGATGCTGCCATCCCCCTGAGAACATATTTTAGGTTCACTCCCAGAAGCAGATATTAAGGCGCGGTGCAAATCGAAAATGTTCATATTTAGCACTGACTTACCTACCGATGGCTTCAGCACTAGATATTTTTTATAAGTGACTGGCACCATTTCGTCTTGTACGAACCCCAGAGTCAAACCAGCCCGACGAGACCTCCTCCTAGTCCCAGTTGAGTGCTGGTGCAGGGAAGGGAAGTCTCCAGGGTGGAAATAAGGGAGGTACAGTCGGTAGAATGTCCAGGGACAGATGCAGTGTCGTCAACAAGAGCCTGATTTTTTGTGGCACTCTTCATTCAGCAATAAAAAAAACCTTCATACCCCCACCCCTCCACCCACCACGGAGCCCAACAAGGGGAGGTCGTATGCCAGGGACAACACCACTGGCGACCCCAGAGGTAGCAAGAGAGTATACACGGGTAACCACAGGGGGACCTAGGCAAGGGTGACTCCATGATGATAGGAGCCACCAGGTCTCCCAGTGCCCACTTGACCCTGGCCATCGCATGACCAGCCGATTGACCTGGCCGGGCCCGACCAGGCCACCCGTCTAGCCAGAATAAGGGACCAAAGAGGTGTATTGCTAGCTGCAGGGTGCATTGTGCAGCAATGATTGATTGATTGATTGACTGTAGTAGAAACTGGCGGCGCAACTGCCAGGGTCATATGCCGCCGGACAACAAGCTAAAACACACAGCAAATATATAGTGCATATTAGAAATAAAGTTAATAACTACTTCTAGAAATAAAACACTGAAAATAATAAAAGAATAGGTAAAAGAAAAAAACAATTACTCATAAAAGTGGAAGGAGGCCCGCCTCCTGAAGAAAAGTAAAAACATCAGTAAAATCGCTATGGGCTCCACCAAGCATCGAGGAGAGACAGTAGGCACCATCTGCCCCTCTGTGCTTATGGAAGAATCTCTGATGCAGGTCCCCCAAACTTGGACACTCGAACAGCAAGTGACGGACAGTAAGGGGAACAAAGCGATCATCACAGTACGGTTGAGTCTCACCACTCATCAGGAACCCATGTGTAAGCCGAGAGTGCCCAATGCGAAGCCAAGCAAGAGTTACCTCCAATTGCCGAGGCATGGAAGGGAGAACCCTTGGCACAACCACTCTCTGGAAGACCTCTTTCAGCTTATTATGAGCAACATCATCCCAGCATCTCTGCCAACACATATGAATTCTGTCCCGCAAGTAAGGTGTTAGATCAGATGCAGGAAGCGGATATTCTGTTGGGGGCTGTTGAGTAGCCGCAACTTTGGCCAATGCATCTGCCGTCTCATTGCCCACCACACCAACATGTGCGGGAACCCAGCAAAAATCCACTCTCTTCCCCCAACGACGAATGAGGAACAGTCACTCCAAAATAGCTAAAAGTAAGGGATGGGAAGAGTTAAAAGAGTCCAGGGCCAAAAGCGCCCCTTGAGAGTCGCTAAAAATAGTAAAATAATTGTCAGAGTGAACAAACACCAACTTCAAGGCTAAAATGTTGGCTGACAACTCTGCAGTAAAAAGTGAGGCAACCAAAGGAAGACTACCTCCATGGCTAAAATTGGGAAATACCACTCCAAAACCAACACCAGAGGCGGATTTAGAGCCATCAGTATACACAGGCACAGAACCACCATGACTAGAAGAATGTTCTAAGAATAACTGTAAAAGACACTGAGGAGCGACAAAATCCTTTGAGCCTGCAAAAGGCCTGCAGAAAGTTACCTTGGGCAATATCCAAGGTGCAACCCTCGGGATCCGAACAGGACTGACAAGTACTGCCGAAAAACCAAATCCCTCCATTATATCCTGAACCCTATAGCCAAACGGACGACGCATGCGAGGGTATCTACTATAACACAAAATACAAGACTGTTTCGTCACACACTCATGGACAAGTGAGTCTGGAAGGCGACGAATCCAGAGCCAGCACTGTACTGCAACAAACTGATGCAGTAGATCTAAGGGAGGCACACCAGCTTCCACTAACAATCTGGGAATTGGAAAGGACCGAAAAGCCCCACTTGCAAGGCGATGACCAGCATGATAGACAGCATCTACAGTAGAGTTTTTACTCTGGATTGTGTGGCAGAGGAGTATACCTCACAGCCATAGACAGCTTAGAGGTTACAAACACCTGAAACAAATGCAAGAGCATCCTCCATCAGCACCCCAAGAGGTATGGGACAGAACCCTCAATAGATTGAGAGCCTTCATACATGATGTTTTAAGATTTGCCAAATGTGAAACCCATGTCAAACGACAATCAAACGTCAGGCCCAAGAATTTCGTCAATGTCACACAACGGAGTCTCCTGCCACAAAGCTGGAGATAAGGGTCCGGGTGTGCCCCTCTCATCCTACAGAAGTGCATAGCCACAGTCTTTGAAGGGGAAAACCGAAAACCCTTGGAAGTTGCCCAGGCAGAAATCTTGTCCAAGGCAAGTTGCATACACTGCTCAATAGCGACATGCGGGAGCCAGAAAACCATATAGCTAAGTCATCCACATAAAGGGATGAGGATACCCCAGCAGGCAGTGTCAATGATACCATTGACGGCCACCGCAAACAGGGAAACACTTAAGGCACTCCCCTGTGGGACACCTTCATCCTGGCACAGTGGCGCAGAGAGGGTAGAACCCACACGGACCCGAAATACACGATCAGTCAAGAAGTCTCCAAGCAACACAGGCAGGCGACCACGTAAACCAAAAGCATGAAGTTGTAATGAGCCTTCTCAAGGTCAAAAAACACAGCCACAAGATGTTGCTTGGAGACAAAAGCTTCATGGATCGACGCCTCGAGCCTGATAAGGTTGTCTGAAGTGCACCGTAATTTACGGAAATCACTCTGCGACGGAGAGAGAAAGCAGCCCTTCTCCAGAAACCACATAAGCCTGACATTGACCATCTTCTCGAACAGCTTGTACACACATGATGTTAAAGTGATTGGGCGATAGTTGGTGACCTGGGAATGGTCTTTACCAGGCTTGGGAATGGGGAGGACAATACCTAACTTCCAACTCCTGGGAATAAAGCCCTCAACCCAAACCCTGTTAAAAAAAAAAACTGAATAAAATAAAAACTGAAGTGAATCAGACGGTAGGTGATGCAGCATAGCGTATGGAATGTCGTCAGGCCCAGGAGCAGTGTCACCACACTCTGAAAGGACAGCACGCAGCTCACGGAGGCTGAAATCTAAATTATACGGCTCTCCGACACGAAAGCGAAAGTAAAGATCCAGCCTCTCCTGATTCCTACGAAAGGTAGCAAATGGCTGAGAAGGATCCTTTGTGGAGACAGCGTAAAACTGATTTGCAAAAGCAGACGCTACTGCATCTGGTGTAGACACAAGTTCTCAGCGAATTCGCAACACCGGTGGAGAGGGGGGCGAGAACCTGCCAGAAATCTTGCTCACCTTTTTCAACACCATAGGCATTGGTGTCGAGGATGTAACTGTAGAAACATACGACCTCCACGAGTTACGGCGAGCATTCTTCATGACCCATCTATAGTGAGCATGTGCTTTGCGAAACTGGATTTTTAGAAAAACAACATTACAATTGGCAAAATACCGACGAGCAGCTGCTTTGTAAGCTCCCATTGGTATAGAGCAGTCATCATTCCACCATGGCACAGGTCTCCGGGAAAAAACACCAGAAGTCCATGGGATGGAATGAGCCCCTCCTGAGAAAATGGTCTTAATAAAATAACATTCGGCATCATTGTTAGGTGAAAAATCAGTAACCCTGTTGGGAAATACACATAGTTCCTCAAAGAGAGACCAATCAGCCCTGTCCAGACACCAGCGTGGCAGACGGGCTACAGGAACAGAGCAAGTAGGCTGGACCACTACAGGATAATGGTCACTACCATGTAGATCATCCAAAACCTCCCAAGAAAAATCAAGGGCACAGTCAGAGGAGGAGATGGTAAGGTCAATGACAGAATACGTGCCAGTCTGAACATGAGAATGGATCGGCCTCCAATAATTAAGGACAACCAAATCTAAATCCCCAACCAAAGAGGCAAGAAGATCACCCCGGGGATTTGAAAGTGAGTCACCCCACAAAGGATGGTGGCCATTAAGGTCACCAATGAGTAGGAAAGGGGGTGAAAGTTGGCTGATAAGGGTTTCTAGATCAGCACGTATAACAGGAACGGAAGGTGGAAGGTACAGACAACAGATGGTATAGCACCTCCCAACGTGCATATGTACTGCTAGAAGTTGAAAGGGGGACTGAATCTCAAAGGAAATAAAGGAGACATCAGAACGGCACAAAATTGCACATCCACCGCTGTGACCACCAGCAGGAGATGCGTGGAAGACCTCATACCCCCTAATAGGAGGGAACTGTCTGGCCCCCACCATTGTCTCCTGAAGACACATAGTGGGTTCAGAGCAGAGAGTAATAACTGCAATTCCTCCCAATTTGCCATAGCACCTCTAAAGTTCCACAGAAGACAGATTGGTACCAATTGAGCCATATTGATTAGTATTAAATATTATGAACTGAGAAACACCAAGGCTATGTAGCAACCTCGTTGGGAAGGGAGTGAAAGCCCATCTTCCTAGGCGTGGAGCTCTGCCTCACCAACCGAGAAGACAATGAAGATTTAAAGTTTCCATGGGTGGAAGTACCCTTACCCCGAGACACGTCCCGCCCACCGCCAGAATGAGCCCGAAGCACAGAGACCTTCTTGGAAGACCCACTTGCCCCGTCCACACACCCAGGTGAGGGTTCAGCTGGCACCTCGGGGCCAACCGAACCCCCCCAAACCAAATCAACCAACAGTTGGCCGCTGGGTGATGGATCAGAGGAAGCAAGAGACTGAGCTCTTTGAGTATCTAAAGATCCAGGACCCACCACACCTGAGCAAGAGGCAGGGACGGGAATCCTGGAAGGGCCATCATGAACACCCACAGACTTAGACGCCACCACTGGCTGGGTTATCGAGCGAAAAGTCCCCTTAAAATCCTCATGCAGTACAGAAGTTTGAACCTTAGAAGGAGGGGAGTCACCCAAAAACTCCTCACTCCACACGCGTTTGAGGTTGGCAGATGCAACCTCCATCTCTTCACCAGAACTTAAAGCATTAGAAACTGTAGTGGCACACTGTAAAGAAGAGTGAACAACAGTAGCAGAGCGGGCAGATGGTACAGAAGCAGCAGTTGGTAAGGGAATAGTAGCCGATACAGGAGTATGAGAGTTGCTGTTTTTTTTGGATTTGTCAGGACAGGGAGAAGCATTGTCATGGACGTCTGCCACCACCACAGAAGGATGTCTATCCTCTGTCATTAAAATGGGGGCAGAAACATTAGTTGGAGAAGGCAGGTTACCAACCACCTCACAAGCAACAGGATCCTCAGCAACATCAGTCTGCAAATCACAGGAGAAAGGAGCAATAGATGGCACAGATCGAGGCAGAGTCCTAGACACAGGATGCCGCACTGATGCACTGGAGAGGGCAGAGGCATAAGAAACTCCGGGCTGGAAATATCGAGTCTGGGCTCTCCTTCTTGCCTCAGGAAAGGAAACCTTGTCATGGGTACATATAGACAAAATCTCTTTCTCAAAAGCATAATGAGGACAGTGTTGAGAGGAGGCAGCATGGGCACCCCCACAATGGCAGCAATTAGTAAGGGCCTGACAGTCACCAGCATGGGAGGAGCGACCACAAGAAACACATACACCAAAAAGGCCAGCTTGCATATGGCGTCAAGAGCAGCTAACATGCCCATACCCCAGACAGTGAAAACATCTCTTTGGGGATGGAACGTAGGGCTTCACAGGAAGAGATAACCAGGCAAGTTTCACTGCATCAGGCAACGTTAATTGGTCAAATGTCAGTAAAAGCGTCGGAATTGGTGTCAGAACACCCTCAATCTTCTGCATCCTGTAAACGTTGACAACACCCAAAGAGCTTAGTTCCTCCAGCAACCGAGTCTCTGGGTATCGAAGGAGTTCCAGGGAGTAAATGACTCCCTTACACTGGTTAAAGGTGGCATGGGGTGCACAAGTCAAACTGGTGCCAGATACAGAGGTCAGTGACTGTGGACGGGAGTTCTCTTCTGGGGAGGACACCTCAATAAGGAGGCTACCATCCCCTTGGGATGAGCCCACAGGTTCTCGACCACAGGTAGACACAATGGCACGGTGCAAGTCGAAAATATCAGTATCTAGCACTGAGCCACCCGTAGAGGGTTTCAGTACTAGATACTTTGAATAATTTACATGCACAGTGCTTTCCAGGCCAAATCCCAGAACCGAACCAGCCCGACGTGACCTCCCCTTTGTCCCAGTTGAACGTTGGGGCAGAGCAGGAATGTCCCTGGGGGCCTGGAAAGGCTCCAGAGTGGCAATGATGGAGCCGGATCCTGAAGAGTGTCCAGGGGCAGATGCCACGTTGTCAACAGCATTTTTAATTGAGGCCATATATTCAAAAACAAACTTCATTCCCCCACCCCTCCACCCACCACGGAGCCCAACAATGGGAGGTCATATGCCAGGGACAACACCACTGGCGACCCCAGAGGTAGCAGGAGAGTATACGCAGGTAACCACTGGGGAACCTTGGCAAGGGTGACTCCAGGACGATAAGAGTCACCAGGTCCCCCAGTGCCCACTTGATCCTAGCCAACGTATGACCAGCCGATTGACCTGGTCGGGCCCAACCAGGCCGCCCGTCTAGCCAGAATAAAGGACCAAAGAGGTGTATTGCTAGCTGCAGGGTGCATCGTGCAGCATCGCTCAACCCCCACAACTCCCATCTCCCAGCATTACGGGACGCCAAGCACGGCAAACACGTGGGGAGGCAACAGTCCCGACCTAGATGGTAAATGGGCAGGGACTAACATCACCAGCAGGCCTCCTCCACCAGTGATGTAGGGGGTGCTTGGTCCACGAGACCGACAAATGCCGAACCCTACAAAGGTAGGCATGCCTCCAAAGTAGGTGGCACTGCCAGCCACTCTTCAAGACCCGCGATCATGTCAAGGTGACCCCCCTCAGAGGGGGCATCGTGCAGCATCACTCAACCTCCAGGGCTCCCGTCTCCCAGCATTACGGGACGCCATGCACGGCAAACACGTGGGGAGGCAACAGTCCCGCCCTAGATGGCAAATGAGCAGGGACTGACATCACCAGTAGGCCTCCTCTACCAGTGATGTAGGGGGTGCTTGGTCCACGAGGCCGACAAATACCGAACCCTACAAATGTAGGCATGCCTCCAAAGCAGGTGGCACCGTCAACCACGCTTCAAGCCCTGCCACCACGTCAAGGTGACCCCCTGCAGCAGGGACTCTTCCTCTGAGGTGGGATAACACTTGTCTTGGAAAGTGGCTTAGAGGCCGCCCTGGGTGATGTAGGATGGCCAGGTCCAACATCAGAAGCCCCAGAAGTGGAAGGAGTGTCCACTGGATTAGCGCCCCGTGAGAATGACATTGTATGTTTCAGAACTGAAGCACCAACGGTCTGTCCAACACCATTCCCAGGCCATGACACCTCTACAGTTCCAATGTAGTATACTGGGTGAGAATGCAATAGTACCGTACCCATATTGAAGGAAGAATCAGGATGAGGGGGGAGACAACCTTCCCTCCCGACTGGGTTTGGATTGATGCTTATGAAAGCCCTTTTGAGGAGCCTGCCCAGGACCAGAAACCCGCACCCTCTGTGTAACATCTGAAGGCAAACGTGAGGACGAGTAAGTAGGTATAACACTCCTAATTTGAATGGGCATAACAATTTGTTTGGAAGGCAGCTTGAGGGCTGCCTTTGGAGGTGTAGGACGACCAGTGCTCCCACCAGAAGCCCCAGAAATGGAAGTAGAGTCCACAGGACTTGAATCTTTTGAGGAGGCCATCCCATGCTTCAGATATGAAGCATCAGCAGGCTGTCCAACAACATCCCCAGGTGGGAATGGGACTGGAGGTGATCCTTCGGTTTCAGATGTCGCTTGGCTAGATCCCTCAACCTGCTGGACAGAGGGAAGAGGAGAAGTGTCGACAAAAGGGTCAACAACGGAGACCTTATGTGGCCGGTCTTCATGCTCAGAGGACTCTGACGAACAACGGTGACGTTTGCCAGGTACAGGTAGACCCTTGGGCATACTGGGTAGGACAGGAGAAGGAGTTCAGTCAACATGGACATCTGCCACCATCAAAGAAGCGTGCTTGTCGTTAGCTACCGGAGTGGAGGCGGAAACAGTCTGAGTAGGGAGTGGGCAAGGTTCATTTTCACAAACAGTGTGAACAGCAGGGACAGCATCCCGCAAAGCACTAGATGATGAAGTGGGCACTGGATTGGATCGAGGCTGTCTTAGATATGTAGAGCGGTCCACTGACATTCCAGAAAGGACAGAAGCATAAGTAACACCAGGCTGGAAAAAGCAAGTCTGGGCTCTCTTCTTAGCCTCGGGAAAGGAAACCTTCTCAAGTGTTCCAAATGACAAAATCTCCTTTTCTAAGCAGTAGCGAGGACAACTTTTAGAAGATACAGCATGAGGGCCCCCACAGTGATAGCATTTAAGGGGTCCTGGACAGTCACTGGTATGACTTGGTCCGCCACAGGAGATACAGACACCAGGGAGGCCTGCCTGTGCACAGCAGCAAAAACGGCTAATATGTCCATACCCCTGGCAGTGGAAGCAGCGTTTTGGGATTGTTACATATGGCTTAACAGGAATCGATAACCATGCTAATTTAACATATCTTGGCAACGTCAATTTGTCAAAAGTCAGGAACAATGTTGGGGTCGGGGTCAGAATCCCATCTATCTTTTTCTGAAGGTGCTCAACCTTCACCACACCTATCGATCGCAGCTCCTCCAGCAGTCGCTCCTCTGAGTATCGGAGGATGTCACGAGAGAAAATTACTCCCTTACTTTGGTTAAAGGTTCCATGAGGAACACAGGTAACAGCAGAGCCAGGAACAGTCGTCAGAGTTATTAGTCGGGAGCTCTCTTCTGGGGAGGACACCTCAATTAGAATTTTTCCATCCCTCTGGGATGAGATCTTGGGTTCTATTCCAAGACATGACACAATGGCACAGTGTAACTCAAATTTATTAATATCCAGGACTGACCCTCCTACGGAAGATTTCAGCTCTAGATATTTTGCGTATGTTGTGGGCACCGGCTCTTTTGTGCTCAACCCCAGAGCTGTACCCACCTGACGTGACCGCCTCCCAGTCCCACCTGAACGCTGGGGCAAAGGACGATATTCACCAGGGGCCTGGCAAGGCTCTAAGGTGGCAATAAGGGAGTTGCCTTGGACAGGTCCAGAGTTGTCAACAAAAGTTTGTTTATTGGGAGCCATATGCATATCAATCAAGGCTTTATGAAGCCGTGCATGGTGACCCACCTACAGACCCTGTCTAGAGTGACCTGCATGCGACATTCAGCCACAGACATTCGGGAAGCAGCATACCATAGGGCCAAATCATCGACATACAGTGAGACCGACACCCCATCTGGAATAGAGGACACAATACCGTTCAATGCTATAGCTAAAAGGGTCAGATTGAGGACACTTCCATGAGGCACATCTTCCTCCTGAGGATACGAAGGAGGCAGGGTGATGCCAACCCTAACCCTGAATGAACGGTCAAACAGAAAATTTAATATAAATAGAGGTAGCCTTCCACGTAAACCAAAAGAATGGAGTTGTTGGAAGATGCCAAACCGCCATGTAGTATTATGTGCCTTTTCTACGTCAAAGAAAATGCACACCAGATGCTGCTGCCTTGCAAAACCATCACATGCTGCTGCCTTAAGACGGACAGGTGCATCTATTGTTGTGCGATTGACTGAGCGATTGATTGATTGTAGTAGATACTGGCAGCGCAACTGCCAGGGTCATATGCCGCTGGACAACAAGCTAAAAGATGCAGCAAATAAACAGTGCATATTCAAAATAAAGTCAATAACTATTACTAGAAATAAAACACTGAAAATAAAGAAGAATGTTAAAAGAAAATATCAATTACTTATAAAAGTGAAAGGAGGCCCGCCTCCTGAAAAAAAATAAAAACATCAGTAAAATCGCTATGGGCTCCACCAAGCATCGAGGAGAGACAGTAGGCATCATCTGCCCCTGTATGCCTATGGAGGAATCTCTGATGCAGGTCCCCCAAACTTGGACACTCGACCAGCAAGTGTCGGACAGCAAGGGGAACAAAGCAATCATCACAGTACGGTTGAGTCTCACCACTCATCAGGAACCCATGTGTAAGCCGAGAGTGCCCAATGCGAAGCCTAGCAACAGCTACCTCCAATCGCCGAGGCATGGAAGGGAGAACCCTTGGCACAACCACTCTCTGAATGACCTCTTTCAGCTTATTATGAGCGACACTATCCCAGCGTCTCTGCCAACACGCATGAATTCTGCACTGCAAGTAAACTGTTACATCAGATGCAGGAAGCGGATATTTGTGTGGGGGCTGTTGAGAAGCCGAATCCTTGGCCAATGCGTCCGCCTTCTCATTGCCCACCACACCAACATGTGTGGGAGCCCAACAAAAATCCACTCTCTTCCCCTGACGACGAATGAGGAACAGCCACTCCAAGATAGCTAAAACTATAGGATGGGAAGAGTTAAAAGAGTCCAGGGCCAAAAGTGTCCCTTAAGAGTCGCTAAAAATAGTAAAATGATTGTCAGGGTGAACAAACACCAACTTCAGGGCTAAAACGATAGCTGACAACTCTGCAGTAAAAAGTGAGGCAACCAAAGGAAGACTACCTCCATGGCTAAAATTGGGAAATACCACTCCAAAACCAACACCAGAGGCGGATTTAGAGCCATCAGTATACACAGGCACAGAACCACCATGACTAGAAGAATGTTCTAAGAATAACTGTAAAAGACACTGAGGAGCGACAGAATCCTTTAAGCCTGCAAAAGACCTGCAGAAAGTTATCTTGGGTAATATCCAAGGTGCAACCCTCGGGATCCGAACAGGACTCACAGGTACTGCTGACAAACCAAACTCCTCCATAATATCCCGAACCCTATAGCCAAACGGGTGAGGCATGCGAGGGTATCTACTATAATACAAAAAACAAGACTGTTTCGTCACACACTCACAGACAAATGAGTCTGGAAGGCGATGAAGCCAGAGCCAGCACCGTGCTGCAACAGACTGATGCAGTAGATCTAAGGGAGGGAACACCAGCTTCTACCAACGAGCTGGGAATTGGAGACGACTGAAAAGTTCCAGTTGCGAGGCGAAGACCAGCATGATAAACAGCATCTAGAGTTTTTAGTCTGGACTCTGTGGCAGAGGAGTATACCTCGAAGCCATATGACAGCTTGGAGTTTACAAACATCTGAAACAAATACAAGAGCGTCCTCCGATCAGCACCCCAAGAGGTATGGGACAGAACCCTCAATAGACTGAAAGCCTTCATACATGATGTTTTAAGATTTGCCAAATGTGAAACCCATGTCAAACGGCAGTCAAACGTCAGGCCCAAGAATTTCGTCTCTGTCACACAACGGAGTCTCCTGCCACAAAGCTGAAGATCAGGGTCCGGGTGTACCCCTCTCATCCTACAGAAGTGCATAGCCACAGTCTTAGATGGAGAAAACCGAAAACCCTTGGAAGTTGCCCAGGCAGAAATCTTGTCCAAGGCAAGTTGCATATGCCGTTCAATATCAAACATGCAGGAGCCAGAAAACTATAAAGCTAAGTCATCCACATAAAGGGATGAGGATACCCCAGCAGGCAGTGTCAATGATACCACTGATGGCCACAGCAAACAGGGAAACACTTACACTCCTCTGTGGGACACCTTCCTTCTGGCACAGTGGCGCAGAGAGGGTAGAACCCACACGGACCCTAAACACATGATCAGACAAGAAGTCTCCAAGCAACAGAGGCAGACGACCATGTAAACCAAAGGCATGAAGTTGTTGGAGGATGCCGTGGCGCCAGGCAGTGTCATAAGCCTTCTCAAGGTCAAAAAACACAGCCATAAGATGTTGCTTGGAGGCAAAAGCTTCATAGATCGACGCTTCGAGCCTGATAAGGTTGTCTGAAGTGCACCGTAATTTACGGAAACCACTCTGCGACGGAGAGAGAAAGCAGCCCTTCTCCAGAAACCACATAAGCCTGACATTGACCATCTTCTCGAACAGCTTGTACACACATGATGTTAAAGTGATTGGGCGATAGTTGGTGACCTGGGAATGGTCTTTACCAGGCTTGGGAATGGGGAGGACAATACCTAACTTCCAACTCCTGGGAATAAAACCCTCACCCCAAACCCTGTTAAAAAGGTCCAATAAAAACTGAAGTGAATCAGTCGGCAGATGACGGAGCAGAGCGTCAGGCCCAGGAACAGTGTCACCGCACTCTGAAAGGACAGCACGCAGCTCACGGAGGCTGAAGTCTAAATTATACGGCTCTCCGCCACGAGAGCGAAAGTAAAGACCCAGCCTCTCCTGATTCCTACGAAAGGTAGCAAACGGCTGAGAAGGATTCTTTTTTGAGACAGCATAAAACTGATTTGCAAAAGCAGACGCTACTGCATCTGGTGCGGACACAAGTTCTACGTGAATTCGCAACACCGGTGGAGAGAGGGGCGAGAACCTGCCAGAAATCTTGCTCACCTTTTTCAACACCATAGGCATTGGTGTCGAGGATGTAACTGTAGAAACATACGACCTCCACGAGTTACGGCGAGCATTCTTCATGACCCATCTATAGTGAGCACGTGCTTTGCGAAACTGGATTTTTAGAAAAACAACATTACGACAGGCAAAATACCGACGGGCGGCTGCTTTGTAAGCTCCCATTGGTATAAAGCAGTCATCATTCCACCATGGCACAGGTCTCCGGGAAAAAACACCAGAAGTCCGTGGGATGGACTGTGACATATAATGACATGCTGGTAATGTGCCGACTGGTAACTGAGAATTTACTGAATCTGTAATGAGACACACAGTACAGCAAGCTTGCGAGTAGGACTGTTAAGTATTTACTGTATTTATGGATCTAGAAAATGTATAGAACAAGGTAAACAAAGAAGGATTATGTGAGGCTTTGCAGATATACGGTGTAAATGGTAAACTGCTGAGTGCAGTTACAATGGAACTGCTCTTACAGTGGTAGTGGAGTGTGCATAAGGCTTAGGTCAACATGCAAGTCAGTGGTTCAAGATCGGTGTTGGTATGAGGAAAGGCTGTGCAATGTCCCCACTGACATTCATTATGTATGTGGATGGGGTTATGAGAGAGGAAAAAACCCTAGTAATGGAAAGAGGGATGGCACTGGGAATGAATGGTGAAGAATGGAGCCTTTGAAATCTGATGTACAGGCCTCAGTAGTGGTTATATTCCAAAAATGTTGATAGTAAAACCCGTTCACACAAATTTTCCGACAGATACCTTAATAGATTCATTATATATTCATTTTCTTTATACGTTTAGACCTGTCTCATCCACAGTGAATACTTCTCAGCTGTAGGCACTAAGAGTATTGTTATTTATTAAAAATGAGAGTGAGATGCATAGAGGGAAATGAGTAGAACCGAGAACATGTGACAAACTATGTACCCCAATGGAGACATGTGGAGGCAACTGTGTGCATATTTGTGTAATTTTTTTTCCCACAGGCAGAGGTATGGGCAATAAGATACCTATATTATTTATTAAATGTGAGAGTGAGATGCCCTAATGAACGTGGGTAGAGCCAAAAGCAGGTGACTAGCTATGTATACCCAACACGAAGGAGACAAGCTGACACTGCTTGTATGTATATTTACTTAAACATGTTATTATTTTCCTCAGACGTAGCTACATGTACTACAAAAATATTATTGTTTATTAAAAGTAAGAGTGAGATGTTAAATGGATATGAGTAGAGTTAAAAGCAGGCGACTAGTGGGTTGACGGGAAGATGCTGCCGGTGATGCCTAGTGGAAAGAACACAACAACAATTAATAATTCCTGCCTGTAAAAAAAAAAAAAAATCCAGTTGATAATGACGAAATACCGTATGCAGATGATGCGGTACTGCTTGTAAGGAATAAAAGAGCTTGATTGACTGGTGTAGATTTTTGTAGATCTAGGAGTGTTCTGCTTTAAAAGTACAGTTCCCCCCAATTTAAACCTCCTAAAAGCATTAACATGGTTATAAAAAATACATTAGGTCAATAGGACTTTTTAAATTATTGTACTGTACTTTATATGAGGAGAGAACAGACACACATTGCCAGAGATGAAGTAGAGGGGGAGAACACACACTAAAATCCATCAAAGTCTAGTTCACTAGCAACACTCCAAACATCACATTCTAGGTCCTCCACAGCCCGCCCGGTTCAAATTACCATGTTACTCTAACAGTGCCTGCGTTAGATTGTTTATTTCCTTCCGCAAAATCGTGCCGTGTTACAGTAATATCGTGCTACAGCAAACCACGTTAGGCGAGGAGAGACTGTACACGTACAATACATTGGAGTAAAATGAAGGCTGTTGAAAGGATAAGGTGATTCGCAGTGTGATGGTATGGTAAATGGAGAGACTTCAGAGAAAAAGGGGTAAATGTACAAAAAAAAAAAAAAATAAAAAAAATAAAATAAAATGGCACTGGAACACAGTGACTGGTATCTGAAATCCATGATAAGAAGCAGATATCTGAGTGTGGTGGCTGCAAAAGGCTTGCATGAAGGAGTTTTGATGCCTACTCAAACATACGGGTGTGAGACTATGGTTGTTGTACTTTTCCAGTCAGTCTGAACAAGCAGTCCTATAACTGCCGGCAAGCAACCTCCCCTGCGGGGCCATCCCGTAAAGTGAACCGACGTTCCCATGTGGCTGTGTAGATTAATGTGGAGGTTTGGCTCCTGGCTGGATGCCTCATTTGTCTCCACCCAGACGACAGGGACACAATAGTAGGCTCCAGATCACATCATTATTTGACCATTTGGTTACGACTGAACGTGCTAAGTGGTGTCCTGAATTACAGGAAACCATTTGGCTTTTATGGCATGAAAATGGAAAGTCAAGAGTAAAAGCAGTGGAGATGGGATTGTTGAGGAATGTGTGTAGAGTGGGGAGAGCGGATAGCATAAGGAGTATTGTGAATTTGTGAAAGGTTCAAAGTGAGGAAGTCTGTGGATATCACAGCTGGGGAGATTGTGCCTAGATGGTAGAAGGATGAGGAGAGAATGAGTGAACAGAATGGTGAAATGAGTACATCTGAGTGAAATGAACATGGGAGGAGGCATGGCAGGCCTAGAAGGTGGATGGGTATGATAAATAAGAGTGTGTGAGAAATAGAAGTATAGGAGCTAACGAGGCTTGGGAACTAACAAGCAAACGAGCTGGCTAGGTGAATTTTTGTGCAGAGGAGTGTATGACAACGACATGGTATCCCTTTTTCAACCTCACAGTTGTTGGATTGACTGTCAGATAGGTGAGTGTGAAGCTGCATGTGGAATAAATTGTACGTATCCAGTGGAGCCAGGACTTTGAGACTTGAATTGGAGTGTGGCCTGATAAATGGGTAACCATTGGTTAGTATCTCATTTTATGTATTCACTTATTTTTTTCTGGCTTTTAGGACTAAACCTCACCCCACTCTAGGATGGGAAAAGAGATTTGCAATGGTGATGATGCTTTGGCTTTATTTAATCTCTCTTTTTTTCCTTTCAGGTTACTTTCCTCTCACAAGAAAGATGGAGCAATTATGTGTCATCCTGTGGAGCATAACAAACATTGCACAGTTTGTAGTAACAGTCATTGTGTTTGTTGTATACAGAAATCGCATGGCAAATCGTATTCAGACGAGTGATGCAGGAAAAGGAAATACAGACAAAAACCTCAAGACAGATGCTGGCATCAGCCCTGCCGGCAGCGGCAGACCCGCTAGCAGCGGCAGCCCCGCCGGCAGCGGCAGCCCCATCGGCAGCAGCAGCCCCGTCATCAGAGGCAGCCCTGCCGGCAGTGGCAGCCCTGCCGGCAGTGGCAGCCCTGCCAGTAGTGACAGCCCTGCCAGCAGTGGCAGCCCTACTGGTGTAATGGTCAGATTTTTTTTTATATATATCCCACCGTTGTTGGTTCTGTTTAACTTACTCGTTGATAATACAAATGGTACTCAACTTAGTCTCCCCTCAATGACTGATAAAATATTCACCTCAGTATAAACAAGGGGGGGGGGAGGTAGCACTTCGACTTTGAATGATAAAGGTTAATTGTTTAACAGATAGTTTTGGTAGCGTTTGTAGTTTTGGCCGAGTCGAGAATAAGTCAGTACCACGTGTGTTCGTCGTTCCCAAAGCGGAGGAATCTTGAACTGGAAGGGGAGTGAGTTATGCGTGAGAGGACATAATTCCCTTGATTGGGTATCAAAATGACATATACTTTACTTTAATAATTCTATAGTTGTTAATCAACAGACATTTTTGAATTACATGACCTTTAATCATAATTATGTAAAAGGGTTGTAAATTAAAGCCATGGTTTGGGAAAACATCATACAATATTGTTACCAAGCGAAGCAATTTGAATATTCAACAGTGATTTCTGAGGTCATCATACCACACTCTTTATTATCGGTTATTCTTGGGCTCGTCAATAGCCTCAAGACTGGGACATTTATTGGCATGAATTGTCTTTTCGGGCTGGGATAGCCTCGAACCAAAAATAATCACTCGTGTTCTATTTCGTCTGGGCAGTATAATCTCATCATACAATTCACTAATAATTCACAATCACTATTAATTCATAATCATTAATAATTCATAATCATCATTAATGCATAATCACCAATAATTCATAATCACTCGGGCTTGTTTAGCCTCGAGGAACAACTCAAAAATCACATTTTTGCTCACAACCACTAAGTTCCCTTCAACGCTCCCAATATTCCTAATATATTAATATGAGAAAGAAAACGGTTGATGAGTTTGAATTCGCCTTTCCGTTACTTGACCACATTAACTTTCAAAATTCTATACCTTATCTACTAAAAAATAAGGTTCACCTGATTGATTCATAATACCATCTACTACATTCAGTTTATAAACTATTCATGGGTAGTGTAAGTGTGTGTGTATGACAAGTCTATGGGCAATATCACATGATGGCCTCGTGCACACCCCCGACGTCACGGTGTCTGTGAACTGAATCAACGTCTGTTATCCACCACGTCCCGGTAGCGAATGTACGTTAAGCTTTTAACAACATTACTTCATATTGTTCACGACAAGTAAGGATTAAACAAGCAAAGGGGGGAAGAAAGGAGGAATGTGTACAGCTCACCTTAATCAACGTCTGTTATCCACCATGTCTCGGTAGCGAATTTGGCATGTCGGGCACCTAGGGATGCCACTGCTAGATCAAATGAGACTGTTTTGCGATATGGTGAGTTTTAATTCTCTTCACTATTTATATAGTAGTGTACACATTACGTTAGGACTTTTGACTGAATTGGGGAAAATTTGGGATTCAATCCTTACTACATTTAAATACTGAATTTACTGCCATCCCGCCTTGAGTTTGGGGTAGCTTATGCCATCTAGTGACGGCTAAGGCAAGCGGGACTATTTGATCCTCACAAATTACATTATTTTGGCCTTTTTTGACTATTAATCTTACATATTTGGGTTCTAGCAGCTTATTAGTAAGCATTTCACAACACTGATACAGAAAGAATTGCATACCCATTATTATTCTGTTTAAGGTTTAAACTTGGTGCCCAACAACGACGCACAAGCAAGGGGAAGGTTGCATGCATCTGTTATTCATTACTCTACCAGATGGATGAACTCCCATAGCTCAAGACTTACAGTTACACTACCTATGCATAGATACAGAGATGTATACATATAAAAATAAAGTTAACCCTACATCGATCATTAACACATGAACTACTACTTAGGACAGGAATTTATAGACTAGTATTCAGATTACACCCTATCTAACTTAGAAATTACAGTACCTCTAAACATATACATGAATACTAAATCTGTGGCATTACATTGGCAGTAGCAGCCCTGCCGGCAGTCCCTGCCAGCAGTGTCAGCACTGAAGTATTCATACCAAAATTTTTTATACAAGGTTCACTTCCAACAATAGACCTCCATGGAAGGAATGTTGACAATGCTCTTAATATTGCAAAAAATTTCATTTTTTTCTGATTTTCCGATAATCAGAATCATAACAGGGCAGGAAATGCGCAGCAGGTATAACATACCTGTCACCAGACCGCGCGTATTGCATTTACTGCAGGACATGAACCTGAATCATCATATAACGTGTAATGGCGGGACAACTGAGGTGTACCTCATATAATTAGAGATAATATAGTATATATTTCAGTAATACCTCGATATACGATACCCCTAGATGCGATACCCCAGCTTAACGATAGGGGTAGAAATACCACCATACCCCGCCTAATGATGGACAAACCTTGGTTTAATGATGGGTATTGATTTTTTGTAAAACCGATTTTGATATTATTTTAGTATAAAACTGTGTGTTTAGGTTGATTTATAAACTGTTTTTTTTTTTTTTTTACCCAGATTAATGTATTTTAGCCACAGGTGGGGTGAACATTGTCATTTTGGGGCAGAGTTTACTAAGCTTGATTTTTTCCCAGACTTATACGTCATGATTTTCAGATTTTATATGTTGGTTTTAGTGAGTTTTTTAATGGTGTTAGGCTTAGGCTAGCTTCCTTGACAGCTGTTAGGCCATTTAGATTGGCTTTAAACATGTTTTGGGACTGATTTGGGTGGGTTTTGGGCTTGGTTTGAGGGGAAACCCAAGGCTGATGAACGCTCTACATTGCTTTATGTCTTAAAAGTACCCCAGTATATGATACCCTGCCTAACGTTGGGGTTTCACTTAACCAGTTACATTGTTAAACCGGGGTATGCCTGTATTTCTACCTCCATCACTAAGCTGGGGTAACGCATCTACGGGTATCGTATCTCATTGCATACCTGTAGTGTGTTTTGCTGTTTTTAAAGGCTCCAGCATACTTTCCTGCACCAGCACTGGTCACCTAATGGCAGCACTCCATGCTGCTTTAACTCTTGGCAGCTTCATTATTCAGTCCCTGAGGTCACACTCAGTGAGCTCATCCCAGATCATTTTCGGTCTACCTCTTCCAACCCTACCCCTAAGGTTAACACTTCACACTTTCTGCACACAACTGTCATCCCCCATCCTATCCACATGCCCAAACCATCTTAACCTACCTCTCCCCATCAAAACATCAATACATTCCAGTCCCATCCTACCACTGTTCGTTATCGTGTGGCAAATTAAATTTTAAAGTGCGGATGAACACACATTGGCTTTTTTGGGGGGTGGGCATTTTTACATTTTTCAGCCATTTTTGGTGCCCAAGGACCCGCGCCCAAAATGTCCGGGACTTGAGGTGTCCGAGTCTTAAAGGGATCACTGTATCTTTAGGTGGTGAAAATAAGGAGAGAATACATGTTTTCATAGGCATGCAGGGCGGCCAGCGGAAGGGGGGGGGGACAAAATCATGAGCCAGAAAACTTACTGAAACTTACCATGCCTGAAAGGATTAAAAATGCATGGATAGAGTATTAACAGCGGTTGAGTACGGAGTTTCAATGGGACAAAGAAGGTTTGGAGTCGGCAGATCCACTGTTCAGCCCTTGGCCTTTCATTAACACTGCTACTGTGAGCAGGGCAATAGACAGGATGCAGGTGGGGAAGACAACAGGTGTGTCTGTGTTGACTGCTGAAATGATGAAAGCCTCAGGAGATATAGGAGTAGGGTCAGTCATCGACTTGATTAATATAATTATAGATGAGTGAGTTCTCCCAGATGACTGGCTGACGAATGTAATTGTAAATGTGTAAAAGGGGATGGGTGATGCCCTGGAAAGAGGAAATCATAGAAGCACAAAGCTTTTGGATGAAGGTAATGGAGAGAGTTCTACAAGGTATGATTAGAGAAAAGAGTGAATATTGGTGATATGCAGTTTGGATTTATGCAAGGCAAAGGGACGGCTGATGCCAAATTCACTATTCAGCAGCTTCAGGAAAAATATATAGGAGAGAAAAGGGATCTGTAATTTGTTTTTGTTGATTCTGAGAAGGCCTTTGACTGAGTCCCTAGAGAGGTGGTGAAGTGAGCAATGAGAAAGCTTGGGATCATGGAGTGGCAGCTTAGGGTGGTTACGGCTCCTCGTACGTATGTGCGTGCTCACACCCACGTAAGGGTGAACAGAGATTTCAGTACAGTAACAGAGTTTTCTGTGAATGCTGGCATGCATCAGGGGTCAGTCTTAAGCCCCTTGTTGTTTATCATGGTGCTTGAAGCCCTTTCACGTGACTTCGGAAATGGACTTCCGTGGGAAATGTATGCCAATGATTTGGTGTTGATTGCAGAAAATGAAAAGGTGCAGAGGATAGACTTACGAATGTAGAGATTGTACGGGGAACAAGGGCTTGACAGCAAATGCAGATAAAACAAGTGATGGTATCTGTGGCCGATGGCAGTACTGTCAACGAAGAGAGAGTGGCCATTTGCAATTTGTCACAAGGGCATGGGAAGTAATTCCATCTTGTAAAGTGTCTGTGATAAGTCGGTGCATAAGAGACAGTGGTAATAGAGGAAGACTGTGAGATAATGCAAAATTTCATGTGTGTGGTGTGTTGGGGAGAGCATGCGGAGCTAATCAGAGTAAAAGGATAGATCTTGCTGGTGAATCTCTTGAGTGTGTGGAATAGTTTTGTTCTTTGGGAGACATGTTATGTGCTGGAGGTGGGGCTGGAGCTAGTTCTGTGGCCAGAATGAGGAGTGGTTGGAAGGTGTTCAAGGAGCTGTTGCATCTCCTGACACTGAGAGTGATCTCTTTACGTGTTATGGGATCTTTGTATGTGGCATGTGTTAGGAGTGTAATGCTGTATGGCAGTGAGACCTGGGCTGTAGAGGAAGAGGATATTCGCAGGAACAAACGTACAGAAACGACAATGATTAGGTGGATGTGCAGTGCATCCCTGAGTGCGAGGGCTGGGGGGGCTTGATTTAAGAAGGAAAAGTTGAGAGGTAGGATGGGACTGGAATGTACTGGTGTTGTGATGAGGAGAGATAGAGTGAGATGGTTTGGGTGTGTGGAGAGGATGGGCGATGATAACTGGGTGCAGAAAGTGAGAAGTGTTAACGGTAGGCACAGAGTTGCAACAGGTAGACCAAAAAAGACCTAGGACAAGGTCATTGATTGTGGCCTCAGGGTTAAGGCACTTGACCCGTGGATTGTGAGCCACAGCTCAGGCTGTGTAGCGTCACGTTGTGAGCCACAGCTCAGGCTGGGTAGCATGACGTTGCAAGCCACAGCTCAGGCTGGGTAGCTTCACGTTGTGAGTGACAGCTCAGGTTGGGTAGTGTCACATTGCGATCCACAGCTCAGGCTGGGTAGCGTCACGTTGCGAGCCACAGCTCAGGCTGAGTACCATCACGTTGTGAGCCACAGCTCAGGCTGGGTAGCTTCACGTTGTGAGTGACAGCTCAGGCTGGGTAGCATCACGTTGTGAGCCACAGCTCAGGCTGGGTAGCGTCATGTTGCGAGCCACAGCTCAGGCTGTGTTGGCCATGCATCACTGTTAACTACTTGACCCCCTCGCAAACTTACGCATGGCGCTATGCAAAGACAGAGAAAGAGGGATTTTTTTCTTTTCACCAGATTCACTACTCCCTTACGTAAACTTACGCATGGCCCTACGCAGACGGAGAGAGAGAGGGAGATTATTATTTTTTTTTACCAGATGATGCCCTGGATGTTTATCTTCAAGTTTATAATAAAAAAAAAGTAAAAAAAAAAAAAATTTCTCCATTTTTTTGTGCACCATGGGGTGGGATAATTTTTTTTTTTGCAATCCATGGGTAGTAGTAGTAGTAGCTATTTCCTACGCAATCTGGCCGAACAGCCCCGAGTCCCTAGGGAAGGACATGGCCAAGACCGGGCCAGCCCACAGAGCTCTCAAGGAGTGTATGTTGTGTTGTTGGCATAGGTGACTGTGCAATGTCCATATTGTGCTTAATAGTATGGGGTGCTGTGTTGCATTCTGGACAGGCATCAACGACAGTCATCCAGCCTCTTCTGGCAGTTTAAGAGGGATGGATGATGGCTGCACCTCAGTCTGATCAGGTGGACCCTGTCCTCATGAAGGAGATAGGATTCAGAAGGGTGGATATCAGGAGGCCATGCATGCAGCTGTGTGTTGTCTTTACGTGACTGAATGGAGCGACGAGTGATTTGGGTATGGATGTACTTCTGGAAGCTGGTCTGAGGAGTGCGAGGGGAGAGAGATGACAGTACACTCGACCCTCGATTTCCCAGACTAAAAGGGGGGGGTGAGACCAGACCGGGAATTGCAGAATTCCGGCCCCACATACCATTCCCCAGACTATTACCATACTTTGTCCGAATTCTCCAATATTGTCTGGCAATTCTTCCGATATTCTAGAGCATTCTGGAATGTAAGCTACCTGTACCAACATAACTAACATACACAGAACATAAAATAATAATACTGATGCAATAACAATAATAATAACTGACAATAGCGGTATTTTGCTAGCTACAACCCTAAGAATGATTGTTTAGACAGTTGTTGACAAGAATGTGGAGGGCATGATAGAAGATCAGAAAGCTGAGGAAAATGAATGAGGAATGGAATACCACAAGATGAGCCAACCATTGATCAGCCGATCAAGATACAAACACGAAATCATCAAATGTGATTTCGATCTTATACTGAATCAGCAATTTTAATTGGAAAATATTTTAATCTTTATCACCATATAGGTTTGCACACCTGATTATTTGAAATTCAGTAAAAAATTTGTGCATAATTTAATTATTAATAGAAAATCAGGATTCAGAGCAAAAATTTCTTAAATTTAGCGGACCTGTTTTGCCTCTAGCCTAACAACTTGCCTTCACAGACTTTTGTTTTGGATAAATATCCATTTGCAATGCAGATACATTTTTTGTACTCAAAATAAAAATTTTTGCAAAATAGAAGTCTGTCAAGGCATGCTGACGATCTAAGGGGAAATATCTGCTAACATTGACGCTTTTAAGCTCTGAAACCTAGTTTTTAAATGAAGGTATATTAAGTATAATTTTTTAGCAGATTTCAGATAATTAGGTGTGTATGAGCCACTGTGACGAAAAAAAATAAAATATTTTCCAGTGAAAAGTGCTGATTCAGTATTTAGTCACACCGAGTCGGGTGATGTAAGTGAGTAGGAGTGGATCCCACTGACTTTGTCCATAAGAAGATATATATTTTTTATTACTTACGAATTTTATTGTGTCCAAGTCTTCCTTAAATTTTACTGTGTTATGCAATAAACTCTTTATAGTGGCATTTGAGAAAGGTAAGAGGTAAATGGGATATTGCCACAAGTTTGAATAAACAGGTGGGGTGAAGCAGGTTGGTGGCCAAAGATGTTTCATGTATGAAAATATCTTCTTGTGTGTGTTACAAATGGCCTTTATCGAGTCAAAATCTTGCTAAAATTATACTGTGTTGTGCGCAGACTGCTTTTAGTTTTATATGGGTGAATAATGGCCAGACTTTTGTGAGAATCCCGGACTTGTATGGGCATTTGTCCGGCATTTGATAATATTGTCCGGCTTCAGCCTGTGTCCAGGAAATCCGAAATCCAGGAAACAGGGGTCCATCAAATCGAGGGTCGAGTGTATTTGTGTATGATATCATGTGCTGGGTGTTGTTTTGATGTTCCTTGGTGTGTGTGGATGTGCCACCAAGTAGTGTAGTGGATGTTGTGGGTTTGTGGAGGCTGCAGCGAGAATCTGGGTGCCTCTCGTGTCTGGGTGATCCTTGACTTTGAGGACTTTGGTTTCTTGATGTAGGTGTGCTGTGGGTGTAGTAGCTGTGCAGCCTGTGATTATTTTCAGGGCCTTGTTCTGTATGGTCTGTAGAGTGTTGCAGTGTGTTTTAGTGAGGTTAGGAGCCCAACCAGGGCTTGCATAATTCATCCATGGGTTAATAGGGATGCTGTCAGAGATCGAGCAGCATGGACAGCTGCAATTTGATGATCAAGGCCAACGCATGCAAGCATGATGGAATCTTTAAAAACAACATGATTTAAGTACCTGGGTTGTGTAATGAGTACGTACAGAAGTTCGGAGGATGAAGTGCTTGAAAGGGTACAGCTGGAAAGAAGGGTTGCTGGTTTATTGAAAGCAGCGATATGAAACAGGGAAGCATGGAAGTAAAAAAATTGCTGCATGATAGGATAGTGATACCAACTCTAACATATGGAAGCTACGCTTGGACCTTGTTGGAAGGACACAAGTCGAGAGTGAGAGCAGTGGAAATGAATTTTTTTGAGAGGAGCATGTGGAGTTACATGAAGAGACAGACTGACAAATGAGGATGTGAATGTTGTAGTATCGATGTGGATGTGATACAATGCATAAGTGAAATACATTGAAATGGTTTGGCCATCCGGAGAGGATGGAGAGAGAGAGAGAGACTGACTAGGAAATGTATGTGAGTGAGGTGGAGGGGGGAAGGGAGAAGGGGAGACCAAGGATGCAATGAAGGGATGAAAAGGAGAGGTATGTGAGAGAAAGCGGGGGATGAGTTGAGGGGGAATGCAGTAAAATGGCAGGGGACAGGGCGATTTGTTTGTGGCCACCCTTTATGGGATTTAGGCAACTGGCAATAGACTGAGAGACAAACATAGAAACTACATGTGATGCTCAGATCACATGCTTGGACATACAGTATTAGGACTGCTACAGGAAAAATAAAATAAAATAAAATCTACCATGTGCAGTCCAGGTCTAAAACATATTTTACTTGTATCTATCTGATTCTGCTCGTATGATAATAAGAACAAAATGAAGCCATCGGTTTGGGCAGAATTCCAAGTTACATGTAAAGCTGCAAGGAAATTGTATTTGGGTAACAAGACAAAGCGTGGATTTCAATTTGGGGGCTCCCAGGGAACTTTATTAAATTCAGCCATCTGCTGTGACAGATAATGACATATGCTGGTAATGTGCCGACTGGTAACTGAGAATTTACTGAATCTGTAATGAGACACACAGTACAGCAAGCTTGCGAGTAGGACTGTTAAGTATTTACTGTATTTATGGATCTAGAAAATGTATAGAACAAGGTAAACAAAGAAGGATTATGTGAGGCTTTGCAGATATACGGTGTAAATGGTAAACTGCTGAGTGCAGTTACAATGGAACTGCTCTTACAGTGGTAGTGGGGTGTGCATAAGGCTTAGGTCAACATGCAAGTCAGTGGTTCAAGATCGGTGTTGGTATGAGGAAAGGCTGTGCAACGTCCCCACTGACATTCATTATGTATGTGGATGGGGTTATGAGAGAGGAAAAAACCCTAGTAATGGAAAGAGGGATGGCACTGGGAATGAATGGTGAAGAATGGAGCCTTTGAAATCTGATGTACAGGCCTCAGTAGTGGTTATATTCCAAAAATGTTGATAGTAAAACTCGTTCACACAAATTTTCCGACAGATACCTTAATAGGTTCATTATATATTCATTTTCTTTATACGTATAGACCTGTCTCATCCACAGTGAATACTTCTCAGCTGTAGGCACTAAGAGTATTGTTATTTATTAAAAATGAGAGTGAGATGCATAGAGGGAAATGAGTAGAACCGAGAACATGTGACTAGCTTTGTACCCCCATGGAGACATGTGGAGGCAACTGTGTGCATATTTGTGTAATTTTTTTTCCCACAGGCAGAGGTATGGGCAATAAGATACCTATATTATTTATTAAATGTGAGAGTGAGATGCCCTAATGAACGTGGGTAGAGCCAAAAGCAGATGACTAGCTATGTATACCCAACACGAAGGAGACAAGCTGACACTGCTTGTATGTATATTTACTTAAACATGTTATTATTTTCCTCAGACGTAGCTACATGTACTACAAAAATATTATTGTTTATTAAAAGTAAGAGTGAGATGTTAAATGGATATGAGTAGAGTTAAAAGCAGGCGACTAGTGGGTTGACGGGAAGATGCTGCCGGTGATGCCTAGTGGAAAGAACACAACAGCAATTAATAATTCCTGGCTGGAAAAAAAAAAAATCCAGTTGATAATGACGAAATACCGTATGCAGATGATGCGGTACTGCTTGCAAGGAACAAAAGAGCTTGATTGACTGGTGTAGCTTTTTGTAGATCTAGGAGTGTTCTGCTTTAAAAGTACAGTTCCCCCCAATTTAAACCTCCTAAAAGCATTAACATGGTTATAAAAAATACATTAGGGCAATAGGACTTTTTAAATTATTGTACTGTACTTTATATGAGGAGAGAACAGACACACATTGCCAGAGATGAAGTAGAGGGGGAGAACACACACTAAAATCCATCAAAGTCTAGTTCACTAGCAACACTCCAAACATCACTTTCTAGGTCCTCCACAGCCCGCCCGGTTCAAATTACCATGTTACGCTAACAGTGCCTGTGTTAGATTGTTTATTTCCTTCCGCAAAATCGTGCCGTGTTACAGTAATATCGTGCTACAGCAAACCGTGTTTGGCGAGGAGAGACTGTACACGTACATAGTAAAATGAAGGCTGCTGAGAGATGATTCGCAGTGTGATGGTATGGTAAATGGAGAGGCTTGAGAGAAAAAGGGGTAAATGTACAAAAAAAATAAAAATAAAATAAAATAAAATGGCACTGGAACACAGTGACTGGTATCTGAAATCCTTGATAAGAAGCAGATATCTGAGTGTGGTGGCTGCAAAAGGCTTGCATGAAGGAGTTTTGATGTCTACTCAAACATACGGGTGTGAGACTATGGTTGTTGTGCTTTTCCAGTCAGTCTGAACAAGCAGTCCTATAACTGCCGGCAAGCAACCTCCCCTGCGGGGCCATCCCGTAGTGAACCGACGTTCCCATGTGGTTGTGTAGATTAATGTGGAGGTTTGGTTCCTGGCTGGATGCCTCATTTGTCTCCACCCAGACGACAAGGACACCATAGTAGGCTCCAGATCACATCATTATTTGGCCATTTATTTACCACTGAACGTGCTAAGTTGTGTCCTGAATTACAGGAAACCATTTGGCTTTTGTGGCATGAAAATGGAAAGTCAAGAGTAAAAGCAGTGGAGATGGGATTGTTGAGGAATGTGTGTAGAGTGGGGAGAGCGGATAGCATAAGGAGTATTGTGAATTTGTTTAAAGGTTCAAAGTGAGGAAGTCTGTGGACATCACAGCTGGGGAGATTGTGCCTAGATGGTAGAAGGATGAGGAGAGAATGAGTGAACAGAATGGTGAAATGAGTACATCTGAGTGAAATGAACATGGAAGGAGGCATGGCAGGCCTAGAAGGTGGATGGGTATGATAAATATGAGTGTGTGAGAAAGAGAAATATAGGAGCTAACGAGGCTTGGGAACTAACAAGCAAACGAGCTGGCTAGGTGAATTTTTGTGCAGAGGAGTGTATGACAACGACATGTTATCCCTTTTTCAACCTCACAGTTGTTGGATTGACTGTCAGATAAGTGAGTGTGAAGCTGCATGTGGAATAAATTGTACAGTTACCTCCACTTCTAACGAGTACAGAGGGTGGTGTGTTCGGTGAAATGTGGCACCACTGTGTTTGTTTACATCGTAGCAATAGTAAGTGAATGGGCGGACACGGCAGAGCTTCCCCTCCGCTACAGTATCTAGTACCCACAGAAACAATGTTCTTGCAAGGCAAACTTTGTGAATCCAAGTGTTTGCCACGTATGTATAGTGGAAGGTAGAGAGAAGAACAAATAGTAATGACATTGGATTCCATTGCTTCTCTGACAGGAGATGACTGTGAGGCGAGGTGGAACGCAGGGGAGTGGGGACAAATGGTGGGGGCACATGTATCGAAACTTTGTCGTGTTTCGTTTTGAAGGATGAAGGCTGTGATTATACAGATGTTCTGAGGTGATCTGTAACTCCGTATGCAATAACATGTATTGGATGAATGCAGGAGTCTTAATGTTCGTCATACAATGTGGTGAACAACTGTAATTGAGCATAAATATTAGGTGTGATGTCCGGTGTCTCGAAACGTGGTTCACCTGAGTCTAGTGAGTGTGCGACTCAACTGCCGTAAAATTTTTGTGGCTGAACCAGGGTGGTCATTAATGATTTATGATTAAGCATGTGACACAACGGTCATACCATGTTGTGCATCATCCAGTCTGCTTAATTGTGGGGAAAAACAGTCATTATATTCTCAAACAGTGGCATAAGTAAATGTTCTGTTGCATAGGATTATAGCCACTTTGAGTGTTGGACAGCTATTGGCTTATTGTGCGAAAATGTGCAGTCACCATACTGATGGATCACGCGGAGGTAAAGAGATACTGTATTTGGATAATGAAAACATATCTTGTATTATAATAATTGAAATAACGGTGTTACGTATGTTCAGTCCACAAATGATGTCGCTTTCTTCGAGGTCATAATTATCTCAGTAGTCTGGATAGTTGTGACACAACATCCACAAACATTGATCATCATTTTTTATATTGTCTTTAAAACATTCTTACATTAGTTTTCATACAAGTATTAAACATTCAGTCCCTCCTTAGCTCCAGACGCATTATATATACTATTTAATCGTGTGTCTACACTAACACTGTTCATCCAGAGTGAGCAATATTTCCCATACCAACACCAAACAGCACATGTTAGTGATGACCCTACTCCCACCTGCCCACCTCCTCACTCTCACCTACTCCACAACAGTCCACTTCCGCACACACCTTACCACCAAGCAGGGTGGTCAAGCCCTCCCACCCTCTCTATTACTGCAGCATTTCCTTTCTCTCCTAATACCCCGTCCCACTGACCAACCTCTCCTCAGGTAAAACTCCTTACCCACCAAATATTCTAATCTATTTCTAACTGCCTTGGGAATATCGTTTTCAGTGTTCTGCGTCATGGGACACGGCATCACAGATACCCGTAATATCAAAACCTATTGTCGAACTTGTTATTATGAACCTCGTATCATGGCTCTAAGCAACTATACCATAATGACTTTTCACTTCCCAGCTGCAGTCACCACCACCGCAGTGCCTGGCGCATTACACGTCAAGATATTTTAGGTCCTGCTTCCCTTTGTCCTACGATTGATATACTACGTGTGTCCATTGTCTGTCATGAAAATGCAAGGATGGTATCGGGCCAGTATTCACTATAACAGAGGCATTTTGTTGGTGTGGTTTTGGTAGGAAAATTGCGTAGTCTAGCCTTGTTTGTGCAGGAGTTCAGTAATGCAATTGGCCATTCCAGATTCATGTTAACACAGTAGATGACTTCTGCAACGATTGCGTGTAATAAACGGATATATAACGAACTGCAAGACTGGAGAACATTATGCATATCTGTCCGATGTCTGCCATAACACAAGGCTTTAGTATGTGGCCACGGCTACACAATATAAATCGGTGGCGTGGTGCTGCTGGGAGAGTGTAAAATTGCGTATAGTCTACATGTGTTTGTGCAGGGAGTCTGGTAATACCCTTCACCGATTTATTCACATTCCTGTCAAGATAGCAGCCAAAGTCGCGGTTTTGGTGACTAGGCCTGAACCGACTGAGCATTAAACACTCACCTCAAGGTGCCTGGAACAACTGTCTGACTCTCTTCTTTTTCATTTCTGCAACATTCGCGGCCTTTCCTCTAACTTTCGCTCTGTTGAGCACCACCTCTCCTCCTCTAAACCTCACCTTTTTCTAACGGAGACTCAGCTGTCTGAGGCAACTGACAGCAAACCCTTTTCTGTATCCTCCTACTTTCTCTATACTCATTTCAAAGCCAAAGGTGGCTGTTGTGTATATATACGCAACGACTTATCTTGCTCTCGTGTTCCTGAACTTGATTCTTCTGAATTCTCCACACTCTGGCTTCGGCTTTCCTGTCATTCTCTGACTAAATATATCTGTGCTGTTTACTTATCCCCTAATTCTACTGACTATCAAAAATTCTTCGACTATCTTACTTCTACGATGGAACACATTCTATCCATTTCTCCTTTCTCTGAAATCTCCATTCTTGGAGATTTCAATGTTCACCACCACCTTTGGCTCTCCTCTCCTTTCACAGATCCACCTGGTGAACAAGCCTACATCTTTTCTATCCTTAATGACCTAGAGCAGCTTGTACAGCACCCTACCCGTATCCCTGACCACCTTGGAGAGAGCTCCAACATACTTGACCTCTTCCTCACAACTAATCCTTCTGCTTACTCTGTTAATCTTTTCTCTCTGTTGGGCTCCTCCGATCACAACCTTATTACCTTAACCTGTCCTATCACTCCGGTACAGCCTGTGGACCCTCCAGGGAAACGTCGTCTGTGGCATTTTGGAGCCGCGAACTGGGAGGCCCTCAGGCAGTACTGCTTTGATTTTCCCTGGAATGATTATTGCTTCCATGGCCGTGAGCCATCTGAGTGTGCCTTGCGCATTACGGAGGTTATTCTCTCGGGCATGGAAGCATACATTCCTTTCTCATATCCATTGACTAACGCAAGAAAGCCTTGGTTTAATCACGCTTGTTCTAATGCTGTCCGCAACAAGGCGTGGGCCTACAAAAGGTACCGGAGCCAACCCACCCCTGAATCACATCATCTTTGCGTTTCTGCCCGGAATCGTGCTAAGTCTGTTCTTCGCTCTACTAAAAATAATTTCATCCATACTAAATGCTCTCAACTCTCCAACTCGAATTCTTCCCGCTCCTTCTGGCATCTTGCCAAAAATCTTTCTAACAACTTTACCTCATCATCCTTCCCTCCTCTTTTCTACTCTGATGGTTCTGTAGCTATTTCTTCTACTGATAAAGCAGATCTCTTCGCACAGACTTTCTCCTCCAATTCTACCTTAGACGATTCCGGTGCTGTTCCTCCATCACTTCCCCCCTCTGACTTCTTCATGGCTGACATTAAAATTTCTTCAGCTTATGTATTTTCTGCCATCACTGGCCTCAGTACTAACAAGGCATATGGGCCTGATGGGGTCCCTCCTGTTGTTCTCAAGAACTGTGCTTCTGTGCTTACACCCTGCCTAGGCAAACTCTTTCGCCTTTGTCTGTCAACTTGTACCTTTCCTTCTTGCTGGAAGTTTGCTCTCATTCAGCTAGTCCCAAAGAAGGGTGACCACTCCCAACCCTCCAACTATCGTCCAATTGCTTTAACATCCTGTATTTCAAAAGTTTTCGAGTCAATTCTTAATAGAAAAATTTTAAGGCATCTTTCCTATCACAACCTTCTTTCCGATCGTCAGTATGGGTTCCGTCAGGGACGCTCCACTGGCGATCTTCTCACCTACCTTTCAGACTCCTGGTCATCCTCCTTTCGAGACTTTGGCGAAAGCTTTGCCATTGCACTTGACATCTCAAAGGCTTTCGATCGAGTCTGGCATAAATCTTTAATTTCCAAACTGCCCTCCTACGGTTTCTATCCTTCTATCTGTGCCTTCATCTCTAGCTTCCTTTCTGGTCGTTCTATAGCCGCCGTTGTAGATGGCCATCGTTCTTCTTCTAGATCTATCAACAGTGGTGTTTCTCAGGGCTCTGTCCTATCACCAACTCTCTTCCTTTTATTCATCAATGATCTTCTAAGCTGTACATCTAACCCTATCCACTCATACGCTGATGACTCCACCCTTCACCTTTCCATTCGGTTCCCGCAACGCCCATCTCAACAGTTACTTCAACAAACAAGGGATGAGGCTATGGCACACCTAATGTCTGACTTGGCTCGTATCTCTGACTGGGGTAAAAATAATATGGTTGTCTTTAATGCATCTAAGACTCAGTTCTAACACCTATCAACCTGACAAAATCTTCCACAGGTATACCCACTAATGTTTAATAATATTCAGCTTAATCCTGCATCATCCTTGAACATGCTTGGGGTTTCATTTACTCGGGACTTATCTTGGAAAGATCATATTACATCTCTTGTAAAATCTGCTTCCAAGAGATTGGGTGTGCTAAGCCGACTCCGCTCTTTCTTTACCCCTGCACAATTGTTGACTCTATACAGGGGTTTTATCCGCCCCTGTGTGGAGTACAACTCTCATGTGTGGGGAGGTTCCCCACATACAGCTCTTCTCAATAGGGTGGAGTCAAAGGCTTTTCGTCTCATTAACTCTCCTCCTCTTACTGACTCCTTTCAATCTCTGTCTCTTCACCGCACTGTTGCATCTTTATCTCTTTTCTATCGCTACTTTAATGGTCACTGCTCCTCTGAACTGTCTGCTTGCATTCCTCCACCTCTACGACGGGCGCGTAGCACCCGTCTGGCAGCAAACTCTCATCCTTTTTCTGTCCAACTCTCTAATGCAAGAGTTAACCGTTACTCCCAGTCTTTCATTTATGCAACAGGTCAGCTCTGGAACTGTCTCCCTCTGTCTGTATTTCCTGCTGCCTATGATCTCCAGTCTTTCAAACGCAGTGTGTCCAGGCATCTCAAAATGATCGGATCTTGAATTTGGCTCTATATTGTATTTTGTTTTTCTCTAGGAGGGAACTGTTACTGCGGGCTCATGGCCTTTGGTTCCTTCTTCCTCGCATAAAAAAAAAAAAAAAAAATACCAGCGGTCTGAATGAGGTCCTGTTTTCAAACAATAGAAGCATTAAGTAGTGCATTGAACTGTGTAAATTTATATGTAAAGTAAGGAGTGTTTTATGCACCGTGTCATCATACAGACTTATACAGTATGACACAGCCAAGGATAAGCTGGACCTACGGTAGGATAGAGGTTGGGTGCTGTTGGAGCGTCTAAACAGCTTAAGCAACATTGGTGCACCTGCACCTGGATGGTAAAACCCAACCACCGCGCTTAGGAAAAATACCCCCGAGTTCTCCAGCTGCCCCACGTCATCCAACAGATATACACAAGGTCATTGATAAGGCTGGAATCTCGTCTTAGCGATGCGATATGATAAGGATGTCAATATCAGGTCTCGTTACGAATTATACGAGGAAGGACCGTAATTTTGTGAGAGAGAGAGAGAGAGAGAAGCACACACAGACAGACAGAATGGTGCATTCATGGTGTCATTACAAGCTGCTACAATACGATATAATAACAAGATTGAGAGTCTTTGTCTCTGTTACAGTGAATACTGGCCCGATACTATCCTTACAGTTTCAGTGACAGAAATGGACACATGCATATACTGTATAATATATATATATATATATATATATATATATATATATATATATATATATATATATATATATATATATATATATATATATATATATATATATATGTATATATATATATATATATATATATATATATAATATATATATATATATATATATATATATATATATTACTGGCAGGTGGGGGCGCTCACCATCCATTCACTCAATGTAGTGCTGCTCTCAGGTGTCTGCCCTGTCCTCTCCTCCATCCTTCATTCCTTCTATTTTCTTCTATCTTTCTTTCCTTCATGCTTTCCTCTCGTTCTTCTGCCTAAGGGTGACTTTACACTCCCTCTTCTGTCTTTCATTCCTTCATTCTTTCCTCTTCCTTCTGCCTGTGGGTGACTCTACACTGAGTGACAAGCCAAATGGTTTCCTGTACACCAGGAAACCATTTACTACGCTGGGTGGTAACCATATAACCAAATTTTGGCGCCTGATGGTTTAGTGGATAATTATTGTCCAATCGGATTGAGCCGGTGAAGGTTTATATCCAAGGGGTGATTGGGGTTTATTGCTCAAGTAATGCCACTCAGGGGGAGGTGAGGTTGGTCACTCTTATCTTAAATGTCAGGATCAACTGCTTAGTCCCGGGCTCCTACGCTCCTCATGGGGCAACGTAGGATTGCGTGATGGATGGATATATATATATATATATATATATATATATATATATATATATATATATATATATATATATATATATATATATATTATACAGTATATGCATGTGTCCATTTCTGTCACTGAAACTGTAAGGATAGTATCGGGCCAGTATTCACTGTAACAGAGACAAAGACTCTCAATCTTGTTATTATATCGTATTGTAGCAGCTTGTAATGACACCATGAATGCACCATTCTGTCTGTCTGTGTGTGCTTCTCTCTCTCTCTCTCTCTCTCTCTCTCTCTCTCTCTCTCTCTCTCTCACAAAATTACGGTCCTTCCTCGTATAATTCGTAACGAGACCTGATATTGACATCCTTATCATATCGCATCGCTAAGACGAGATTGCAGCCTTATCAATGACCTTGTGTATATCTGTTGGATGACGTGGGGCAGCTGGAGAACTCGGGGGTATTTTTCCTAAGCGCGGTGGCTGGGTTTTACCATCCAGGTGCAGGTGCACCAATGTTGCTTAAGCTGTTTAGACGCTCCAGCAGCACCCAACCTCTATCCTACCGTAGGTCCAGCTTATCCTTGGCTGTGTCATACTGTATAAGTCTGTATGATGACACGGTGCATAAAACACTCCTTACTTTACATATAAATTTACACAGTTCAATGCACTACTTAATGCTTCTATTGTTTGAAAACAGGACCTCATTCAGACTGCTGGTAGGTGAGTGTTTAATGCTCAGTCGGTTCAGGCCTAGTCACCAAAACCGCGACTTTGGCTGCTATCTTGACAGGAATGTGAATAAATCGGTGAAGGGTATTACCAGACTCCCTGCACAAACACATGTAGACTATACGCAATTTTACACTCTCCCAGCAGCACCACGCCACCGATTTATATTGTGTAGCCGTGGCCACATACTAAAGCCTTGTGTTATGGCAGACATCGGACAGATATGCATAATGTTCTCCAGTCTTGCAGTTCGTTATATATCCGTTTATTACACGCAATCGTTGCAGAAGTCATCTACTGTGTTAACATGAATCTGGAATGGCCAATTGCATTACTGAACTCCTGCACAAACAAGGCTAGACTACGCAATTTTCCTACCAAAACCACACCAACAAAATGCCTCTTTTATAGTGAATACTGGCCCGATACCATCCTTGCATTTTCATGACAGACAATGGACACACGTAGTATATCAATCGTAGGACAAAGGGAAGCAGGACCTAAAATATCTTGACGTGTAATGCGCCAGGCACTGCGGTGGTGGTGACTGCAGCTGGGAAGTGAAAAGTCGTTATGGTATAGTTGCTTAGAGCCATGATACGAGGTTCATAATAACAAGTTCGACAATAGGTTTTGATATTACGGGTATCTGTGATGCCGTATCCCATGACGCAGAACACTGAAAACGATATTCCCAAGGCAGTTAGAAATAGATTAGAATATTTGGTGGGTAAGGAGTTTTACCTGAGGAGAGGTTGGTCAGTGGGACGGGGTATTAGGAGAGAAAGGAAATGCTGCAGTAATAGAGAGGGTGGGAGGGCTTGACCACCCTGCTTGGTGGTAAGGTGTGTGCGGAAGTGGACTGTTGTGGAGTAGGTGAGAGTGAGGAGGTGGGCAGGTGGGAGTAGGGTCATCACTAACATGTGCTGTTTGGTGTTGGTATGGGAAATATTGCTCACTCTGGATGAACAGTGTGAGTGTAGACACACGATTAAATAGTATATATAATGCGTCTGGAGCTAAGGAGGGACTGAATGTTTAATACTTGTATGAAAACTAATGTAAGAATGTTTTAAAGACAATATAAAAAATGATGATCAATGTTTGTGGATGTTGTGTCACAACTATCCAGACTACTGAGATAATTATGACCTCGAAGAAAGCGACATCATTTGTGGACTGAACATACGTAACACCGTTATTTCAATTATTATAATACAAGATATGTTTTCATTATCCAAATACAGTATCTCTTTACCTCCGCGTGATCCATCAGTATGGTGACTGCACATTTTCGCACAATAAGCCAATAGCTGTCCAACACTCAAAGTGGCTATAATCCTATGCAACAGAACATTTACTTATGCCACTGTTTGAGAATATAATGGCTGTTTTTCCCCACAATTAAGCAGACTGGATGATGCACAACATGGTATGACCGTTGTGTCACGTGCTTAATCATAAATTATTAATGACCACCCTGGTTCAGCCACAAAAATTTTACGGCAGTTGAGTCGCACACTCACTAGACTCAGGTGAACCACGTTTCGAGACACCGGACATCACACCTAATATTTATGCTCAATTACAGTTGTTCACCACATTGTATGACGAACATTAAGACTCCTGCATTCATCCAATACATGTTATTGCATACGGAGTTACAGATCACCTCAGAACATCTGTATAATCAGGACCCATATACATACAGGGTCTAACCATACCGACCCCAAAACGCATCGCGTTTGCGCATGACGTCATGGCGAAGACACCAGGTGAGGTCTTCCGAGAAGGGGTTGCCATATAGTGAGAAGTAGACTCAGTTGCTCAGAGGTCACGGCGCCAAACAGGTCACCTCTGTCACCTGCACTTTATTCCATTTATGTGCCCAGTGAAATAATGCCTACCAATTGTGCATTGTTTGGCTGTAACTCTTTACTGAAGAAAGGTGGGGATATAACTTTCCATATTTTCCCCAAAGATGAAGAGATTAGACGTAAGTGGATTCATCTGTGCAAGAGGAAAGACACAATTAATCCGAATACTGCTCGCATCTGCAGCCTTCACTTTGATCAAAGTGCTTATAAAAGAAATCTAAAATATGATCTTCTCAAACCGCCTATTCCAAAAAATCAAATACGCCTTGAAGAGCACGACCTGCCAACGCTGAATCTGCCATCAGCTTCATTAAATGTTAAGTCCCTTCCCCTTTCTCTCTCTCTCTCTCTCTCTCTCTCTCTCTCTCTCTGCGTAGGTGCATATCCCTGTATATGGTGGGCTTTGCTCTTTATAAGCTGTACAGTATATCTCCCCTCACGGGGTTAGTGTTTGCAGAAATGTGGAAAAGCACGTGGTGCATTGCATTTACCAGGCCAGGTAAAATAAACTGAGGCAACTGGCCACCGCACTAGTATGAGTTGCTAGTATTCATATTTACCCACCATTATTTTGTTCTACCCACGTACTGTAGGTAACCATTACTGAGTACCCTAGCAAGAAAGCAGTAGTGTTGAAAATTAAGTACGGTATATCGCAGAATGTATTTGTTTAAAGCAGGTTCGTAATGTAGTAATTCCATCTGGAAGCGTTTGGCAAGAAGTATATTATCATCCCCCCCCTTCCTTCCCTCCCTCCCTCCCTTCCAGGTCGCAAAAACAACGGTGCCAGGTCGTTGGAAATGATTTATACAGCCACTTTTCGTTCTCAAAGAGTGAATAATTCGTAAAAACTATATAGCTTTTTATGTACATGAAGCCACAAAGAGTATATGAAATACATTCACATATATTTAGCAACTCGGATTAAGAGATTTGTTATTCATAATTAACGATTTGGTATCTAAGCAGTCTCTCTCTCTCTCTCTCTCTCTCTCTCTCTCTCTCTCTCTCTCTCTCTCTCTCTCTCCGTGATATATGCGGAATATATACATTTGACATACTGTGGCTTAAAACCAGCATAAAACCTAAGCCTCACCAACGGTAATTTAAAAGACAACTGGCAAGGCATTGTCAGTACTAATATATAGGCATGTGTCTCTTCCTACTGAAGTAATTAGCATTTTTGTTCGATACCGAGTATTTTTCAGGATGCGGGTATTAAACAGAAATTTGGCTAACTCGACACGAAAGCTGCAGAGTAAGATGTCGAAGTTAAGGAAATGAAGCCTGCATAGTAACATATAGTCAATACCGGTAGCAGTACCAATAAACATCCGGTATCATTTATAACAAGATGATATCCATGTATCATAATAAATGTCACTATTAGAGTTTATTGTGTTTCTTTGTAAATCATGTACCTTTAAATATGAGAAGGGATATGTTAAACAATCATTTGAATTGAGAAAATGTGTGTGGGGAACAGAGTTGTGTAAAGGAAGCAAGGTGGGAGGGGTGGGTATGGAGGATGACAGACAGCTGCGACTTGCGGCCTCCCTCTGAGGTCCCAATGGAGATGGTGGGTGGGGAGAAATGGGGGGAGTGCCCTGTCTCAAGCATGACGTCAGTAAATCTGCGTAGTGGAAAGGTGTGAGAAGACCCTATATGTATATGGGTCCTGTGTATAATCACACCCTTCATCCTTCAAAACGAAACACGACAAAGTTTCGATACATGCGCCCCCACCATTTGTCCCCTCTCCCTCCGTTCCACCTCGCCTCACAGTCATCTCCTGTCAGAGAAGCAATGGGATCCAATGTCATTCACTTACTATTACTACGATGTAAACAAACACAGTGGTGCCACATTTCACCGAACACACCACCCGCTGTACTCGTTAGAAGTGGAGGTAACTGTACAATTTATTCCACATGCAGCTTCACACTCACCTATCTGACAGTCACTCCAACAACTGTGAGGTTGAAAAAGGGATAACATGTCGTTGTCATACACTCCTTTGCACAAAAATTCACCTAGCCAGCTCGTTTGCTTGTTAGTTCCCAAGCCTCGTTAGCTCCTATATTTCTCTTTCTCACACACTCATATTTATCATACCCATCCACCTTCTAGGCCTGCCATGCCTCCTCCCATGTTCATTTCACTCAGATGTACCCATTTCACCATTCTGTTCACTCATTCTCTCCTCATCCTTCTACCATCTAGGCACAATCTCCCCAGCTGTGATATCCACAGACTTCCTCACTTTGAACCTTTAACAAATTCACAATACTCCTTATGCTATCCGCTCTCCCCACTCTACACACATTCCTTAACAATCCCATCTCCACTGCTTTTACTCTTGACTTTCCATTTTCATGCCATAAAAGCCAAATGGTTTCCTGTAATTCAGGACACCACTTAGCACGTTCAGTCGTAACCAAATGGCCAAATAATGATGTGATCTGTAGCCTACTATTGTGTCCCTGTCGTCTGGGTGGAGATAAATGAGGCATCCAGCCAGGAGCCAAACCTCCACATTAATCTACACAACCACATGGGAACGTCGGTTCACTACGAGATGGCCCCGCAGGGGAGGTTGCTTGCCGGCATTTATAGGACTGCTTGTTCAGACTGACTGGAAAAGCACAACAACCATAGTCTCACACCCGTATGTTTGAGTAGGCATCAAAACTCCTTCATGCAAGCCTTTTGCAGCCACCACACTCAGATATCTGCTTCTTATCAAGGATTTCAGATACCAGTCACTGTGTTCCAGTGCCATTTTATTTTATTTTATTTTATTTTTATTTTTTTTGTACATTTACCCCTTTTTCTCTCAAGTCTCTCCATTTACCATACCATCACACTGCGAATCGCCTTATCTCTCAACAGCCTTCATTTTACTCTAATGTACATGTACAGTCTCTCCTCGCCTAACGTGGTTTGCTGTAGCACGATATTACTGTAACACGGCACGATTTTGCGGAAGGAAATAAACAATCTAACACAGGCACTGTTAGCGTAACATGGTAATTTGAACCGGGCGGGCTGTGGAGGACCTAGAAAGTGATGTTTGGAGTGTTGCTAGTGAACTAGACTTTGATGGATTTTAGTGTGTGTTCTCCCCCTCTACTTCATCTCTGGCAATGTGTGTCTGTTCTCTCCTCATATAAAGTACAGTACAATAATTTAAAAAGTCCTATTGACCTAATGTATTTTTTATAACCATGTTAATGCTTTTAGGAGGTTTAAATTGGGGGGAACTGTACTTTTAAAGCAGAACACTCCTAGATCTACAAAAATCTACACCAGTCAATCAAGCTCTTTTGTTCCTTGCAAGCAGTACCGCATCATCTGCATACGATATTTCGTCATTATCAACTGGATTTTTTTTTTTTACAGGCAGGAATTATTAATTGTTGTTGTGTTCTTTCCACTAGGCATCACCGGCAGCATCTTCCCGTCAACCCACTAGTCGCCTGCTTTTAACTCTACTCATATCCATTTAACATCTCACTCTTACTTTTAATAAACAATAATATTTTTGTAGTACATGTAGCTCCGTCTGAGGAAAATAACATGTTTAATTAAATATGCATGCAAGCAGTGTCAGCTTGTCTCCTTCGTGTTGGGTATACATAGCTAGTCACCTGCTTTTGGCTCTACCCACGTTCATTAGGGCATCTCACTCTCACATTTAATAAATAATATAGTTATCTTATTACCCATACCTCCACCTGTGGGAAAAACAAATACACAAATATGCACACAGTTGCCTCCACATGTCTCCATGGGGGTACAAAGCTAGTCACATGTTCTCGGTTCTACTCATTTCCCTCTATGCATCTCACTCTCATTTTTAATAAATAACAATACTCTTAGTGCCTACAGCTGAGAAGTATTCACTGTGGATGAGACAGGTCTAAACGTATAAAGAAAATGAATATATAATGAATCTATTAAGGTATCTGTCGGAAAATTTGTGTGAACGGGTTTTACTATCAACATTTTTGGAATATAACCACTACTGAGGCCTGTACATCAGATTTCAAAGGCTCCATTCTTCACCATTCATTCTCAGTGCCATCCCTCTTTCCATTACTAGGGTTTTTTCCTCTCTCATAACCCCATCCATATACATAATGAATGTCAGTGGGGACGTTGAACAGCCTTTCCTCATACCAACACCGATCTTGAACCACTGACTTGCATGTCGACCTAAGCCTTATGCACACCCCACTACCACTGTAAGAGCAGTTCCATTGTAACTGCACTCAGCAGTTTACCATTTACACCGTATATCTGCAAAGCCTCACATAATCCTTCTTTGTTTACCTTGTTCTATACATTTTCTAGATCCATAAATACAGTAAATACTTAACAGTCCTACTCGCAAGCTTGCTGTACTGTGTGTCTCATTACAGATTCAGTAAATTCTCAGTTACCAGTCGGCACATTACCAGCATATGTCATTATCTGTCACAGCAGATGGCTGAATTTAATAAAGTTCCCTGGGAGCCCCCAAATTGAAATCCACGCTTTGTCTTGTTACCCAAATACAATTTCCTTGCAGCTTTACATGTAACTTGGAATTCTGCCCAAACCGATGGCTTCATTTTGTTCTTATTATCATACGAGCAGAATCAGATAGATGCAAGTAAAATATGTTTTAGACCTGGACTGCACATGGTAGATTTTATTTTATTTTATTTTTCCTGTAGCAGTCCTAATACTGTATGTCCAAGCATGTGATCTGAGCATCACATGTAGTTTCTATGTTTGTCTCTCAGTCTATTGCCAGTTGCCTAAATCCCATAAAGGGTGGCCAGAAACAAATCGCCCTGTCCCCTGCCATTTTACTGCATTCCCCCTCAACTCATCCCCCGCTCTCTCTCACATACCTCTCCTTTTCATCCCTTCATTTTATCCTTGGTCTCCCCTTCTCCCTTCCCCCCTCCACCTCACTTACATACATTTCGTAGTCAGTCTCTCTCTCTCTCCATCCTCTCCGGATGGCCAAACCATTTCAATGTATTTCACTTATGCATTGTATCACATCCACATCGATACTACAACATTCACATCCTCATTTGTCAGTCTATCTCTCCATGTAACTCCACATGCTCCTCTCAGAAAAACTCATTTCCACTGCTCTCACTCTCGACTTGTGTCTTTCCAAGAAGGTCCAAGTGTAGCTCCCATATGTTAGAGTTGGTATCACTATCCTATCATGCAGCAATTTTTTTACTTCCATGCTTCCCTATTTCATATCGCTGCTTTCAATAAACCAGCAACCCTTCTTTCCAGCTGTACCCTTTCAAGCACTTCATCCTCCGAACTTCTGTCCGTACTCATTACACAACCCAGGTACTTAAATCATGTTGTTTTTAAAGATTCCATCATGCTTGCATGCATTGGCCTTGGTCATCTAATTGCAGCTGTCCATGCTGCTCGATCTCTGACAGCATCCCTATTAACCCGTGGATGAATTATGCAAGCCCTGCTTGGGCTCCTAACCTCACTAAAACACACTACAACACTCTACAGACCATACAGAACAAGGCCCTAAAAATAATCACAGGCTGCACAGCTACTACACCCACAGCCCAACTACATCAAGAAACCAAAGTCCTCAAAGTCAACCCCCCCCTTGGCAGCCACCTTGTCGTGGTGGGGGGGCTTGCGTGCCCCTGAGATCCCACAAGCCTGCCCGTGGATGTAACGACATCTGGCAGGGTCTTCCATGCGGGTAGGGTTGTGGGTGAGGGGTCTGACTAAGCGCTGCCCGAAACGTAGGTTACCCGTATGGGTCATCGGTACCGCCCTCCAGAGGGATCGCCTCGGTGCTGTCCTTAGTTGATTGGTTGGGTGTCTGGGCTGGGGGGTGTTAGGGAAGAGGGTCTTTGCACTGGAGGGAGCAAACTTTCGTAGCACGGGGTGTCCTTTTTGGGACACCCTCTGGGGACGAGGTATCCCGCTCCCATCAGACCGCGCTCGGTCCCCTTACTCCCTGGTAGGCGGTTTCCCTTGGCTCCTGGTGCCAATTCATATTTACCAAAGTATATATGGATACAGTAAACAATTCCTTAACCACTCGTGTGGTCGGTGACCAGACACACGAGTCGGCATCAAGTGGTCACTCTCTGGCCGACGACCCTGTACCCTCCAGGTCGTCTGCCAAAACTGCGAGTTCAGTTGTTCCCTGTATCGAGTTTTTACCTGGTGTCTTTGTGAAACACTCCTACACAAAATATATAGTGCTCAAAACGGATGATGGTACTTCCTTCTGGAACCTGAACTGTTTTAAGATTCACATTGGTCTAGTTACAGCATGTGGATTTACCCCCAAGGTCTCTTTGCAGGGTGATGGTTCTCTATTGCTAGAAGCCAGGAATGAAGAGGAGAGTTCATGCATCCAGTCCCTAACTATGGTCACTGATTATCCTGTATCTGCCTCTCGTCACTGGGTCCTAAATCAGTCCCGAGGGGTTGTATATTCTCGTGACTTGGTCTCATATTCTGATTCTTCCCTCTTAGAGGGGCTGGCTCCTCAGGGAGTTGTAGCAGCACAAAGAATAATGAAGAAAGTTGATGGGATTTTAACCCCCATGCCCACTCTTATCTTGACATTTGATCATCTTACTTTGCCAGAGGTCATCACTGCTGCATGGTGGAAGCTTAAGGTTAAACCTTATGTTCCCCGACCTAGAAGATGCTATTATTGTCAAAGGTTTTGTCATGTTCGCCGTTCTTGTAGGCGGGAAGCATCTGGCCTTCCTGAGGTTTGTGGAAATTGTGGTGGAACTTCTCATGGTATAGATGATTGTTCTCAACCCTCTAAATGTTTGAACTGTGGAGGAGCACATGCAGCCTCCTCAAGGGATTGTGAAGTATACAAGTATGAATATGAGATTATTTCTGTCCGAACGAAGGAGAAAATTTCCTTTTCTGAGGCAAAGGCCAGGGTAAGGGAGCGGTTCATTCGCCCTGGGGTTACCTTTGCTGCTGTATTGTCTCGCCATAAAGCTACCCGGCAGGTGCCCCTGCCATCACACAATGCCCCATCAAATTCTCGGGGTTCTACTTCCCGGCCTTCTCGCCCGGGGGGTTCCACTGAGGGAGTGCAGCCTGGAAGCAGCTGTGCTTCCTCCAGGGCGGTGCCTCCTGTCTCTGGGGTGTCCCCTCTGCGGTGGTTCTTCCAGCGTCTGGGAGTGCCTCCCCCATCCCAGTTCCTCCGGTTCCTCCTGTGACAAACACCCGTGTCGATGCTACACCTTGCTTTGACACATCCAAAACTCCCGATGTCCTTCCCGTGCATCCTTGTCCTGACATATCCAAAAAAACAGCGTCTCTCATACTTCTGTATCGGCTGCTACTCCGGTACCGACTGCTGCTCCTGTACCATCTGCCCGCTCTGCTACTGTTGCTCACTCTACTTTACAGTGTGGTACTACAGTTTCTAATGCTTTAAGTTCTGGTGCAGAGATGGAGGTTGCATCTGCCAACCTCGAACGAGTCAGGAGTGAGGAGTTTTTGGGTGACTCCCCTCCTTCTAAGGTTCAAACATCTGTATCAAATGAGGATTCTGAGGGGGCTCCTCGCTTGACAACCCAGCCAGTGGTGGCGTCTAAGTCTGTGGATGTTCATGATGGCCCTTCTAGGATTCCCGTCCCTGCCTCTTCCTCAGGGGTGGTGGGGCCTGGCTCTTTAGATACTCATAGAGCTCAGTCGCTTGCTCCCTCTGATCCGTCACCCAGCGGCCAACCTTTGGTTGATTTGGTTGGGGGGGGTTCAGTTGGCCCCGAGGTGCCAGCTGAACCCTCACATGGGTGTGCGGACGAGGCACGTGGGTCTTCCAAGAAGGTCTCTGTGCTTCGGACTCATTGTGGCGATGGGCGGGACATGTGTCGGGGTAAGGGTACTTCCACCCATGGAAACTCTAAATCTTCATTGCCTTCTCGGTTGGTGAGGCAGAGCTCCACGCCTAGGAAGAAGGGCTTTCACTCCCTTCCCAACGAGGTTGCTACATAGCTTTCTAAGTTCATAATATTTAATACTAATCACTATGGCTCAATCGGTACCAATCTGTCTTCAGTGGAACTGTAGAGGTGCCATGGCAAATTGGGAGGAATTGCAGTTATTACTGTCTCCTCTGAACCCACTATGTGTGTGTCTTCAGGAGACAATGGTGGGGGACAGACAGTTCCCTTCCATTAGGGGGTATAAGGCCTTCCATACATCTCCTCTTGGTGGTCACAGCGGTGGATGTGCAATTTTGTGCCATTCTGATGTCCCCTTTATTTCCTTTGAGATTCAGTCCCCCTTTCAAGTTCTAGCAGTACAGATGCACGTTGGGAGTTTTTTTTTTTTTTATGTGAGGAAGAAGGAACCAAAGGCAACGAGCCTGCAAAACTATTCCTTCCAAGAAAAACAAAATATAAGAGAGAGCCAAATTCAAGATCCGATCATTTCCAGATGCCTGGACACACTGCGTTTGAAAAACTGGAGATCATAGGAAGTAGGAAATACAGACAGAGGGAGACAGTTCCAGAGTTGACCTGTTGCATAAATGAAGGACTGGGAGTAACGGTTAACTCTTGCATTAGAGAGTTGGACAGAAAAGGGATGAGTGTTTGCTGCTACACAGGTGCTACGCACCCATCGTAGGGGTGGAGGAATGCATGCAGACAGTTCAGAGGAGCAGTGACCATTGAAGTAGCGATAGAAAAGAGATAAAGATGCAACAGTGCAGCGAAGAGACAAAGGTTGAAGGGAGTCAGTAAGAGGAGGAGAGTTAATGAGGCAAAAAGCCTTTGACTCCACCCTATTGAGAAGAGCTGTATGTGGGGAGCCTCCCCACACATGAGAATTGTACTCCACACAGGGGCGGATAAAACCCCTGAATAGAGTCAACAATTGTGCAGGGGTAAAGAAGGAACGGGGTCGGCTTAGCACACCCAATCTCTTGGAAGCAGATTTTACAAGAGATGTAATATGATCTTTCCAAGACAAGTCCCGAGTAAATGAAACCCCAAGCATGTTCAAGGATGATGCAGGATTAAGCTGAATATTATCAAACATTAGTGGGTATACCTGTGGAAGATTTTGTTGGGTTGATATGTGTAAAAACTGAGTCTTTGATGCATTAAAAACAACAAGATTATTTTTACCCCAGTTAGAGATATGAGCCAAGTCAGACATTAGGTGTGCCATAGCCTCATCCCTTGTTTGTTGAAGTAACTGCTGAGATGGACGTTGCGGGAATCGAATGGAAAGGTGAAGGGTGGAGTCATCAGCGTATGAGTGGATAGGGTTAGATGTACAGCTTAGAAGGTCATTGATGAATAAAAGGAAGAGAGTTGGTGATAGGACAGAGACCTGAGGAACACCACTGTTAATAGATCTAGGAGAAGAACGATCGCCGTCTACAACAGCAGCTATAGAACGACCAGAAAGGAAGCTAGAGATGAAGGCACAGATAGAAGGATAGAAACCGTAAGAGGGCAGTTTGGAAATTAAAGATTTATGCCAGACTCGATCGAAAGCCTTAGAGATGTCAAGTGCAATGGCAAAACTTTTGCCAAAGTCCCGAAAGGAGGATGACCAGGAGTCTGAAAGGTAGGTGAGAAGATCGCCGGTGGAGCGTCCCTGACAGAACCCATACTGATGATCAGAAAGAAGGTTGTGATAGGAAAGATGCTTTAAAGTTTTTCTATTAAGAACAGACTCGAAAACTTTTGAGATACAGGATGTTAAAGCAATTGGACGATAGTTAGAGGGTTGGGAGTGGTCACCCTTCTTTGGGACTGGCTGAATGAGAGCAAACTTCCAGCAAGAAGGAAAGGTACAAGTTGACAGACAAAGGCGAAAGAGTTTGCCTAGGCAGGGTGTAAGCACAGAAGCACAGTTCTTGAGAACAACAGGAGGGACTCCATCAGGCCCATCTGCCTTATTGGTACTGAGGCCTGTGACAGCAGAAAATACATAAGCTGAAGAAATTTTAATGTCAGCCATGAAGAAGTCAGAGGGGGGAAGTGATGGAGGAACAGCACCAGAATCGTCTAAGGTGGAATTGGAGGAGAAAGTCTGAGCAAAGAGATCTGCTTTATCAGTAGAAGAAATAGCTGCAGAGCCATCAGAGTAGAAAAGAAGAGGGAAGGATGATGAGGTAAAGTTGTTAGAAAGGTTTTTGGCAAGGTGCCAGAAGGAGCAGGAAGAATTTGAGTTAGAGAGTTGAGAGCACTTAGTACGAATGAAATTATTTTTAGCAGAGCGAAGAACAGACTTAGCACAATTCCGGGCAGAAACGTATAAAAGATGTGATTCAGGGGTGGGTTGGCTCCGGTACCTTTTATAGGCCCTCTCCTTGTTGCGGACATGATTAGAACAAGCGTGATTAAACCAAGGCTTTCGTGCATTAGTCAATGGATATGAGAAAGGAATGTATGCTTCCATGCCCGAAAGAATAACCTCTGTAATGCGCAAGGCACACCCAGATGGCTCCGGCCACAGAAGCAATAATCATTCCAGGGAAAATCAAAGAAGTACTGCCTGAGGGCCTCCCAGTCCGCAGCTCTAAAGTGCCACAGACGACGTTTCTTTGGAGGGTCTGCAGGCCGTACTGGAGCGATAGGACAGGTTAAGGTGATAAGATTGTGATTGGAGGAGCCCAATGGAGAGAAAAGATTAAAAGTGTAAGCAGAAGGATTAGTTGTAAGGAAGAGGTCAAGTATGTTGGAACTCTCTCCAAGGCGATCAGGGATACGGGTAGGGTGCTGTACAAGCTGCTCTAGGTCATTAAGGATAGAAAAGGTGTAGGCTTGTGTCACGGAGTTTTTAAAATAAATGCAAAATTTTAAATGATAATGTTCAGTAATATTGAAGAGCAGGGACAATGAATTGTCTTGCTAAATCAAGCAATGATTACTTTATACCGACCCGCTTCGCCGACTCTCTCAGAACGAGAATTTGTAAACTTTCTCAACAGTACACAGCAGAGACTAATTACTCACAGTCACTGTTTATTAGTACTGTTAGCCTCTGGAGAAAGTGACTTCACCTCTGACAATAAATAACTAATATTACTAATAATATCAGGTTCTTGCTGATGCGTAACTCCTAGAAGGCACAACGGATTTTAAGCTTAATACAACAAGACTGGCCTAAGTACCAGTTATGAATAGCAAAACGTTTATGCAAGCTAGGAGCTATAAGGGAAATAAGCTTAATTGTGGAGAAATGAAACACAAGTTTACATTACATTAAGCTCAAGAAAAAGAAGTTAAATTTATTGATTACAAAGAAATAAATTTAACGTTACATTTCAAATGAATTCAAATAAATAGATCGCACTCACTCACTCACTCACCCAAAAGCTAAATTCTTACGCCTAGAAAAAAAAACAACATGCAGCGCATCCGGCCAGCATGTGAGGAAACAGCACACTTAACTAAACTCTTAAACCTAGGAAAATACGAAAAGGAAATACTGGTCAATGAATGTAGTGTATCACCAAAGAAGGGTGGGAGCATGGAGAACTGTAGTCTAGTGGAGTCTGGGTGCTAGCTGACCTCTCACTCTCTCACTGCTGGAGCACAGAACCTCACTCCGTCACGACAGACACTTGACTGACCATTCAAATACGATGCGTATGGTAGGACGCACAGGCCAGCCGAGAAGGCGTGGCCAACGGTTTAGGCAAGCAGGGGCGAACAATAAAGAAACAATAATATCGCTCAGTAGAGCACTTAATGACGTGCATTAGATCGGTCACTTTTGAAACAGTGACGAATGTTTTGAAAAGTATACCACCGAAATGGAGAGAGAAACAGTTAACTGAACGATACACAGTGAGTTTTCCACTAATAGTTCGTGGCTTCTCGCAAAAGGAAAATGTCGCGAATTTGATTCGTGACATTACGCCCCTGCAAAATTAAATTTTTTTATGGGAAAAAATTTGTGGATATATATATATATATATATATATATATATATATATATATATATATATATATATATATATGTACACATCCTAACTCAGTCACACAAGATTCACACTGTGGTGTGTGTGCTATCCTGCTACAGGAGAAAATCACTCGCCAATGAGCGTAAAAACCTCGTACTTACATTAATAGAGGCAAGCTTGAGGGAAAAAACTCTGTGACGACGGTGAAAATCCTGTACTCAGGTCAAACTGAGCAAAAGTTCGCTACATTTACACTGACAACTAATTGTTGTGTAGCGTGGTGTATGTGATACACGGTGTAGGTGTGACAGTTGTAGTGTAACTGTACCTACGTGTAAAATGACACAGTTAATATTAATAATATGACGACGACCAAGGCAGAGGAGAAGAGGTGGCAGCGTGCGGCAGACAATCAGCTGGCCCGCACAGCAAAACTGCTACACCCATCGCTGTGCCTGCAAGATCAATTAAAGTGGAGCATCAAAAGTGTCAATGAGACAAAAATTCTTATTACATTACAATTACTCTCTCTGCCTAGCAATCAGTACTTGCTACGAAAAGTACGCTCTAGCTGAAAAATACGAGTGACACCCTAAGCTTCGTACATTCGAGGTCGCCATTAATTTATTAGGTAGATTATTAACCAGGAAACGTAGTCCCTGGACGCTGTTGTCTCGAGGACTCGTGTAGTTTACTGGTTAAACTTAACTCTACACTTACGATTAGTGTCGGCAAGTTGAGAATCCTTATGCAAACTCGGGCTCGTGTGTCTGCTGGCACAGCCTCGAACTGCACACGGGTCCTCAACCTGTGCCTTAACCTAGTGCCTATATTAATATCGGGGAGCTGAGAATCCTTGAGCAAACTCGGGCTCGTGTGTCCGCAGACACAGCCTCAAGTCGCCTCTGTGGGGTTCTCTCTCGAACTTCCCCCTTAACCTACAGTACTTATATTAATATCGGGGAGCTGAGAATCCTTGTGCAAACTCGGGCTCGTGTGTCCGCAGACACAGCCTCGAGTCGCCTCTGCGGGGTTCTCTCTCGAACTTCCCCCTTAACCTACAGTACTTATGTATGTACAGGCCCTGGACATGATGTGTCCTGTGGGGCCAATGGGCGAGACGTCAGGTCTACACTTTTAACTAGGAACCAGGCTGGTCCTTCGATTACTCAAATCTCTGAGGACGCCTATCTTACGGAACCCAGCATACAACAGTTGCTAGTTAGTAAGCAGTAGGTGAGACATCAGGTCTACACCCACATTACCATTGCCCTGTCTCTCAACTGACTCAGAGATTACGGGTGTGGTTTCAAATGGCACAGAAAGGACATGTCCCTGATTAGTGGTACTTTGAAACACACTGCAGGAACGCACAAAACTATCTATGTCTCGTCCCATCCCTGGCCAGAAAAAGTCAGCTCGGATACGGCCCTGGGTCTTCCTTTTGCCCAGGTGACCTCCTGAGGCTGAACAATGACCCCATTCTAACACTGCTAGGCGGTACTTGGCAGGAACGACAAACTGCATTCGAACCTCGCCCTCGGGTGTTCGTGACTCACGGTAGAGCCGTCCTTGTTTACGAAGGAACTTGGCTCGACCTCCCCGTGAATACTTAATCACTCGACCCTTTTGTTTGTTCCGCACGGCAGCGAGTGTCGGGTCAGAATGTTGTTCTTGAACAACAATTTGGCTACACATCAGATCTTGCGGCGATTCAATGATCACTGGGGTGACACAATCTGGAGCCTCAGTCATGGCTCGTGTTTCTGCAGCCGAAGTCTGAGTAACGTCATCTTCGGTGCAACTATCCTTGACACCGGAAATATTGCCTATGATCAGGTCATATAAGGGTTCTGGCATGACAACTGCGAGTGTCGTACCAGTATAAAATGGAGATGCCACCTGGATACATGCCTCAGGGAACAATCTCACTGATCCATCAATAAGGTTTGCATGGATCTGTCGACCTGTGTACTGCTCAGGCCGAACTAGACTGCTTGACAGAGCAACCTGAGGATCCATTATCACTCAGGACCTTCACAGGAATGCCTCCCACAAACCCTGGCTGAACAAGGAAGGTACTGTCACCTGTGGGAGGGCCTGTGGAGGAACCAGCTAGCCACTCATGAGGCTGCTGAATTGATGCGGCAAACATGGTGCCCTGAGAATTAGATACTTGAGGGGTCATACTCACTGCCTGTGGAGATGGAACATTGGCCATCTGTGGAGGGGGGTTCACTGTCACTGTGGGACTAGTGAACTGTGGGGGAGTACCCGTACTGGTAAGGACGTGACCACCGTGCTGCTGCTGAGGAATGAAGGCTGTGTTCGCTTCCTGCCTCTTTTGAGCTGGTGGTGAAAAAATTTGTCCCGACGGTCGGTTGTGTGGCTGATATTGCTGCTGGTTAGGGTACCTGTTGTACCTCTTCCACTCAGGTTTCTAAGCGTTTTGCCCCTGATCCTTCCACTGCGGTTTTGGACCTTGGCCATTATTCTGAGAATGGCCTTGTTGGTGGGGTTCAGTCTGAGACGGCTTCCCAGACTTGGCAGTATCTTTTCTGCTGTTCCAGGTGTTTTGCTTACGAGTTTGATACCCGTATGCAGTGAAATATGCGTCAGCCTTTTCTACCATTTGGCTGGCATCTTTCACCTGGCAGATCTTAAGCTGTGCTATGAGCTCAGCAGGCCACGACCTCTCTAGCTGTGTACGCAGCATAAGGTCAATTATCCCCTCACGTGTGGAAGGAGTTTCATCTTTCTCCATCCACTCACCTAAGTAAGCAGTGAGACGGTCGAGGAACTGAACAGCTGTCTCCTTGTCTTGGAGACGAGCTCGCATGAACTGAACTTTGGCGTCGTCTACTGTGAGACCATACGCCTTAATGAGTGCAGCTTTCATCATCTCATACGTGAGATAGTCTCCACGAATTCTGTGGAGAATATCGAGGGCAGAGCCCTCAAATAAACTAAGAAAATGGAGCCGCATAGCTCCCTCATCCAGTTGATACATGTCTGCCATGTCCTCAGAACGAGCTATGTACGGCTCGATTCGCTCGCCTTCCTTGTATGAAGGAAGCTTGATCGTGGGGTCGCCAGGACATGTGCAGGGAGAACGCTCGTGGAGCTTGGACCAACTGCACCAGATGTGTCTGAAGCCAAGGAATCTCGCTTGAGCTTCAGCATTTCATATTCGTGTTTTTCACATGCTTCTCGCTCGGCACGTTCGTGCTCTCGTTCTCTGTCTCGTTGTTCACGCTCGTATTCGCGTTGTTCTCGCTCTTGTACTAGCTCTAGTTCGCGTTGTTTTTGCTCGTGTTCGCGCAGTTTCTGCTCGTGTTCGCGCTGTTCTCGCTCGTATTCGCGCTCTTTCTCACGCTGCTCTTGCTCATATGCACGCTCTCTTTCACGTTGTTCGCGCTGTTCTCGCTCGTATTTGCGCTGTTCTCGCTCGTATTCGCGCTGAATCTTACGCTCTTCACGGTGATCATTCTTGCGCTCCTGCTCCTGATTATGCCGTGAGAGTATGTACTCTTTAATATCCTGGGGCTCGGTAAGCCCCATGTCTTTGGCTTCTTGTAGAAATACAGTGGTAGCCATGACGCTAATTTACTAAACAAGCCGAAACTGAGTACTGACTGCTGCTTCGCAACGAATGCTAATAAACACAAGTAAAGAATACAGACACAAGCTAGTGGTGACCAGTCTTATCTAGTTAACTGGAAAAGAATAAAGCAAAAATGCAAATGACTGGGAAGACTCAATAATTAACGCAATGGGTACGTCGACTTCCCAGGAGCGAATAAAATCGTCTGGCGTTACCAAGAATAAAGTACTAAATAGAGTTAAGTACTCTGTGGATTAATAAAGCAAAAATTCACTTGCTAAACTAACGGTAAACACCAGTAAGCTTGTGCCTATAAATTTTAATGATAAATACCTAAATATGAACGAGTGAGTATGATCTCGTGAATAGAGCTAGAAGTTAGTATCCTGGAATGAGGTCGCCAATTGTCAAGGAGTTTTTAAAATAAATGCAAAATTTTAAATGATAATGTTCAATAATATTGAAGAGCAGGGACAATGAATTGTCTTGCTAAATCAAGCAATGATTACTTTATACCGACCCGCTTCTCCGACTCTCTCAGAACGAGAATTTGTAAACTTTCTCAACAGTACACAGCAGAGACTAATTACTCACAGTCGCTGTTTATTAGTACTGTTAGCCTCTGGAGAAAGTGACTTGACCTCTGACAATAAATAACTAATATTACTAATAATATCAGGTTCTTGCTGATGCGTAACTCCTAGGAGGCAACGGATTTTAAGCTTAATACAACAAGACTGGCCTAAGTACCAGTTATGAATAGCAAAACGTTTATGCAAGCTAGGAGCTATAAGGGAAATAAGCTTAATTGTGGAGAAATGAAACACAAGTTTACATTACAATAAGTTCAAGAAAAAGAACTGTTAAATTTATTGATTACAAAGAAATAAATTTAACGTTACATTTCAAATGAATTCAAATAAAGAGATCGCACTCACTCACTCACTCAAAAGCTAAATTCTTACGCCTAGAAAAAAACAACATGCGGCGCAGCCGGCCAGCATGTGAGGAAACAGCACACTTAAATAAACTCTTAAACCTAGGAAAATACGAAAAGGAAATACTGGTCAATGAATGTAGTGTATCACCAAAGAAGGGTGGGAGCCTGGAGAACTGTAGGCTAGTGGAGTCTGGATGCTAGCTGACCTCTCACTCTCTCACTGCTGGAGCACAGAACCTCACTCCATCACGGCAGACACTTGACTGACCATTCAAATACGATGCGTGTGGTAAGACGCACAGGCCTGCCGTGAAGGCGTGGCCAACGGTTTAGGCAAGCAGGGGCGAACAATAAAGAAACAATAATATCGCTCAGTAGAGCACTTAATGACGTGCATTAAATCAGTCACTTTTGAAACAGTGACGAATGTTTTGAAAAGTATACCACCGAAATGGAGAGAGAAACGGTTAACTGAATGATACACAGTGAGTTTTCCACTAATAGTTCATGGCTTCTCACAAAAGGAAAATGTCGCGAATTTGATTCGTGACAGCTTGTTCACCAGGTGGATCAGTGAAAGGAGAGGAGAGCCAAAGGTGGTGATGAACATTGAAATCTCCTAGAATGGAGATTTCAAAGAAAGGAGAAATGGATAGAATGTGTTCCATTGTAGAAGTAAGATAGTCAAAGAATTTTTGATAGTCAGTAGAATTAGGAGATAAGTAAACAGCACTTATATTTAGTCAGAGAATGACAGGAAAGCCGAAGCCAGAGTGTAGAGAATTCGGAAGAATCAAGTTCAGGAACACGAGAGCAAGATAAGTTGTTGCGTATATATACACAACAGCCACCTTTGGCTTTGAAATGAGTATAGAGAAAGTAGGAGGATACAGAAAAGGGTCTGCTGTCAGTTGCCTCAGACAGCTGAGTCTCGGTTAGAAAAAGAAGGTGAGGTTTAGAGAAGGAGAGGTGGTGCTCAACAGAGCGAAAGTTAGAGGAAAGGCCACGAATGTTGCAGAAATGAAGAAGAAGAGAGTCAGACGGTGGTTCCAGGCATCTTGAGTCGTCACCGGGAGAGGGGCAGAAGGTGGGGGCATTTATGGTCCCTCCCCCCCGGGGACTCCGAGGCTATGTTATTTGATGCCATTTTTTTTTTTTAAATTTTGAAAAGGAAGTGTGGTGTGTAATGTGCATGTAGTTTGGTGTTGATAGTTAGAGAAACTTGTACTGGAGAGCATGCTGGCCTACTCTCTGTGTTACTGAGACACTGAAAAAGTTCAGCAAAGGGGGATGGTCAGGACCTAGTCCTGAGGGCTGATGAAACGGGAGCTCCAGCTCTCCCTATCATCAGCTTTCCATTCACCTTGGGAGTACTGCCCTGCTCGACTGGTGCTACAGTCTATACCATCTGTTGTCCGTACCTTCCACCTTCCGTTCCTGTTATACGTGCTGATCTAGAAACCCTTATCAGCCAACTTCCACCCCCTTTCCTACTCCTTGGTGACCTTAATGGCCGCCATCCTTTGTGGGGTGACTCACTTTCAAGTCCCCGGGGTGATCTTGCCTCTTTGGTTGGGGATTTAGATTTGGTTGTCCTAAATGATGGAAGGCCGACCCATTTTCATGTTCAGACTGGCACGTATTCTGTCATTGACCTTACCATCTCCTCCTCTAACTGTGCCCTTGATTTTTCTTGGGAGGTTTTGGATGATCTACATGGTAGTGACCATTATCCTGTAGTGGTCCAGCCTACTTGCTCTGTTCCTGTAGCCCATCTGCCACGCTGGTGTCTGGACAGGGCTGATTGGTCTCTCTTTGAGGAACTATGTGTATTTGCCAACAGGGTTACTGATTTTTCAACTATCGATGATGCCGAATGTTATTTTACTAAGACCATTTTCTCAGCAGGGGTTCATTCTATCCCACGGACTTCTGGTGTTTTTTCCCGGAGACCTGTGCCATGGTGGAATGATGACTGCTCCATAGCAAAGGGAACTTACAAAGCAGCTGCTCGTCGGTATTTTGCCAATCGTAATGTTGTTTTTATAAAAATACAGTTTCGCAAAACACGTGCTCACTATAGATGGGTCATGAAGAATGCTCGCCGTAACTCGTGGAGGTCGTATGTTTCTACAATTACATCTTCAACTTCAATGTCTGTGGTGTGGAAAAATGTGCGCAAGATTTCTGGTAGGTTCTCGCCCCCCTCCCCTCCGGTGTTGCACCTTCACAGAGAACTTGTCTGCACCAGATGCAGTTGCCTCTGCTTTTGCAGATCAGTTTTACGCTGTCTCCACAAAGGATCCTTCTCAGCCATTTGCCACCTTTCGTAGGAATCAGGAGAGGCTGGGTCTTTACTTTCGCTCTCGTGGCGGAGAGCCGTATAATTTAGATTTCAGCCTTCGTGAGCTGTGTGCTGCCCTTTCAGAGTGTGGTGACACTGCTCCTGGGCCTGATGATATTCGATACGCTATGCTGCATCATCTTCCGACTGATTCACTGCAGTTTTTATTGGACCTTTTTAACAGGGTTTGGAGTGATGGCTCTATTCCGAGGAGTTGGAAGTTGGGTATTGTCCTCCCCTTTCCCAAGCCTGGTAAAGACCATTCCCAAGTCTCCAACTATCGCTCTATCACTTTAACATCATGTATGTGCAAGCTCTTCGAAAAGATGGTCAATGTCAGACTTATGTGGTTTCTGGAGAAGGGATGCTTTCTCTCTCCGTCACAGAGTGGTTTCCGTAAATTACGGTGCACTTCAGACAACCTTATCAGGCTCGAGGCGTCAATTTGTGAAGCTTTTGCCTCCAAGCAACATCTTGTGGCTGTGTTTTTTGACCTTGAGAAGGCTTATGACACTGCCTGGCGCCATGGGATCCTCCAACAACTTCATGCCTTTGGTTTACGTGGTTGCCTGCCTGTGTTGCTTGGAGACATCTTGACTGATTGTGTATTTCGGGTCCGTGTGGGTTCTACCCTCTCTGCGCCACTGTGCCAGGAGGAAGGTGTCCCACAGGGGAGTGTCTTAAGTTTTTCCCTGTTTGCAGTGGCCATTAATGGTATCATTGACACTGTGCCTTCTGGGGTATTCTCATCCCTTTATGTGGATGACTTGGCTATATGGTTTTCTGGCTCCTGCATGTCTGCTATTGAGCAGCATATGCAACTTGCCTTGGACAAGATTTCTGCCTGGGCCACTTCCAAGGGTTTTCAGTTTTCCCCTTCAAAGACTGTGGCTATGCACTTCTGTAGGATGAGAGGGGTACACCCGGACCCTGATCTCCAGCTTTGTGGCAGGAGACAAAGTTGTGTGACAGAGACGAAATTCTTGGGCCTGACTTTTGACTGTCGTTTGACATGGGTCTCACACTTGGCAAATCTTAAAACATCATGTATGAAGGCTCTCAATCTATTGAGAGTTCTGTCCCATACCTCTTGGGGTGCTGATCGAAGGACACTCTTGCATTTGTTTCAAGTATTTGTAACCTCTAAGCTGTCATATGGCTGTGAGGTATATTCCTCTGCCACAGAATCAAGACTAAAAACTCTAGATGCTCTCTATCATGCTGGTCTTCGCCTTGCAACTGGGGCTTTTCGGTCCTCTCCAATTCCCAGCTTATTGGTGGAAGCAGGTGTGCATCCCTTAGATCTACTGCGTCAATCTGTTGCAGTATGGTGCTGGCTCTGGATTCGTCGCCTTCCAGACTCACTTCTCTGTGAGGGTGTGACGAAACAGTCTTGTCTTTTGTGTTATAGCAGACACCCTCGCATGCCTCGTCCATTTGGCTATAGGGTTCAGGATATAATGGAGGGGTTTGGTTTGTCGGCAGTACTTGTCAGTCCTGTTCGAATCCCGAGGGTTGAGCCTTGGATATTGCCCAAGGTAACTTTCTGCAGGCCTATTGCAGGTTCAAAGGATTTTGTCGCTCCTCAGTGTCTTTTAAGGTTATTTTTAGAACATGCTTCTAGTCATGGTGGTTCTGTGCCTGTGTATACTGATGGCTCTAAATTCGCATCAGGTGTTGGTTTTGGAGTGGTATTTCCCAATTTTAGCTGTGGAGGTAGTCTTCCTTTGGTTGCCTTAGTTTTTACTGCAGACTTGTCAGCCATCATTTTAGCCTTGAAGTTGGTGTTTGTTCACCCTGACAATTATTTTACTATTTTTAGCGACTCTCAAGGGGCGCTTCTGGACCTGGACTCTTTTAACTCTTCCCATCCCTTAGTTTTAGCTATTTTGGAGTGGCTGTTCCTCATTCATCGTCGGGGGAAGAAAGTGGAATTTTGTTGGGTTCCTGCAATGTTCGTGTGGTGGGCAGTGAGACTGCAGATGCATTGGCCAAGGCTGTGGCTACTCAACAGCCCCCAACAGAATATCCGCTTCCTGAATCTGATCTAACACCTTACTTGTGGGACAGAATGCATGTGTGTTGGCAGAGACGCTGGGATAGTGTTGCTCATAATAAGCTGAAAGAGGTCATTCAGAGAGTGGTTGTGCCAAGGGTTCTCCCTTCCATGCCTCGGCGATTAGAGGTAGCTCTTGCTAGGCTTTGCATTGGACATTCTCGGCTTACACATATGTTCCTGATGAGTGGTAAGACTAAACCGTACTGTGATGATTGCTTTGTTCCCCTTGCTGTCCGACACTTGCTGGTTGAGTGTCCAAGTTTGAGGGACCTGCGTCAGAGATTCCTCCATAGGCATACAGGGGTAGATGGTGCCTACTGTCTCTCTTTGATGCTTGGTGGAGCCCATAGCGATTTTACTGATGTTTTTTTTTTTTTTCAGGAGGCGGGCCTCCTTCCACTTTTATAAGAAATTGTTTTCTCTTTTAACTATTCTTTTATTATTTTCCGTGTTTTATTTCTAGAAAAAGTTATTAACTTTATATCGATTATGCACTATTTATTTGCCATGTGTTTTAGCTTGTTGTCCAGCGGCATGTGACCTTAGCAGTTGCGCCACCAGTTTCTACTACAGTCAATCAATCAATCAATCAACCTCAAAGTCAAGGATCACCCAGACACGAGAGGCACCCAGATTCTCGCTGCAGCCTCCACAAACCCACAACATCCACTACACTACTTGGTGGCACATCCACACACACCAAGGAACATCAAAACAACACCCAGCACATGATATCATACACAAATACACTCGACCCTCGATTTGAAGGACCCCTGTTTCCTGGATTTCGGATTTCCCGGACACAGGCTGAAGCCGGACAATATTATCAAGTCCCCATACAAGTCCGGGATTCTCATAAAAGTCCAGCCATTATTCACTCATATAAAACTAAAAGCAGTCTGCTGCACAACACAGCATAATTTTAGCAAGATTTTGACTCGACAAAGGCCATTTGTAACACACACAAGAACATATTTTCGTACATGAAACATCTTTAGCCACCAACCTGCTTCACCCCACCAGTTCATTCTAACTTGTGGCAATATCCCATTTGCCTCTTACCTTTCTCAAATGCCACTATAAAGAGTTTATTGCATAACACAGTAAAATTTAAGGAAGACTTGGACACAATAAAATTCAGAAGTAATAAAAAATATATATCTTCTTATGGACAAAGTCAGTGGGATCCATTCCTCCTCATTTAGCTCACCCGACTCGGTGCGACTAAATACTGAATCAGCACTTTTCACTGGAAAATACATATACTTTTTTTTTTTTCATCACAGTGGTTCATACACACCTAATTATCTAAAATCTGCTAAAAAAAAATTATACATAATATAACTTTACTTAAAAACTAAGTTTCAGAGCTTAAAAGCGCCAATGTTAGCAGATATTTCCCCTTAGATCGTCAGCATGCCTTGACAGACTTCTATTTTGCATAAATATTTATTTTGAGTACAAAAAAATGTATCTGCATTGCAAATGGATATTTATCCAAAACAAATGTCTGTGAAGGCAAGTTGTTAGGCTAGAGGCAAAACACTTCTGCTAAGTTTAAGAAATTTTTGCTCTGAATCCTGAATTTCTATTAATAATTAAATTATGCACAAATTTTTGACTAAATTTCAAATAATCAGGTGTGCAAACCTATATGGTGATAAAGATTAAAATATTTTCCAATTAAAATTGCTGATTCAGTAAAAGATCGAAATCACATTTGATGATTTCGTGTTTGTATTTTGATCGGCTGATCAGTGGTTGGCTCATCTTGTGGTATTCCATTCCTCATTCATTTTCCTCTTTTTCCTCAGCTTTCTGATCTTCTATCATACCCTCCACATTCTCGTCAACAACAGTCTAAACAACCATTCTTAGGGTTGTAGCTAGCAAAATACCGCTATTGTCAGTTATTATTATTGTTATTGCGTCAGTATTATTATTTTATGTTCTGTGTATGTTAGTTATACTGTATTGGTACAGGTAGCCTACATTCCAGAATGCTCTAGAATATCGGAATAATTGCCAGACAATGTTGGAGAATTCGGACAAAGTATGGTAATAGTCTGGGGAATGGTACGTGGGGCCGGACTTATGCAATTCCCGGACTGGTCTCCCCTCCTCCTTTTTAGTCCGGGAAATCGTGGGTCGAGTGTACTGTCATCTCTCTCCCCTCGCCCTCCTCAGACCAGCTTCCAGAAGTACATCCATACCCAAATCACTCGTCGCTCCATTCAGTCACGTAAAGACAACACACAGCTGCATGCATGGCCTCCTGATATCCACCTTTTTTAATCCTACTCCTTCATGAGGACAGGGTCCACCTGGTCAGACTGAGGTGCAGCCATCATCCATACCTCTTAAACTGCCAGAAGAGGCTGGATGACTGTCGCTGATGCCTGTCCAGAATGCAACACAGCACCCCATACTATTAAGCACATTATGGACATTGCACACAGCCACCTATGCCAACAACACAACATACACTCCTTGAGAGCTCTGTGGGATGGCCCGGTCTTGGCCATGTCCTTCCTTAGGGACTCGTGGCTGTTCGGCCAGACTTCGTAGGAAATAGCTACTACTACTACTACTACTACCCGTGGATTGCACAATTTTTTTTTATCCCACCCCATGGTGCGCAAAAAAAATGAAGGAAAAAAGTTTTTTTTTTAAGTTTTTATTTATTATAAAGTTGAAGATAAACATCCAGGGCATCATCTGGTAAAAAAAAATAATATCTCTCTCTCTCTATCCGTCTGCGTAGGGCCATGCGTAAGCTTACGTAAGGGAGTAGTGAATCTGGTGAAAAGAAAAAAAATCCCTCTCTCTCCGTCTTTGCATAGCGCCATGTGTAAGTTTGCATGGGGATCAAGTAGTTAACAGTGATGCATGGCCAACAAAGCCTGAGTTGTGGCTCGCAACGTGACGCTACCCAGCCTGAGCTGTGGCTCGCAACGTGACGCTACCCAGCCTGAGCTGTGGCTCACAACGTGATGCTACCCAGCCTGAGCTGTGGCTCGCAACGTGATGCAACTCAGCCTGAGCTGTGGCTTGCAATGTGACGCTACCCAGCCTGAGCTGTGGCTCGCAACGTGATGCTACTCAGCCTGAGCTGTGGCTCGAAATATGACGCTACCCAGCCTGAGCTGTGGCTCACAACGTGACGCTACCCAGCCTGACCTGTGGCTCACAATGTGACACTACTGTACACAGCCTTAGCTGTGGCTCGCAATCCACGGGTTAAGTGCCTTAACCCTGAGGCCACAATCAATGACCTTGTCCTAGGTCTTTTTTGGTCTACCTGTTGCAACTCTGTGCCTAACGTTAACACTTCTCACTTTCTGCACCCAGTTATCATCCCCCATCCTCTCCACACACCCAAACCATCTCACTCTATCTCTCCTCATCACAACACCAGTACATTCCAGTCCCATCCTACCTCTCAACTTTTCCTTCTTAAATCGAGCCCTCCCAGCCCTCGCACTCAGGGATGCACTGCACATCCACCTAATCATTGTTGTTTCTGTACGTTTGATCCTGCGAATATCCTCTTCCTCTACTGCCTAGGTCTCACTGCCATACAGCATTACACTCCTAACACATGCCACATAGAAAGATCCCTTAACACGTAAAGAGAGCCCTCTCAGTGTCAAGAGATGCAACAGCTCCTTGAACACCTTCCAACCACTCCTCATTCTAGCCACAGAACTAGCTCCAGCCCCACCTCCAGCACATAACATGTCTCCCAGAGAACAAAACTCTTCCACACACTCAAGAGATTCACCAGCAAGATCTATCCTTTTACTCTGATTACCTCCGCATGCTCTCCCCGACACACCACACACATGAAATTTGCATTATCTAACAGTCTTCCTCTAGTACCACCGTCTCTTATGCACCGACTTATCAGAGACACTGTACAAGATGGAATTACTTCCCATGCCCTTGTGACAAATTGCAAATGGCCACTCTGTCTCTTCGTTGACAGTACTGCCATCGGCCACAGATACCATCACTTTTGTTTTATCTGCATTTGCTCTCAAGTCCTTGTGCCCCATACAATCTCTACATTCGTAAGTCTGTCCTCTGCACCTTTTCATTTTCTGCAATCAACACCAAATCATTGGCATACCTTTCCCACGGGAGTCCATTTCCGAAGTCACGTGAAAGGGCTTCAAGCACCATGATAAACAACAAGGGGCTTAAGACTGACCCCTGATGCATGCCAGCATTCACAGAAAACTCTGTTACTGTACTGAAATCTCTATTCACCCTTACATGGGTGTGAGCACGCACATACGTACGAGGAGCCGTAACCACCCTAAGCCGCCACTCCATGATCCCAAGCTTTCTTATTGCCCACTTCAACACCTCTCTAGGGACTCAGTCAAAGGCCTTCTCAAAATCAACAAAAACAAATTACAGATCCCTTTTCTCTCCTATATAAATTTCCTGAAGCTGCTGAACAGTGAGTATGGCATCAACCGTCCCTTTGCCTTGCATAAACCCAAACTGCATCTCACCAATATTCACTCTTTCTCTAATCATACCTTGTAGAACTCTCTCCATTACCTTCATCCAAAAGCTTTGTGCCTCTGTGATATCCTCTTTCCAGGGCATCACCCATCCCCTTTTACACATTTACAATTACATAAACAGTGGATCTGCCGACTCCAAACCTTCCTTGTCCCATTGAAACTCCGTACTCAACAACCACTGTTAATGCTCTCTCCATGCATTTTTAATCCTTTCAGGCATGGTAAGTTTCAGTAAGTTTTCTGGCTTATGATTTTATTCCCCCCCCCCCTTCCGCTGGTCACCCCACATGCCTATGAAAACATGTATTCTTGCCTTATTTTCGCCACCTAAACATACAGTGATCCCTTTAAGACCCGGACACCTCAAGTCCCAGACATTTTGGGCTCGGGTCCTTGGATGCCAAAAATGGCTGAAAAATGTAAAAATGCCCCCCCCCCCAAAAAAAAGCCAATTTGTGTTCATCCGCACTTTAAATTTGCCACATGATGATGAACAGCTATGTTTTGGCATGTAGTAGAGCAGCTCTGCATCCTCCCCTCCCCAGTTCCCACCTACCTACTGTCGTGACTGCACGCTCGTCGCCATGGCTGTGCCACATTCTCGTTTTTGTGAATAAACAGTGAATAAACTGCAATACCTCGCCACTAGACCACGTGGGAATTTAAAGTGTTGTGCAGTGTTAAGAAATTAGAATTCAATGTGCAAAGGATTATGTTCAGAGTGCAACAATGGCGTGCTGCAACTGGCATGGCACAAGTAAGAACAGAATGTGCAATGTTAAACAATTATACTTCACAGTGCAAAGGAGTAAGTGCAGCACAACACTGGATTACTGTACGTGCTTCAAATGCACCTTCTCCACAATCAGAGCCTTAGAGGAGGCGGGTTAAACTTCGTGACGGCCACGGACGTGTCATAAGTACCCTGTACACTGCTAAATATTTTCCATACTTCTTATTTCTCATTCTCTGGTTCCTTTTCATTTGTTTCATGATTTTTGTCCCTTATTTGTGTGCATAAGCTCTTAAACAGTTGCTGTGCATGTCCAGTAGGGAGTTATTTAGGTGGATTTCAAAGTTAGGTTGGGTTGGGGTCCATAAGTACCTGTCCAAGGGCATTTTCCCAAGTCCCAGACAAACCCAAGTCCCGGACGTGCCTTTGGTTCTATTACATCGGATCTTGGAGAGATTACTGTATATATATTTTGCCATAAAAACTGCATCACCTTATTCATCGATGATTGTTCTAGCCAGTAGGCAAAAAAAGAATACAGAAAAGTACGAATAGAAGTACATTTGGCCAGTGTGAATAAACATTCGGGAATGTCAGTCTCACTTCCCAACATCATAGTTCGAATATTTTCTGTCATACCTCCCCACTGTAGGGGGTCACCTTGACGTGGTGGTGGGGCTTGAAGCATGGTTGGCAGTGCCACCTACTTGGGAGGCAAGCCTACCTTTGTAGGGTTTGGCATTTGTCGGCCTTGTGGACCAAGCACCTCCTACATCACTGGTAGAGGAGGCCTACTGGTGATGTCAGTCCCTGCCCATTTGCCATCTAGGGCGGGACTGTTGCCTCCCCACGTGTTTGCCGTGCGTGGCGTCCCGTAATGCTGGGAGACAGGAGTCCTGGAGGTTGAGCGATGCTGCATGGTGCGCCCTGCAGCTAGCAATACACCTCTTTGGTCCCTTATTCTGGCTAGACGGGTGGCCTGGTTGGGCCCGACCAGGTCAATCGGCTGGTCACTGGCTAGCCATCCAGGCTAGTCACCTAGTGGCTTTAGGGTCAAGCGGGCACTGGGGGACCTGGTGGCTCCTATCGTCCTGGAGTCACCCTTGTCAGGGTCCCTTGGTGGTTACCTGCGCATACTTTCCCACTACCTCTGGGGTCGCCAGTGGTGCTTTCCCTGGCATATGGCCTCCCCTTGTTGGGCTCCATGGTGGGTGGAGGGGTGGGGGAATGAAGGTGGTTATTTTTGAATATGGCTTCTGATAAAATTTTTGCAGGTGACGACCCTGGTTCCGTCCCTGACCAGCCTTTAAGTCTCCCTCCTGTGCGCCACCTGTGCCTCTGGCTGGTGGGGCCCATATTGCCACCCTGGAACCATACCTGCCTGGTTCCAGTGGTTTGCGGTCAGTGGCCACTACAAAGAAGAGCCGACAACAAACAATAACATATTGTGGACATGCCCGTGAGGTCCTGCCGGGTGTCTTTGAGAGGGTTGATTTCCCAAGGTACTACACCATTCGTACTTTGGATGGTCAGCCTATTGGGAATTTGGACATTTTTACTGTTCATCGGCGCATTATGTCAATCTGTGGGAGAGAGCCGAAGATTTCACCTCAGGGGGATGGTAGCCTCCTAGTGGAGGTTACATCCCCTGAAGAGGGTTCCCGGCTGGCTGCCCAGTGTAAGGACTCGGATGCGCTGTTTACTTGTGTTCCTCATGCTTTTTTCAGTCATAGTCGAGGTGTTGTTTTCTCCAAAGACTTACTTCGTTACAGTGAAGAGAAGCTGCTTGAAGAACTCCAGGTCCACAGGGTTGTTAAAGTGGAGAGGTTTCGGAAGAAGGTTGATGGTGTTCTTACCCCAACTCCGTCCTTGTTGCTGACGTTCGACTGTACTGTTCTCCCTTCATCCATCAAGGTGGCTTGGTTGTCCCTTAGGGTCAAACCCTTTGTACCAAATCCACGACGCTGCTACCACTGTCAGATGTACGGGCATGTTGGGCGAGTCTGTCGTCGTTTGCAACAGGGCCTCCCAGTGGTGTGTGTCAGTTGTGGAGAATCCACTCATGCAGGACAGGACTGTCCTGGACCTGTTTGTTGTTTGCACTGTGGCGAGGCACATCCTGCTTCATCTAAAGACTGTGCCCGGTTTTGCTTGGAGAAGGAGATCCTCCTCATCCGTAATCGTGATAAAATAAGCTTTTCTGAGGCCAGGAGTAGAGCCATGTCATCTGTTTTCCGTAACAGAGTGTCTTATGTGTCAGTTTTGTCCGGTCATAGCCGTCCTCATCGTCCTGTCCAGCAGCAGACTCGAGTTCCTCCTGTTGTGTCAGCTCCTATGTCTTCATCTGTTGATTCCATGCCAGTGCAACAATCTCCCGCACTTGAGACGGTTGCCGCTACAGTTCAAGACTCGACCTCTACATCTATGGTATCCCCTGTTAGTCATGGTGAACATTCTTCATTCGCTAAACGTCATCGTGGTTCCTCAGAGTCTTTGAGTCTTGAAGATCCTCCAAGCAAGGTGTCGGTCGTGGAGTCCACACCCTCTGTAGTTAGTCCATCTGTGCAACAGCCCTCGGACCCTGCTTCTGGGTCTTCGGGGGCTTCTGGGGTGTCAGGTCAGTCTGGCACCTCTTCCTCCGGGGTATCGGATGTTCCTCCTCCGGTTACCTTGGAGGTTCCTGTCCTGTCCCCTCCACGTTTGGAGGCCAGGACCCCAACCCCTCCTGCTCGACCTCTTGGTTCACTGGGGGCCCCGGGCAGGGTTCAGAGTAGCACTTCCTCTCCTGCTGGGCAGCGACGGGTGTCTGTGAAGTCTCCCAACACTTCGCAGACCCCAGGCCCTCGTTCTAGCCATGCTGCTGCCCGTGACAAGCCCCTTCGTGGGCGTATCCGCATTCCCAAGAAGATTGTCTCTCAGGGTCGCTCAGTGGTTTCCAATAAGTGACCCTTTCTTTTGTGTATATAGTTCCTCCATTTTAATATTTTTAGTATTTTTTTTATGGGTTTCTGTTTGTCCCTCTCCCCTGCCCCTTTTTATTTCAATAGTTTTAATGGCTAATATTATTCAGTGGAACTGCCGTGGTTTACGAGCCAACTGGGAGGAACTCCGTTGGCTTCTGGCTGAGTATTCACCTGTGTGTGTTTGCCTACAAGAGACAATGGTTGGTGATGCTGCGCCTCCCAGTCCACCTGGTTACCAGGATTTTTATTCAGATTCTCTTCCTGGACAGGGTCATGGTGGGGGTGTGGCTATTCTAGTATGCAGTGACATACCTTTCACTGCTATGAGTCTTAACACTCCACTGCAGGCCGTTGCTCTCCAGATTTTCCTTCCCCGTCGTTATACTGTGTGCTCTTTGTACCTCCCTCCTAGTGCCACTATTGAGAGGGTTGATCTTGAAAATCTTATTCGTGCACTTCCATCACCCTATTTCTTGCTGGCCGACATGAACAGTCATCATCCCCTGTGGGGTGGCTTCACAGCTGATGCTAGAGGTACTATGTTAGCCTCCATTGTGGAGGATGTGGATCTGTACATTTTAAATTCCGGTGAAGTTACTTACTTCCATAGTCAAACGGGTATTTTTACTGCTATTGATTTGTCTCTGTGCTCTGCAGGGGTAGCCCTGAATTTTACATGGGCTGTGTTACCGGACTTACATGGCAGTGACCACTTCCCTATTTTATTAAGATCGACACAGAGTGAGCCTCAGCGTCGTCTTCACCGCTGGCGCTTGGATAGGGCAGTCTGGCCGGTTTTTGAGGAGCTGTGTTCCCCGAGCCGATGTGTGGAGGATTTTGTCAGCACTGATGCTGCTGTTGAGTATTTCACAGACTTACTTCACTCGGCGGCACTGCAGAGTATTCCGAGAACAGCTGGTCACTTTCCTTGCCGTCCAGTTCCCTGGTGGACCGATGAGTGTGCTTCTGCTGTTCGGACTAAACGTGCTGCTTTCTCCCGACTTCGTCGTCACCGAGGTGACCCTGGTTACTTAGCGGCATATAGGAGGGCCCGAGCTCATGCCCGGCGGGTTATGAAGGAGGCTAGGAGGAAGTCTTGGGCGTCATTTGTTTCTTCAATTTCTTCACAGACTCCTCTCACGAAAGTGTGGAAACGGGTGAGGAAGATTTCAGGGAAATTTCCCGTTCCCTCTCCTCCTGTTTTATCTCATGCAGGTGTGGTGGTGGCTCATTCTTCGTCTGTTGCCGAGATATTTGCAGCTCATTTTGCTAATGTCTCTAGGAAGGACACCTCATCCCCGTCGGCACGCCGCCGACGGCACCTGGAATCTTTGGGCATTAGTTTTCCATCTACTGCGGAGGAGTCGTATAATGTTGCTTTTTCTGCTTCTGAACTTCAGACGGCATTGTCGCAGTGTCGCGACTCGTCTCCAGGCTTGGATGATGTCCCATATGCCTTCTTACACCACTTGCCTGATGCAGCCCTTCATTTTCTGTTGTCACTGTACAACAGAATTTGGTGCACTGGTAGGATTCCAGCCTCATGGGGTGTTGCTGTGGTTCTCCCCATCCCTAAGCCGGGTAAGGATCACTTGCAGGCCACTAATTATCGCCCTATCTCGCTGACATCTTGCCTTTGTAAGGTCCTCGAAAAAATGGTGAATAGTCGGCTCATGTGGTACTTAGAGAAGGGTGGTTACTTGTCTCCAGTCCAGTGTGGGTTTCGGAAGATGCGGTCGACCACAGATGCTCTCCTTTCTTTAGAATCTTCCATCTGCCAGGCTTTTGCAACTAACCAGCATCATATCACAGTGTTCTTTGATTTGGAAAAGGCGTACGACACTTCCTGGCGTCATGGTATATTACAATCTCTTTATGAGTTTGGTCTCCGTGGGCGACTCCCCACTTTTATCTGGGAGTTTTTATCTAATTGCATTATTCGGGTCCGAGTCGAGAGTGAGCTGTCTACTGCACATCCCCTTGAGGATGGTGTGCCACAAGGGAGCATACTAAGTGTTACCCTTTTCACAGTGGCAATTAACAGCGTTATTTCTGTGCTCCCTGATGGTGTTCGTGGCTCTCTCTATGTTGACGATTTATCAATCTCTGTCACTGCCTCACGGATGTCAATGGCAGAAAGGAGGATGCAGATGGCTCTCAACCGTGTCTCTAGATGGGCTGATGACCGAGGTTTTCGATTTTCCTTCAAGAAGACCGTTGCCATGCATTTTTGCCGCATTCGTGGAGTCCACCCTGACCCAAACCTTTTTTTAGACGGGCGTCGTATTTCGTGTTTAAAGGAAGCCCGGTTTTTAGGGCTGATTTTTGACAGCCGGTTGACTTGGGTCCCTCACTTGAGGTACGTAAAAGCTGAGTGTCTCAGAGCATTGGGTCTCTTGAAAGTTTTAGCGCACACATACTGGGGAGCTGATCGCAAGACCCTCCTCCTCTTGCATCAGTCTCTGATTTTATCCAAACTTCATTATGGATGTGAAGTTTATTCTTCTGCCTCAGAAGCCCGGCTTCGTATTTTAGATTCCATACATCATGCTGGTGTTCGTCTCGCCACTGGGGCATTCCGATCTTCCCCGATTTCGAGTTTGTTGGCTGATGCTGGTGTCCTTCCTCTAGACTTGCTCCGCTCTTCCCTTTTGATGCGATGTTGGTATCGCTTATCTCGTCTCCCAAACTCTGTGCCCTTTGTCAAGGTCTCTCAAGATTCTCGGTCACCTATTTTTGCCACTCGGCCATCCTTTCCAAAGCCCTTTGGTTTCAGGGTGCAGTCAGTTATGTCTAGCTTCTCTGTTCCTTCTGTGCCAATCACTCCCCACCGTGTCCCGAGGGTGGGCTACTGGCTTCTCCCCAGGGTGACATTTCGTCGTTTCTTCTCATCCAGTAAGGCCTCCCTTCCTTCTCAGGCTTTATTTTCTCTGTTTTTAGAGCATGCCTCTTCTCATGGGGACTCCATACCAGTTTATACTGATGGATCTAAGTCTGATGCGGGTGTGGGCTTTGGTGTGGTATTTCCCACCTTTTGTCGAGGTGGGAGCCTCCCTGTGACTGCTTCTGTTTTTATGGCTGAGCTGACTGCTATTTTATTTGCCCTTCAGATTCTCTTCACTCTCCCCCACACTGCTTTTATTGTTTTTAGTGACTCACGAAGTGCTCTTTCTGCAATGGAGTCTTTTAATCCCTCTCATCCTTTGGTTTTATCCATTTTAGAGTGGCTTTTCCTTTTAGGGCGTCGTGGACGTCGTGTAGATTTCTGTTGGGTTCCAGCTCATGTAGGAGTGGCAGGGAATGAACGAGCTGATCAGCTGGCCAAGGCGGCAGCGGCTCGTCCCCCTCTTGCACAGTCTCCTCTGTATCGTCTGCCTGCTGCAGATATGCGCTCCTTTATTGCCTTCAGAGTTTGGTGCTGTTGGCAGGAGCATTGGGATGCTGTAGGTGCCAATAAGTTGCACTCGATTTGCCAGAAGGTGGGCTCATTCAGTTACCAGGGCTTCCCTCGTCAATGGGAGACTGCTTTGTGCCGCCTCCGCATTGGCCACACCCGTTTCTCCCACAGTTTTTTAATGGAGAGGGCTCCTCCTCCATTTTGTGATGATTGTCTGGTTCCCTTGACCGTTCGGCACCTGTTGGTGGAGTGCCCTAGTCTTGAGGATTTGCGTCGTCGGTTCCTCTCTGACCACCAAACGGATGGTGGTGTGTATCATCTTTCCTCCGTGCTTGGGGAGGATGCCTGTGTCTTGGGAGGGGCAACCCTCTCGTTTGTGAAGAAGGCAGGACTTTTTAAGGATATTTAGAATTTCTCCTTTTTGATTGTGTGGTTTATCCTCTGTTTTTTGTTTTTACTTTTTACTTCTTTGTTATACGGCGGCATATGACCCTGGCAGTTGCGCCGCCATGATTATGTAAAAAAAAAAAAAAAAAAAAAAATTGTCATACCTCTAACTGTAATTACATTTTTAGAAAGAGAATTTCCTCAGCTTTCCAACAGTGTGTGTGGCATTTTGATATGATTTTTAGTTTTCAAGAAAATAGCCAAAATCTAAGAGTAATTACCTACAGGAAACTGATTTTTTGTTCACAGTCATCTAGGAAAGAAGTTTTCTCATAGATGGTATGTTTTTATTTCAAGTACATACGTAGAATTTTATGTGCTTTGTCATGGCTCTTTCAGGAATCGATACATCTAATACCTATTGAGTAAATGGACGCCAAAGGTAAAATACCCTTCGTAGCACTGTATATTTTGCCCACAAGCAAGATAAACACTCTCTTCCCCCACCTGTACCTAAAAATTATGCTCGCAAAGGCTATTTTTTTTATGTCATGTACAGATGAAGAATTATGCATTCTCTTGATGTTTTCAAAACATCAACTTGACTAATACATTCCAAGTACCTGGAAAATAAAGAACAATATACAGCCATGCCCCGATTTAACGATCTAATTGGTTAGATAAAACTCCATCATTAGATGGGGTATCGTATATCGGGATACTTTTAACATGTAAAGCAATATGGACCGTTTACCAACCTTGGGTTTCCCCCCAAACCAAATCCAAAACCCACCCAAATGAGTCCCCGAACAAGTTTAAAGGCAATCTAAATGGGCTAACAGCTGTCAAGGAAGCTAACCTAAGCCTAACACCTATAACTAACTCACTGAAACCAACAAATAAAGCAAAAAAATCAAAGGAATAGGTTAGAAAATACCAGACTTCCCTCATCACTTCATGAAAGTCCATGTCCATTATTTGTCATCATCCTTGCTATCCCTTCTGAGGTTAGGGGATAAGTGGTGCTCCCTACCACTCAATCCTCCTCCTCAAAGCCTGGCGTGGTGGGATGGTCATAGTGGGAGACTGATGCACTTGCTCTGGGGGTGGCGATGGAGTGCAATGCAATGAGGCAGGTGGTGGCGATGGGGTGAGATGTGATGGCTCAGGCGGTGGTGATGGGGTGCGATGCGATGGCTCAGGCAGTGGCGATGAGGTTCGATGGGGTGGCGATGGAGTGCAATGTGATGACAGAGAAGGTGGTGAGGAAGACAGCTGGAATGACTGGTGAGGTGACGAGGGAGACCGCTGTGATGAATGATGAGGTAGCGGTGGAGTCAGTTGTGGTAGCTCACGTCGTGGCAAAGGAGACAGACAGTGACCGAAGTGGTGAGGGACACGGAGGCTGGGACAAGGAAGGCAGCAATGGAGTGGTGGAGTCCCTTAGTGGAGACACAGATGACATGGGAGACAGGGATCGGCTGGAGGTTAGGTCCAGCACTATGGGCCGAGCACGTCCTCAGCGGGAGGAGACCCTGGGTGTTTCTCTGCTGGTTGAAGGTTGGAGAGATGCTCTGCTGGTCGAAGGCTGGGAAGATGCTCTGCTGGTCGAAGGCTGGGGAGATGCTCTGCTGGTCAAAGGCTGGGGAGATGCTCTGCTGGTCGAAGGCTGGGGAGATGCTCTGCTGGATGAAGGCTGGGGAGATGCTCTGCTGGTCGAAGGCTGGGGAGATGCTCTGCTGGTCGAAGGCTGGGGGGATGCTCTGCTGGTCGAAGGCTGGGGAGATGCTCTGCTCATCGAGGGCTGAGGAGATCCTTTGTGACTTGCTGGCGTGGTGGGGTCTTGTTTGAAGAAGGCAGTGACTGTAGCCTGCCTGGCTGCCCTCTTGTTCTCCTCCACCATAGTCTTGTATGCCTTCATCCCCTCCTCCAGCCAATCAGCTGCATCTCTGCTTCGTCCTGAGGGAGGGTCATGTGTGCGCATAAGCACAATAATCTCGTCCAGCTTAGTTAGCATCTCTTTCAGGATTGTTATATCCAGAGCTCGCACTTCAGGGACAGCCTCCTCCTCCTCTGCCTCCTGGTGCGCCCGCTAGATCTCCATATTGAGGAGCTCCTCGCTGTGGCTCTCTAGAACTTCCTCCTTGTCATCCTCGTCGACCTTCCCGAAGCCCGCCTTGTGCAATAACTGCATAATGCCCTGGCACACATGCTGCACAGGTGGAGCTTGCACGCCCTCGGGGAAGCTGGTGAACGAGCAGACGCACTCTGGCCTCAGCCTCTGCCACACAGTATTCATGGTGCCTGGCTAACCTCACACCACAGTACAGTGATATTCTCTAGGGTGTGACGTATATTGTAGCCCTTCCAGAACTGCTGCACCGTTGTCCTGTCATCACTGTCACATGTCCTCACCAACTGCTGCGTAGTGTGGCAGAGGTAATAATCTTTGAAAGCAGCAATCACCCCTTGGTCCATTGGCTGCAACAAAGATGTGGTGTTGGGGGACAGGAACACCACCTCTATGTTGCTGGCCCATTTCTTCATTGCGGGAGGCTGGCTAGGTGTGTTATCTACCACCAAGAGAAATCTATTCGCCAAATTCTCCCTCGAGGCATACCTCTTCAGCACACGAGAGAGGTATGAGTGGAAATAGGATGAACAGATCTCGGAAGTCAGCCAGGCCTTCTTGCTTGACTTCCAAAACACCCAAAGATTCTCTTTAACAAACACCACCAGAGCCCTGGGGTTTTCGGAGTGGTAGACAAGGAGCGGCTTCACCTTGAGGTCGCCCTCGGTGTTGCCCCCCAACAGGAATGACAGCCAGTCCTTCAGGAGCTTGAATCCTGGTGTAGACTTTTCCTCGGTTGCAAGATATGTCTTGGAGGACATTCTTTTCCAAAAGAACCCAATCTCGTCAAAATTCAAGACCTGCTTTGCACTGTAGCCACCCTTCGCAATGATGCATTTCAGTTCTTCAGGAATTGCTGCCGCCACCTCCGTATCTACACTCGTCGCCTCACTGTACATCTTCATGTGGTGGAGGTTAGTCCACCTCTTGAACCAGTCAAACCACCCATGGCTCACCTTGAAGGTTTCACTGTCATCAAGATCCTGCTTCACCTTGATTTCATCCCATAGCCAGAAAGCCTTAGTGCAAATAATTGCCTGGCTTATGGGTACCTTGCTCCGGTTCTGATCCTCCACCCATGTGCACGGCATCCGCTCCATCTCCTCCATCACAGGTTCTTGCTGGTGGGTGATATGGGAGGCGGATAAGGTTGCAACCTCCCCAGCAGCGGCCTTAATGACCTCCTTCTTGGTGGAGACAGTCAAATGGGCCAGGTGGAGAGCCGAGGTGATAGCACATGCACCTTTGCGTTTGTTGTGGCACTTAAGAATTTCTAGTTTAACTTCTAGTGACACAGGAACATCACCAGCACCAACACTAGCCGGCCACCTACCACCCTGACTAGGACCTCCAAGGCTCTTGCTAACTGCCGATGGTTGCGAGCCACTTAGCTCCTAAAGTTTCAGATTTACGAGCCAAATAAATTTTTAGTAGCCAAACTGACTACGAGCCACAATATTTAATGAGACATAAATATACTTATTTATTTACACATTGTGATGATTAGAATCATATAATGAGGTTTTAAACATTCACATTGGCGACAAGGAAAGTCTTACTAATCGATCACAATGTGCTGTTTTTGTTAACTCGCTAACTGCTCTATACAGCCTGGGCTGTTCCGAGTGCGACTGCTCAATACAACCCTGGCTGCGCAGGTGAATTTCGAATATAGTGCCACGGTGACCAAGGCCGACCCATGCAAGCATGTTTGAGCCTTCAAAACTGGAACCAAAACCGAAAGCGAAAAAGAAAATGAAAACCATACATTCCAATAGGGAATCAGACACTTCGATTTTCATCCATGGCTTTTCCAAGGTAAATATTGAGCTAATATTTCGTTACTATATACTTTGGCATGTGTTCTCTCAATTCCTAAGACAAAATTTGGCCTTTGGGAAATTTCATTTTTACCCCTATGTCCACACAGCACGGACACCTCCAAAAAAACGCCATGCTCAGTTAACGGGTTAATTTAAGTGAGATTTACTTATTTTATAGTTTAGTGGGGTTTGAAGTGGATGTATTTTATCCTCACCAAAAGGTGACTCGTGTGTAAAATTTGTTCCCCGAAGGGAAAAAATACACGCATTTGCGAAAGCTGTGGCACGCCAAACAAGAGCCTTGGCCTCCACAAGCACCACCACTAGCCCCATCACGTGCAGCACCCTTACCAGACATTATCACATATTTAGGCCAAAAATCACACAGTATCGCACTCCACACACGATTAGTATCACTGCTCTACTCACGGCACTGTTCATACACAGTTGCGATGCACTTCGATAGCAGCTTGTGTAACGCTGGTGGTGCAACACTTATGCGTGGTGGGTGAGTGTAAGCGAGTTCCTCAGTCTGAGATGGCTGGTGTGAGAAGAATGATATGGATGGGTGCGGGGTGATCGATGGCTGTGGGGCCTGTGCGAGTGTTTCTGCTCATCCTGGGAGGCAGGCGGGCTCAACTGGCTGCAGGAATGTGTGCGATTCAAAATTTTGGCCTGTCGCCTGTGGACACAACGTCAGAAAGCCCATCTTTAAACCAGGGCTCTGCCATTGGGTAACGGCGTGTGGTGGTATTTGTACCCCCATCACTAAGTCGGGGTATCGCATCTAGGGGTATCGTATATTGGGGTATTACTGTACCTCCTAGCACGCCATCAATTTTTCCTGCATCACCTACACCAACATATTTTGCTCACTAGGTTTATTTTGTGTTTATTAAAAGTATACAGGTACATGTAAAATTTCATAAGCTTCTTTATGGTGCTCTCAGAAACTTGACATGACCACTAGTGTTTTCGCTAGCTATTGATGCTGTACTTTTTTCCATCTTATATGTGTATATATAAATAACCATGTTTTGTTTATGTGTAATATATAGAAATATGGAAATTGGTAAATATACAAATCAACAAAATATGGATAACTCACTTCCTCCAGAGATGGTTGAACTGCTGGCAGGACCTTGAGGGGTTTAAAGATGGGGAGTTGTGTGTGTGTGTGTGTGTGTGTGTGTGTGTGTGTGTGTGTGTGTGTGTGTGTGTGTGTTCCACTAGAGAATACTTCAATCGGCATGGCACTGTTCAAAACAATCACCCAGGCAATGCGTCACATCACATACAGGACTCATATGACTTGTGTCCCTCCTCATCTTCGGCAGGGCACACAAGGCACACTTGAGCCTCCTGTGGTTTGGGATCCTCTCCCGGTGATGGCCCAGAGTGCGGTCCAACTGGACTGTGTCGTCGATGACATTATGACGCTTGGTTGGATGTCCTCCTGCCATTCCCTTTCCTGCTGGAGGTGCAGCTGCAGGGCTGTTTAGCGTATTTGGTGCCTCTCATCCTTCCGCTACGTTTGTGCTAACTCAGGCAATGCACACAATATATTTCTCTATGAACATTCGTTGCACTATATACGTATACTTCACACTATACCAAAAGTAATCTGTCACTGTCTGAGAGCGTGCAATACATTCATTCAAGTATGTGGCTGTGTGATGTATTTTACGCCTCTCATCCTTCCGCTATGTTGGCGCCAACTCAGGCAATGCACGCAATATATTTCTTTACGAAACACTCGTTGCACTATATACGTATATTTCACACTAAACCATAAGCTGTATATCACTGTCACACTGATTCCATCCCAACTTCCTCTATATTCCCTTCCCGACTATGGTGTACCTCTGTGGCATACGTGATGCCTGTTCCCTTCCCGACTATGGCATACCTCTGTGGCGTACATAATGCCTGCTAAGGTAGCACAATTATTTCACAACTCCAGACACTATATCTTTCACATAATATAAACACTTGCTTCACTATATAAGTAAAATACTCTCATGATTTGGGGCAGGATGAAGCAGAGTGGCAAACCCTGCTATAGCAAACACTACTCCTGCCTAGGCCTAATGGCTGATAACGGGTCCTTATACCTTAAGAATATTATATGTATGTCCCATAGACACAATCACTTCACAGTATATTCACAAGCACAATACAATAACGATATTTCAATTGTGGCTTCTGCCTCAGGCAGGACGTGGAAAATAGAGCAAGTTTAAAAGGACGAGGGATGGAGCGCTACCCCTCTGCCTGGCTGGTGGTGACATACTGTGAAATACCGATTCATTCTGCCCCATGCCTGGGCCACCGGGGTTGCCAAGTACTTACTTTGGATGCTAGACTGGCCTACTAGGACGCATTAAAATTTGACGCGAATCGTCGAAAACTTATTTTTTGGCTAATTTTTTTCTGCTTTGAGATGCAATTTGTGTCTCCGTGCTTTTACCAGGAAAAACCCAAAGGACTCGAATCGCGTCTTCGTGTGCTGAAGGGATAATATCCCCACTGATCACCACTACCTTTCCTTCATAATTCTTCACACATTGCTGATCTATGGTATCCCTGTTTTCCTTCATTGTCTGAGTTTATACTTTGAAATACCGATTAATTCTGTCCCATGCCTGGGCCATCGGGGTTGCCAAGTACTTACTTTGGATGCTAGACCAGTCTGCTAGGATGCATTAAAAATTGACGTGAATCGGACGAAAACTTATTTTTTGGTGATTTTTTTTTTTTTTTTTGGGGGGGATGCAATTCGCATCTTCGTGCTTTTACTAGGAAAAACCCAAAGGAATCGAATCGTGTCTTTGTGTGCTGAAGGGATAATATCCCCACTAATCACCACTACTTTTCCTTCATAATTCTTCACATATTGTTCATCTTCGGTATCCCTGTTTTCCTTCTTCATCTGATTTGCCACCTTAAATATTATATTCTTTTTTTCACTCTAATTAGGGTTTCAAGTAAAAGTCTGTGAAACTTAGACTTTTCCCTGTATTCCTCATTGTTACCACCCTTTTTCCAATCCTGGAAAAAGACTTCTTTTCTCTTTAAGTGCAGCTTCTACACCCTCATCCCATCACCAAATTATTTTATGTCATGGAAGGCCCCTTGTCCCTCCATACACTGACTCAGTAGCTCTGAGGAGGTTGTTCTTGAGAGCTCTGTACTGTTCATTAACATTTCTGTCAGTGACTCCCTGTTCAGCCACCACTCTATTCATCTCGCTGGAGAAGGCATTACTGTACTTCACGGTTTTTCAACTTCCATATTTTCCTCCTAGGTGCGCAGGTCCTCTTTTTTATCACTCGGTCCTTAAGAACCATGTCAGGTATCAATAACTTGCGTTGCTGGACACACTCCTCGCTCCCTATAACTTTAACATCCCTCACTAACCTCCTGTCAGCCCTCTTGACCAGGAAATATTCATGTGGCCGCAGTTTCCCACAGATTCGCATGTAATCAAACTCAAGATCCGATCATTTCGAGATGCCTGGACACACTGCATTTGAAAGACTGGCGATCATAGCCAGCAGGAAATACAGACAGAGGAAGACAGTTCCAGAGCTGACCTGTTGCATATATGAAGGACTGAGAGTAACGGTTAACTCTTGCATTAGAGACCTGGACAGAAAAGGGATGAGAGTTTGTTGCTGGACGGGTGCTACACGCCCGTCACAGAGGTGGAGGGATGCAAGTAGACAGTTCAGAGGAGCAGTGACCATTGAAGTAGCGACAGAAAAGAGATAAAGATGCAACAGTGCGACGAAGAGACAGAGGTTGAAGGGAGTCAGTAAGAGGAGGAGAGTTAATGAGACAAAAAGCCTTTGACTCCACCCTATTGAGAAGAGCTATATGTGGGGAGCCTCCCCACACATTAGAGTTGTGCTCTACACAGGGGCAGATAAAACCTGTGTATAAAGTCAACAACTGTGTGGGGGTAAAAAAGGAGCAGAGTCAGCTTAGTGCACATAATTTTTTGGAAGCAGATTTTACGAGAGATGTAATATGATCTTTCCAAGATTAATCCCGAGTGAATGAAACCCAAAGCATGTTCAAGGATGATGCAGGATTAAGCTGGATATTATTAAACATTAGTGAGTACTCCTATGGAAGATTTTGTCAGGTTGATATGTGTAAGAACTGAGTTTTTTATGCATTAAAAACAACAAGATTACATTTACCCCAGTCAGAGATATGAGCCAAGTCAGACATTAGTTGTGCCATAGCCTCATCCCTTGTTTGTTGAAGTAACTGCGGAGATGGACGTTGCGAAAACCAAATGAAAAGGTGAAGGGTGGAGTCATCAGCATACGAGTGGATAGGGTTAGATGTACAGCTCAGAAGGTCATTGATGAATAAAATGAGGAGAGTTCGTGATAGGACAGAGCCCTGAGGAACACCACTGTTGATAGATCTAGGAGAAGAACGATGGCCGTCTACAACAGCGGCTATAGAACGACCAGAAAGGAAGCTGAAGATGAAGGCACAGATAGAAGGATAGAAAAGGTAAGAGGGCAGTTTGGAAATTAAAGATTTATGCCAGACTCGATCGAAAGCCTTTGAGATGTCGAGTGCAATGGCAAAGCTTTCGCCAAAGTCCCGAAAGGAGGATGACCAGGAGTCTGAAAGGTCGATGAGAAGATCGCCAGTGGAGAGTCTCTGACGGAACCCATACTGACGATCAGAAAGCAGGTTGTGATAGGAAAGATGCTTTTAAGTTTTTCTGTTAAGAATTGACTCAGAAAATTTTTGAGACACAGGATGTGAATGAGAGCGAACTTCCAGCACGAAGAAAAGGTACAAGTTGATAGACATAGGCGAAAGAGTTTACCTAGGCAGGGTGTAAGCACAGAAGCACAGTTCTTGAGGACAACAGGAGGGACTCCATCAGGCCCATATGGCTTGTTAGTATTGAGGTGAAGAAATTTTAATGTCAGCCATGAGGAAGTCTGAGGGGGTAAGTCAATGAGGAACAGCACCGAAATCTAAGATGGACTTGGAGGAGAAAGTCTGAGCAAAGACATCTGTTTTATCAGTAGAAGAAATAGCTACAGAACCATCAGAATGCAATGGCAAAGCCTCCCTAGATTCAAATATCCTTTCCCTTTCCTCATTTCCTGTACCATTTGCACATCCCTCCTGTACTCCTTCATGTCCTCGAGCTGATTCACCTACATGACCATTTAATAAATGCACTCATTTTGCCTCGCTGTTCATTCAGTGACGTCAGTTTTCTCAAAGACCACAACTTTATTCTTCCTTACATTCAGTTTCTTACACACTCTCCCAAACTCATTCACAAAGCCTTGCAGTTTCCCTTCATCTTCACTTAACAGTACCTGTACTGTATCATCTGCAAGCAACAGAACAGGAAGTTTCCAAATGCTGCCCTCTCTCATTAGGGCTGCTCCAATATCCACTGCCCTACCTTGTATTTCTTTTATAACTCCATCTGTATACAAATTGAACGTGGAAACGTGACATCCCAATTTCATTCCATTATTCTGGCAGAAAAAAAACTCAGTTCACCACCCATATGCATTGCAGCCTTTTTCCTCTCATACAGTCTGGCCTTGTTATGTGATAGGGTTGCATCTAATAAAGACCTATTGCATAACGAATTATTATATATCGAGGTCAAATATAACATGGGGGTTAGGGAAAGTGACCTCAACTGGAGAAAAAAAAAAAAAAAAAAAAAAAAACTGCCTCCCACCTGAACTTTGTCCTATGCTGGTACGAGTTGTCACCAGGGGGGAAAGTTGGAGGGCCTGGACAATCGCTCCACACAAAAACATACGGTATCATTCATTTTTCATCATCCAATCCTACGTTGCCCCATGAGGAGCATAGGACCCTGGGGCTAGGCAAGTTGGTCCTGACATTTAAGATGAGTGACCAACCTTACTCATCCCTGAGTGGCATTACGTGAGCAGTAAACCCCAACCATCCCTTGGATATAAACCTGCACGGCTCAGTCCAATTGGAGTGCCATAATTACCCACCAGGTGCCAAAATTTGGTTATATGGTTACCACCCAGCACAGTAAATGGTTCCCTGGTGCACAGGAAACTATTTGGCTTGTCACTCAGTGTAGTCACCCACTGCCAGAAGGAAGAGGAAAAAATGAAGGAAAGACAGACAGAAGAGGGAGTGTAAAGGCACCCGTAGGAAGAAGGACGAGGAGAGAATAAGGAAAGAAAGGCGGAAAAGGATGGAAGGAAAGAAGGATGGAGGAAGGGAAAGGGCAGACACCCAAGAGTAGCACTACATCAAGTAAGTGGATGGTGAGCACCCCCACCTACCACAAAAGATATGATATCACGTCACTTATTGTCACACACAGTACCATTTATTAAGGACCGGTGTCGTATGCACGGAGTGACTTATGCTTACACCGGTGCTGACTGTTCGCGGTGCTTCTGTTTCTAACACTGGATGTTGCATCTGCTATGATGGAACACTTTTACAATGTCTCCTGTAAGGATCCTTCTTAGACGTTCAGTTGTTACCAGCAGCAACATGAGAGGCTCTTCCTTTCATTCTAGGGCTGAAGAAAGAGCTATGACACATGCATTACTCTCCGTGACTTAACGAGCTGCTCTCCGACAGTGTTAGGATTCTGCTCCTGGTCCGGTGTCGTATGCATGGAGTGACTTATGCTGAAAGTTACCGTTCCGCTCAGTGCGCATGCGCCGAGTGGCCGTTTATATGACACTGGATGACATACCTTATGCCACGATTCGCCACTTACCTGATGAAACTCTCCTGTTTTTGTTTGATCTTTGGAATAGGATTTGGGATGAAGGTATTCTGCCCACTACTTGGAAACTGGGCACAGTCCTCCTATTTCCTAAGCCTGGTAAAGACCATTCTCATGTTTCTAATTACTGTCCTATTTGTTTGACGTCTTGTGTGTAAATTGTTTGAGAAGATGGTTAGTGTGAGGCTGGCTTGGTATTTGGATAAGACTGGGTCCTTCTGTCCTTCACATACTGGGTTTCACAAGATGAAGTGTACATCTGACAACCTCCTCAGACTTGAATCAGCGATCTGTGAGGCTTTTCCCTCGAAGCAAAATCTTGTTGCTTTGACTTGGAGATAGCGTATGATACGACTTCGTGGCATGGCATCACGAGTAAGCTTCGTAGCTCTGGGTTGCATGGCCGTCTGCCAGTGTTGCTCCAAGACTTCTTGTCGAACCGCAGGTTTCAGGTCCGAGTGGGCTCCTCACTCTCTGCCCCTTGGGTTCAGGAGGAGGGTGTTCCACAAGGTAGTGTATTAATCGTCCTCTTATTTGCAGTTGCCATTAATGGCATGATAGACTCATTGTCTGAGGGAGTATCATCCTCCTTTTATATGTGGTTGACTTGGCAATCTGGTTTGCTGGATTCCACATGTCGGTGGTTGAGAGGCGAATGCAGGTGGCATTCGACAGGGTCGCCAACTGAGCTGACCAAACAGGTTTTCTTTTTTCTTTGAATAAAACTGTGGCTATACACTTTAGTAGGAATGAATGAATGAATAAGAATGTGACATGGCGGCGCAACAACACAGGGCATATGCCTCTGAACACAAACATTAAAAGAAACTCAAAATATATAAAAAACGATAAAAAGCAAAGATAAAAACGATGCATAAAACAAACCTCCAGTATAAAAAAAAAAATCAACCAAAACTAAATACATAGTGGAAAGATAGAGGTTAAAACTAGAACATTATCATTAAAACACAAACTAAAATATGGTAAATCCCTACAGCTTGTGGAGAAGGCCAAAACTCAGCACAAAGGAGAAAGTGCCTCCCACCATAGCACAAGCCTCTTCGCCAAGCACTTATGAGAGAAGGGTACGATCCGTTGCTGGCTCGGCACCCAGAAACGTACTGACAATGAAGGTCCCCAAGACTGGGGCATTCAGCAAGGAGATACCGCAGAGTCAAAAGATCCAGTAATCTCAATAGGGAGGGGATGTCCTCTCCATTAAAAAACCATGAGTCAGCCTAATGTGGCCAATCCAGACACAGGCGAAAGCTGTTTCCCACTGTCGGGACAGCTCCACTTATCCCCCATCGCCCAAGTTCCAATGAATGCTGCGGAGTTTATTCATCCCTGCTGCATCCCCCCTTCTCTGCCAGCAGAAACGGACAGCCTCCATTGTGGCTGCACATAAATCCTTGGATGGAACACGGTAATGAGGAGAGGACGGGCGAGAGGCGGCAGCTCAAGCCAAAGAGTAATCGCGCTCATTGCCCATGAGCCCCACATATGCAGGGACCTTACACAGTTGTACAGAGTATCCTCGCCTACATAAAAGGAAAAGCCACTCCAAGACAGACAGTACTAGGGGATGTGATAGGAAACCACGAGACAAAGCTTGTAGGGCACTGGCTGAGTTTAAATGGCAAAAGAAGCTGGAGATAACTAAAAATCATTTCAACCTCAACTACAATGGCAGTAAATTCAGCAGTGAAAACAGATGCAGAAGGACTGGACACCCAACTCCCCCATGGCAGTCCTCCCTCTGTACCGAACAGGTGTGTGGATAGCGAGGATGGGTGTCATAAAAAGGGAGAGGAGTGACCTAACAGACAGCCTTAAAATTCAGTGAGGCTGGAAGGCGAAGGCGATGCCAGCATTGTACCATCAAGGACTGCCAGTAGAGATCCAGTGGCGGTTCGTTCGCATCAACCAACAGGCTTTTCAATTGGGGAAGACTGGAAAGCCCCAGTTGACAGACGAATCCCAGCATGATGGACCGAATTTCGTGGCCGCAGCCATGCCTCAGTAGCAGAAGAGTATACCACACACCCATAGTCTAACTTGCTCCTTACTAAGACACGGTAAAGTCAGAGCAGGGTGGTTCTGTCAGCCCCCCAAGACAAGTGAGATAGAGTCTGTAGGAGAGATAGGGCACGGAGGCATGATAGTCATAATGAACGGATATGAGACCCACATCAGTCTCCAGTCAAAAACGAGTCCAAGAAACTTTGTCTCATCCACACATCACACCCTGTGGCCATATAACTGGAGGTCTGGGTCAGGGCGAACACCTTTCAAGTGGAAGAAATGCAAGGCCACCATCTTTGTTGGGGAGAAACAGAAGCTGTGCATTGTGGCCCACCAAGACGAGACACCGTCTAGAGCGAGGTGCATGCGACGTTCAGCCACAGACAATGGGAAGCAGCATATCATAGAGCCAAATCATCGACATACAGTGAGGACGACACACCTTCTGGAATAGAGGACACAATACCGTCCAATGCTATAGCAAAAAGGGTCACACCCAGGACACTTCCCTGAGGCACCCCTTCCTCCTGAGGGTGTGAAGAAGACAGGGTTACATCAACCCTAACTCTGAATGAACGGTCACACAGAAAAGTTAATGTAAATACGGGCAGCCTGCCACGTAAACCAAAAGAATGGAGTTGTTGGAAGATACCAAACTCCCATATAGTATCATATGCCTTTTCTAGGTCAAAGAAAACGCATACCAGATGCTACTGTCTAGCAAAAGCATCACATGCTGCAGCCTTAAGACGCACAAGTGCATCTGTTGTTAAGTGACATTTTCGATAAACAGACTAACACTGAGAAAGACATTCATTCCTTTCTAGTAAGTACGTTAGGGGCGTGTTGACCATTTTCTCAAATAATTTGCACAAGCAGGATGTTAAGGCAATTGGCCGATACTCCAGGGGACTGCAACCTGCCTTCCCCGGCTTCTGGAATGGCAGGACAATAGCCTCTTGCCAATAGGTGGGAAGAGAAGATTCCCTCCAGATTGTATTAAAAAGGCTGAGGGGAAAAAGACAGTGCATCATCATCCAGGTGTTGAAGCATCACGTAGGGAATATCATCCGACCCTGATGAGATGTCATGACGAGGGAAAGGGCAGATTGGAGTTTGCAATAAGAGAATGGGAGGTTGTAGGACTCCATATTCCCTGAATGAAAGTCCAACACTCTTGCCTCCTTTATCTCCCGTTGTCTGGCTAAAATTGGTGAGCTAGTATCTGTGACTGACTGCCGCAAAGACAGATGCAAAAATATCGGCCACAACTGCAGGGTCACCAACAGGCTCACCATTACACATCAGCACGGGGGACCTGCCTTGAGTGAATTTTCCTGAGATCTTTCACACCTTCTTCCACACCTGAGACACTGGCGTCTTTGAGTTTATGGATGACCTATAAGCCATCCAAGAGTCCTGCCTAGCTTGTTTCAGTACCTGACGAGCCTTAGTCCGTGTACTTCTGAACTCGACAGGATAATGCTCTGTCCTGCATCTACGATAACGGGAGAAAGGTAACTTCTCATCACGTACAGCAACACTACAATCCTCATTCCACCATTGGACAGGTCAATAGCAATACATGTCAGAGGTCTTTGGAACAACATGAAGGGAAGCAGGATGCAGAACGGAGGTAAAGAACGAAACAGGCTCATCAACAGAAATCAGAGAAGAGAAAAGGGACCAGTCTGCCATATCCAATCTGCACCTCGGTAGACGGGAACAGGAACTAGATACTGCTGTAGTAAGGAGGATGAGAAAGTGATCACCTCCATGGAGATCCTCCATAACCTCCCAGGTAAAGTCCAGAAGACAGTCAGGAGAGCACACAGAGAGGTCAATTGCAGTAAATGAACCCGATTGCGAGTGAAAATGTGTAAACGCCCCCAGCATTGAATAGGGCAAGATCCTCATCCTCTAATAAGGACGCCAACAAACTCCCACGTTGGTTAACAATGCAGTCACCCCACAAAGGGTGGCGACCATTAAAGTCCCCCAAGAGAAGAAAAGGCATACATAACTGACCAAGAAGGTTCTCAAGGTCCACCCTACCGACTGCTGTGTTGGATGGTAAATAAATGGAACAAACTGTATACCAGCGGTGGGCATACAACTGTACAGCAACACACTGGAGGTCAGGCAGGAGGTGGACTGGCCGATGAGGGATGTCATCCCCCACCAAAACAGCACCACCTCCAACTGGACCCTGGGTTGGTGCTGAGTAAAAAACATTGTACCCAGGTGGTGCATGAGAAGTGGCAAACTCTACAAGAGTTTCCTGGAGACACACGCACAAAGATGAATAAGTCAGGAGGGTCTGCAGCTCCTCCCAGTTACCACGCAGCCCTGGAGACTTCCAATGTAGTATACTGGCTGAGAATGCCATAGTACCCACAGTGAAGGAAGAACCAGGTTAAGGGGCGAGACAACCTTACCCCCAACAAGCAACTAGATTTAGTTTGCTGCCTAGAACTGCCCTTGGAAAAGGACTGCCTGGCTCCTTTATGGTGCACAGTGTGCTGCCAGACTGAAGATAACCTGGAGGAAGAAGATGTGGGCTGGACTTCTGAGTGAAGGAAGAGATGGCTTGGCAGGGGAACCGGAAGCTGCCCTAGCTGGAATAGAGCAGGTAGTGCCACCGTAAAAAGGAGCACGATTGGCAGCACATACCACAGTACTGGAACCCTGAGAGGGCAAGGCCTGATGCAGCTGAGCAGGAGCATTGACTACCTGGGTACCACCACTGTCTGGCGGTGGCTGGGTCGTCAGCGAAACGCCATCCTCAGCCTGCATACGCCCCGACCCCAAAGCATCCCGAGTAGGAGGGGTAGTGGGCTCCACTGCAGAGATCTTTGGTAGCAGTGTTTCGAACTCTGAGCAGTCTGAGGAGCCACGGCGACTCTTACCATGCACATGAGGGACATTGGGAGTTTCAGATGTGTCAGAGCAAGGTGTAGCATCGACACGGTGTTTGCCACAGGAGGAACCGGGATGGAAGGCACTCCCAGATGCAGGAAGCACCACCCCAGAGGGGACACCCCCCGAGATAGGAGGTGCCTCCCCAGAGGAAGCACAGCCGCTTCCAGGCAGCACTCCCTCAGTGGAACCCCCTCGGCTGAGAAGGTCGGGAAGTAGAACCCAAAGAATTTAATGGGGCATTGTGTGATGGCAGGTGTACTTGCCGGCCAGAGAGTGACCATGTGATGCCGACTCATGCGGCTAGTGATCGACCACACGAGTGGTTGAAGACAGGGCTCTTGCTAACTGCTGATGGTTGCGAGCCATTTGGCTCCTAAGGTTTCAGATTTACGAGCCAAATAAATTTTTAGTAACCAAACTGACTACCAACCGAAATATTTTACGAACAATAAATATTTACACATTGTGATGATTAGAATCATTTAATGGGGTTTGTTGCTTGTGTATTGTTGATTATTAATGGTGGCCACAAGGTATATAACGTAACAAGAGCTTGAAGAAATAATTAAATAACAAAACTCCTTTTATTGCACAGTGAAAATAAAAACCTCCATTTTATCTAGAATAAAATGATGAACTACTGGCTAATACTACAAAGTAATTTGGAGTTCTTATTGAACAGCAAACTAAAATAAGAAACTAAAACAAAAACAAAATAAAATTAAATGCTTTAGCAGTGAAATATCGCAACATTTTTTATCTAAACTATCTCAAAAAAAAAAAAAAAAAAAAAAATCTACTGTCCTCTTCATTTCATCTGGAATAAAACAATAAGAACCACTGCTAATACTATAAGTACAAAATAATCTGGAATTCTTGTGCAACAGCTAAACTAAAATATGAAACTAAAACAAAAAAAAATAAAAAATTAATAAAACAATGAAATATTGTAGCATTTTATACCTAAACTATGTCAAAAAAAAGTATAACTAGACTAAAAAAAAAGACCTGAAGTCATCTTTGAGTTTCTAAAACATATACCGGTAAATAAAATACATGGAAAAAAAAAAATATTGAACACACTCAAACTGTTCCTGTACTATAACATACTACAATATAATTCAGAGTGAATCTTCGATAACTTTAGTACACCAAAGATCTTGAGTCGGCCATGATGTATAGTCCCATTTCCTTGGTTTTGCTCCCTTGGGCCGTGACAGCCACTTTCTTACAGCTTGTTCGGAATCCCAGGATTCAAGTGGTGGACCTGAGGTTGATATTTGAATAAGCTGATTAACTGTATGTGTGCCCAAACAACTTCGCTCATCCGATTTTATCCTGTTTTGGGCAGAGATGATTCTTTCGCATTCAGCACTAGACACTGGTATTGCCAGCATGATGGAGGCCACTAGCAATACATTCTGGAACTCGGTCTTGTATGGCTCCCTCGTAAGTAATGTAACCCACTTTGTGATTTGGACGAGATGAGAGAATTCATTTACCACCAGACCTTTTAAATGATGATACTCAGTTAGTGTGGCTTCAAAATCACATAATTTCGTGCTCAAAAGTTCTTTGAAATGTTCTAGCAGAAACCTAAGTTGGTCTTTTCCATATTGAGCCAGTTGCTGCGTGTCCTTGGGCCACTTGTCTGTTATAAAACAGTGACAAAGGCAGGCCATGGCGGTTGCTGCATCTGGACATACAGAGACAGATGAAATTTCTGGACTTCCTGAGATAATATTGGCGAACCTTTGTTCAAGGGCCTGGATGGTGCAGTTCATCAGTTTCTTGATTGCAGAGCTGTCAGAAGCAGACGCCACAGTCGGTTTGCTGATGGACACACCCTGGAAGGTTTCAGGCATTGATATAAACTGTGTTTTGGCTCTAACATAGTTTGGGCCAGGTTGAGTGGACAGAAGGCGGACTGAAGCTATCGTAGCTTGCAGTCGTGCAGATGCCAGTGGCAATGTAACTTTATCCATTTGCAGCGTCAGGCTGAGGTGTTTGAGTTGATCATAGAGATCAAGCATTGCATGTACAAACAGAATGAAGTCCCCCTTTCGAACAACCTTGAGGTTCATCTTAGCCCTGCCTTGTATGTCAGCACCCTGATGCGGGGCCGCCAGGTGTCCCATGTGGGTTACAACTGCTGTAAATTGTCCAGGTGTCAGCAATAACACCCCAAGAGCCTTGTGAACATGTGGGACCCATCTAGTCCCTTTCACCCGTGTGGGCATTCTCACATTTACTAATTCCATTTCTTTAGCAACAGATTTAAGTTCACGCCTAGATTTTGGACTGAAATGATTTGTCTTGTAGATGAGGTCCATCATGTCAATTATTTCTACAACTTTGGGGCAGTTCTTTTCTTGGTTTACACATAGCTCGAGTCTGTGTGACATGTACCAGCAATTGATCAGATAGGGATATGTTGTTTTCAGTATGGCCTGCACTCCATTTTCATGCCCCAAATTTACTGAGGCCCCATCTGCTGTAAAGCAACAAGCTTGTCACTAAAAATTTCCCTGCCTGAGGCCAATATTATCCAGTGCAACATCAACCAATCCTTGAGCATTTGCATGCTTTACAGGAACTAATCCTACAAACACATTTGTGCCAATTCCCTCCACAAGGATTCGAAGACAAATCACTTCATTTTCTATCACTACCTTGTCGGTAGCACCATCTATCATCAGAGCAACATACGGGGAGTCCCTGATTTTCTGAGCCAGACCTATATCCAGTTCATCAGCAATAGCTGCAATGAATTCTGCGCATTTTGTCATTGGTGTGGATGTGGATGTGATAGGAAGCGTTATGAGGAACACACTGAGGTGGTTTGGCCATGTGGAGAGAATGGAGGGTGAAAGACTGACGAAGAGATTGTATGTGAGTGAGGTGGAGGGGGGAAGAGGGAGGAGGAGGCCGAGGATGAGATGGAGGGATGGGGTGGAGAGGTATATGAGAGAGGGGGGTGTGAGTTGGGAGCAGGGCAGTGAAATGGCAGGGGACATGGCGACTTGGAGGCGATTTGTTTGTGGCCACCCCAAACGGGATTGAGGCGTCTGGCAATAGATAGATAGATAGCATACCGGCTACTTATCTTCACTCCATTTTTTACATGAGTGTGCACTAATGGTTTGAAGTTTGTGAACGGCAGCTCTAATTTTGCAATTGTTAAATTTGCTATGTTAAATTTTATCATGAGATCTTTCACCATATCTTCATCAACTTTGGTTTTCATCCTCTCTGCAACCATCACAATTGGATTTTTCTGTCTGTTTATGTATACACTGTGCTGTCTTATGATGAGTGGAGGAATTATGCTTTTTAATACTATCCAGCTTGAACTGTTTGTTGCCCGTGGTAAAGTCTGTCTTCCCTGCAACTCTTTCCCCAGCACATTTGCAGTATTTGCACAGCAAAACATCTTCCCCATTTTCGTTAGAAGAGAGCTCCAACCACGAAAAGCTTTTGAACCACTCTGACCTGACTTTTCTTCCTGTAGCAGTGGTAACTTTCCCTGTTGGAGTGGGTGTCATGACGGCCTTTTTCTTTGGAATATCCACCTCATGATCGGATGGGCGTTTTGAAGACTGTGAAACATTAGTATCTGCCATGTCATCAACTGGTCTGTCTGGTTTTTGTGAAGGAGTTATGAAATAGTGTCTAATGTTTCCCATTTTAAGTCCATGTGGTTTCTCTGACTGTGTTTTGGGAGGAACAGAATGACCAGATTGGTCTTGGGTGGAAATATGATGCGCCTTTTCTGTAGTGCTTTTGTGGGATTGTTGCTCGTCTTTAGGGTTACACATCTTAAGGAGAGGCACAACATGATTGGGCATGTAGATAGCACGAGGTGTGTTGTCCAGAGTGCCAGCACGACTCCACAATACGATGATTTTGTGTTTTTCTGCTACAGCAGAGAATTTTGCTTCTGTTGTATATGCAGGCTGGATTGTAGTATTGTACAGCTCTCTAGCATAATGAGGAACATCTGGAAAGACACTGTGTATAGGTGTTTGACATAGAGTACTGACTGCCGACAAATGAATCACTGAACACCAGCGTCCTTTTACAAGGGTGTTTTTCACCTTTTCTTATCACATTGGCAACATCTGAGAGATCTGTGAGCCCGCTGTCTGTCAGTGTGTGCAGCGCAATGGAAACGTCCGTGTTTGTCAGTTGGCGATGAACGGAATAATGTTCTGAGTTAAATGTGAGTACAGCTGCAACTGCTTCCCTGAGTGTATCCGCTAATGAGTTTTTTCCACATGAGAACATCGAGATGGAATTCATTAGGCAGTCCCCATCAGCTCTGGAACGTAATGCAGAGTATCCATTCCTTCTGCAGTCAGGTGGAATTAAGAAATTCGAGGGGTCTTCTGGAACATCACGGCACGGCACCTACAGGAGCCTGGAATCAATTTGTTCACAGGTTCTGTAAACTCTCACCATTGCCACGACTTACACCATTTACATTATTTACATAATCAGAAACGATCAACATAAGACAGTACCGGGCTAATGTATGGCCCGGCCTTCACTACAGGCGAAGGATATCTTAAAACGAACGATCAGGTAGTCAGATATAATTGTATTACCACTTTGTGTGACTGCTGATGACTGTATGAAACTATGGATGATTGTGACATATCATATTGATAGCAAAATTCACAAAGAAAAAAAAAAACTTACGCAAACTTTCTTTATCGGGCGAGCACATGCTTCTATTTGTAAACAAACCGTCTCGGGAACGTTCAGCAACGGTCGTCTGTCTACTTTTAAACATTCACAATGGCGACATGAAAAGAATTTTTTTTTTTCTTTTTTATGTGTTCTACTCTGGGCATAGGTTTCACAGCCTGCTATCAAGGCCCAGCAGTCCTCTTACATACCATACACCTCTACATGTCATCACTTCGGCGCTAACACCCACCGTCCATATTGAATACATGCTAGGGCTGTCTCATACAGGATTGGTGTATTGGTATTAGCGGGGGTATTTTTACATGTCGGCGGGTCTGACACGGGTAAAGCCTGATTTAATGAAATTCAAATCCTTAAACTGTTCCCTGCCCCAGCGGAGATTTGAACCTAGGTCCGTTAAAACGGCAGGCCACCTCTCTACCGATTGAGCCACGCCTCCCCCAAATTGATCACAACATACTTTTGTATTCATTTGAGTGATGTTTACCTTATTTTGTAGTTTACTGGGTTTTGAAGTGGATGTATTTTCTCCTCGCCAAAAGGAGACTTGCATGTAAAATTTGTTCACCGAAGGGAAAAATAATACTCGCATTTGCGAGCTGTGGCTCGCCAAACAAGAGCCCTGGTTGAAGAAGTGTTTAAAGTATCCATATGTACATTAGTGAGAGATAAAATAGCACCAGAAGCCATGGGAAACCACTTACCAGGGAATGAACGGACCAAGCGCAATCTGATAGGAGCGGGGTACCTCGTCCCCAGAGGGTGACCCAAAAATGGCACCCTGTGATGCGAAAGTTCGCTCACACCAGTGCAAAGACCCCCTTCCCGAACCAACTCAGAACAGCACCAAGATGACCCCTCTGGAGGGTAGAACCAATGACCCATACGGGTAACCCACGTTTTGGGCAGCACATTGTCAGACCCCTCACCCAAAACCCTACCTGCATGAGAGACCCTGCCAGATGTCATTACATCCTTGGGCAGGTTTGTGGGATCACAGGGGCATGCAAGTCCCCCCACCATGACAAAGTGGCTGTCCACGGGGGGGCACTTTTGTAGGATTGGGGACTTCAACCAGATCCTGACTTATTTTTCGGTGGGCGCTGGCTCCAGTGTGTGGAGGAAACCAAGTTTCTTTGTCTAAAGTTTGATAGTTGGCTGACTTGGGTTTCACACTTACAACTTCTGAAGGTGTCTTGTATGCAGGCTGTGAATTTGTTAACCCGTGGCGTCCCGTTGACGTGAATTAATGTCCACACGTTTTGTCACTGCCAATCCCGTCGACGTACATAAACGCGAATGAATTGCAAGGTCCCTAATTTGCACAATTTTCAATTTTCGCGAGTGATTTTTGGCACGTATACACGGGACACCTTCCTCTACAAGATGCCAGGCAGGGACAATGCCTTACCCAGCATGACCTCCACCCCCCCTCCATGCCCTTTTTTCAGCAATTCACATGTTATCAGTGACCTGGCCAGTAAAGCCATGTCATGCCACGGTACGAAATTCAGGGTCAGAGTGATTCCCCAATCGATGACAATGTGGAGGACAAACATTAGAGGAAGAAACAGTCAGAAATGATGATCAGGTAATGTGGCAAAAAAAGGTCAGGTATGGTGATGAGTTAGTGAGTGAAACAATGCTTATAATGCCTATATTACTGATTGAAAACCAGTATTCTCTCGTACTACATATAAATTCGTACCAAATAAATAAATAAATACCGTTTATGAGTGGTGTGGATAGTTATCCTCCCATAGAACTCGTTTTCTTTGCAGCCAGCCTGATAGAAAACCCTGTAAGGTAAGGAGGTACTCCTACCTGGATCGAGTATTTTAAACCTCAGGTGAGCGATTTCTCTATGAATTTTCAATGTTTCTCACCAAAAGCGGAGGTTTGTGCCAAAAAAAAAAAAAAAAAAAAAATCCAAAAATGGTTGGGATTGGGGGGAGTCAGTGGTGGAAAAGTGGTTGGGATGGGGTGGGTTAAAGGTTTTGTCCCAAACCCATTGGGGTGCTGATCGTAAGACCCTCCTACACCTGTATCAGGCATTAGTAAGATCTAAACTTGCCTATGGTTGTGAGGTTTACTCCTCTGCTACTGTGCCAGGACTTAAGGTTCTTGATCCTGTACATCATGCTGGTTTGCGACTTGCTACAGGGACTTTTAGGTCCTCCCCAATCCCTAGCTTGTTGGTGGAGGCTGGAGTGCCTCCCCTGGATTTGCAATGCAATTCCTTCATCATTCGTTACTGGAACCGCTTGCGACGCATGCCAGACTCGCTTATAACAGTTTGTGTATCTAAGTATAGTTATTTTTTAATTATTATGATCCGCATCCTTGTGCTTCATGTCATTTTGGGTACAGGGTTAGGCAGATTATGGGAGATTTTAGTCTTTCCATATGGCCTTTCTGCCCCATCCGAGTTCTGAGGATTGTTCCGTGGTTGCTCCTAGACGTGCATTTCTGCAGGGTTTTTATAGGTTCCAAGTCCTCTGTTGCTCGGCAAGCCCTACGTCAGTTGTTTTTGGAACATATGTCTCTCCAACAGTGGGACTGTATATGTGGATGGTTCGTAATCAGATGCTGGTGTTGGATTTTGGGTGGTACTTCCAAGCTTTGTATGGGGTGGGAGTCTTCCTGCCGATGCATCTGTTTTTTCCGCAGAACTGTCTGCTATCATTTTAGCTCTAAAATTGATCTTAATTCATCAAGCCATCTCTTACAGTTTTTAGTGACTTTCAAGGTGCCCTTGGTCCTTGCCATCTTCGAGTGGCTATACCTGACTGAGTGGCGGGGTAAACTTGTCGGGTTTTCTTGGGTCTCTGCTCATGTTGGTGTAACTGGTAACGAGAGGGCTGATGCACTGCTCAAAGCTGCTTCTCGTCCACCCCCTGCTAAATACCCGCTTCCTGCCCTAGATTTGACTCCTTCCGTCAAGCTTGCAGTTCAGGCTTGTTAGAAGATGATGTGAGATGCTGTTCCTGACAATAAACTAGGGAGGTTACCAAAAGGGTGGTTATTAGTAGGGCAATCCCCTCCATGCCTAGACAGTTGGAAACTGCTGTGACTACGCATTGAGCACTCCCAGTTAACTCATGGGTTCCTGACGTGTGGTGGGAACCAGCCATATTGTGATGACTGCCTTGTCCCCTTTACTGTCCGGCACTTGCTGGTCGAGTGTCCGAATCTGTGGGACCTGCGTCGGAGGTTCTTCCGTAGTCACAGGGGTGCAGATGGCGCCTACTGTCTGTCATCCATGACTGGGGGAGCCTCCTTCATTTCATCTGAAGTTTTTACTTGAGGGAGGTGCGCATCTGCCATCTCTTACAGTCCAGTGAAATTTTTGCCAGATTTTCTTGTTTTTTATGTTCATTACCGTGTCCTGTGATAATGCTGTGTATTTGTATGAATATGTATATATGTGTATTAACGTTTTTTCGGCGCTATATGACCTCGCAGTTGCAGCGCCATATTTTCAATAATTTAATTCAATTCAGTTACGGCTTGGAACCTAGTAATGACTTTGCAATTTGCTCAGTCACAAAAATTACTTTCACCAAATCTCTCGGTGTGCTCCGATTTGAATCAGAAATAAAAAATTCAGAGTTTCTTTCGTTGATCAAGGTATTGTGTTGGTTTGACTCGGATCCAGTCAAACATTTTCAAGGAAAGCCAAACAGAAGGAATTATGTTTTGAAAAGACAAAACCTGGTTGCAGTCAGCAATCGTCGGAAAATACTGCTGCGCTACTCATGTAACCTTGGACCGTTACTTCATGCGCAGCCGGCGCTAATCTGCCTTATAATAAATCGTTTCCTCGATTTACGGAAAAACTATTGGGAATTACGGGTTTTCTATGAAATGAAAATAATTGAGAATTTTTATGCGATTTCCAAATTGGTGTCTATCTTTCTCGTAACTTCAAACTTGGCCGAGAAATCCAAAAAAGTTCGCTACTGTACTACAGAGTTTTCCTCCCGACCCCTGCCCCCATTTCTTGTCGATGCGACAAATCCTCCACTCTGGTACATTTGTTGGGAGTCCAAACTGTGACTAAATCTGGCGTTCTCCGTCGCTTCACTCCCTCAAACAATAACCTCTCCAGATCAGTGTTATAGTCGGTTTGTTTTTACCAGAGAGAATGGGCTACTCTGCCAGTTTGAATGCTGTGTTGTGGTGGTGTGAAATTTGATGAGCATTAGTTATGAGGTAGGAATGAATATACTTGGTAACTCTTCAAATCAGCACTCCAATCCAACAGCACTCGGCCATCAAGTGAACTGACGGGAGTTAGATATCACTGTCACGGTAGAGTAAATGCACTGTAGGCGAATAAAACCATCTGGAGACAGCAGGAGGAATAGAAAACAGCAGGAGGAAAATACTGTATCATCATATAGTGGTTGCAACATATAATAATAATAATAATAATAATAATAAATAATAATAATAATAATAATAATAATAATAGTACTGGTATTAATAATAATAATAATAATAATAGATGTTGCTACTCCACACCCTGCCCTAGGGTTGGAAAGGAGGTCCTAAATAATAATAATAATAATAATAATAATAATAAAAATAGTAAATAATAATAATAATAATAATAATAATAATAATAAATAATAATAATAATAATAATAATAATAATAATAATAATAATGGTAGTAATAATAAAAAATAATAATAATGATAATAATAATAAATAATAAGAAAATAGTAAGAATATTAATAACAGTACAGTAATCCATCCATGAATACGAACCCTGAGGGCCTTATGATTATGACTGAAGAGTTGAGAGGAAGCATTGGACTTGACTGTATATATTGGTGTTGTGATGAGAAGGTGCAGACTGAGGTGGTTTGGGCATGTGGAAAGGATGGAGGATGACGGTTGGGTGTGAAGTTTTAATGTCGAGTGGGTATTGTTGCGAGAGGCAGACCGAAAAAAACATGGGTAGAGATCACTGAGTGTAACTTTAGGGATAAGGAACTGGATAGGGAGGCTGCCAGAAATTGAGCAGTATAGAGAGCCACCATTATGTGACCAAGGCCGAAGCATCATTCATGCAAGCATGTTGGAGCCTTTATAAACGATACGATACGACAACTGATGGTCAGTAGATGTCTGTCATCTGTCCACTGTTTTAAATGCACAGCTCATAAAATCCACTTCACATGGATTTCTTCCCATTCCCTTCCTTTCTGAACATGCTTCTCATTCTCTTCCCTCCTCAAGATGCTTCACATTCCCTTTCCTTCTCAGCATGCTTCCCATTCCCTTTCCCTCCACACTGTGCATATGTACGCAACGACCTATCTTGATCTCGTGTTCCTGAACTTGATTCTTCTGAATTCTTCACTCTCTGGCTTCGGCTCTCCTGTCATTCTCTGACTAAATATATCTGTGGTGTTTACTTTTCCCCTAATTCAACTATCAAAAATTCTTCGACTATCTTACTTTTACAATGGAACACATTCTGTCCATTTCTCCTTTCTCTGAAATCTCCATTCTAGATTTCAATGTTCACCACCACCTTTGGCTCTCCTCTCCTTTCACTGATCCACCTGGTGAACATGCCCACATCTTTTCTATCCATAATGATCTAGAGCAGCTTGTACATCACCCTACCCATATCCCTGACCGCCTTCGAGTGAGCTCCAACATACTTGACCTCTTCCTTACAACTAATCCTTCTGCTTACACCGTTAATCTTCTCTCTCCTTTGGGCTCCTCGAATGATAACCTTATTACTTTAACCTGTCCTATTGCTCCGGTACGGCCTGTGGACCCTCCAAAGAAACGTCGTTTGTGGCACTTTGGAGCTGCTGATTGGGAGGCCCACAGGCAGCGCTTCTTTGATTTTCCCTAGAACAATTATTGCTTCCATGGCCGGTAGCCATCTGTGTGCTTTGCGCATTTCGGAGGTTATTCTCTCAGGCATGGAAGCATACATTCCTTTCTCATATCCTTTGACTAATAAGAAAGCCATGGTCTAATTACGTATGTTCTAATGCTGACTGCAACAAGGAGAGGGCCTATAAAAGGTACCGGAGCCAACCCACCCCTGAATCACATCTTGTTTATGTTTCTGTCCGGAATTGTGCTAAGTGTTCTTCGCTCTGCTAAAAATAATTTAATCTGTACTAAATGCTCTCAGCTCTCCAGGTCGAATTCTTCCCGCTTCTTCTGGCACCTTGCCAAAAACCTAACAACTTTACCTCATCATCCTTCCCTCCCCTTTTCTACTCTGATGGTCCTGTGGCAATTTCTTCTACTGATAAAGCAGATCTCTTCACTCAGACTTTCTCCTCCAATTCCACCTTAGACGATTCCAATGCTGTTCCTCCATCACTTCCCTACTGACTTCCTCATGGCTGACATTAAAATTTCTTCACATGTATTTTCCGCCATCACTAGCCCCAATACTAACAAGGCACATGGGCCTGATGGAGTCCTTCCTGTTGTCCTCAAGAACTGTGCTTCTACCCTGCCTAAGAAAACTCTTTTGCCTTTTTCTATCAACTTGTACCTTTCCCTCTTGCTGGACGCTTGCTCTCATTCAGCCAGTCCCAAAGAAGGGTGACCATTCCCAACCCTCTAACTATCGTCCAACTGCTTTAACATCCTGTGTCTCAAATGTTTTTGAGTCTATTCTTAACAGAAAAATTTTAAAGCATCTTTCCTATCACAACCTTCTTTCTGATCGTCAGTATGGGTTTAGTCAGGGACGCTCCACTGGCGATCTTCTCACCTACCTTTCAGACTCCTGGTCATCCTCCTTTCGGTACTTTGGTGAAAGCTTTGCCATTGCACTTGACATCTCAAAAGCTTTCGATGTTTAATTTCCAAACTGCCCTCTTCTATCTGTGCCTTCATCCACTGCTTCCTTTCTGGTCGTTCTATAGCTGCTGTTGTACTGTAGATGGCCATTGTTCTTCTAGATCTGTCAACAGTGGTGTTCCTCAGGGCTCTGTCCTATCACCAACTCTCTTCGTTTTATTCATCAATGATCTCAGCTGTACATCCAACCCTATCCACTCGTACGCTGATGATTCCACCCTTCACCTTTCCATTCGGTTTCTGCAACGTCCTTCTCAGCAGTCACTTCAACAAACAAGGGATGAGGCTGTGGCACACCTAATGTCTGACTTGGCTCGTATCTCTGACTGGGGTAAAAATAATCTGGTTGTTTTTAATGCATCAAACACTCAGTTTTTACACCTACCAACCCGTCAAAATCTTCTGCAGGAGTACCCACTAATGTTTAATAATATCCAGCTCAATCCTGCATCACCCTTGAACATGCTTGGGGTTTCATTCACTCAGGACTTATCTTGGAAAGATCGTATAGCATCTCTTGTAAAATCTGCTTCCAAGAGATTAGGTGTGCTAAGCCGACTCCATTCCTTCTTTACCCCTACACAGTTGTTTACTTTATGCACTAGTTTTATTCGCACCTGTTTAGAGTACAACTCTCAAGTGTGAGGAGGCTCCCCACATACAGCTCTTCTCAATAGGGTGGAGTCAAAGGCTTTTTGTCTTATCATCTCTCCTCCTGTTACTGGCTCCCTTCAATCTCTGTTTCTTTGCTGCACTGTTGCCTCTTTATCTCTTCTCTAACGCTACTTCAATGGTCACTGCTGCTCCGAACTGTCTGCTTGCATCCCTCCATCTCTATGACGGGTGCATAGCACCTGTCTGGCAACAAACTCTCATCCCTTTTCTGTCCGACTCTCTACTGCAAGCATTAACCGTTACTCCTGGTCTTTCATTTATGCAGCAGGTCAACTCTGGAACTGCCTCCCTCTGTCTGTATTTCCTACTTCCTATGATCTCCAGTCGTTTAAACACAATGTGTCCAGGCATCTTGAAATGAACGGATCTTGAATTTGGTTCTCTTCTGAATTATTTTTTTTCTTGGAAGGAACTGTTTTGCGGGCTCTGCCTTTGGTTCCTTCTTCCTCGCAATAAGAAAAGAAAGAAAAAAAAACTTAAGGACCTTTGTATGTGTCATGTGTTAGAAGTGTAGTCCTGTATGGTAATGAGCCTTGGACAGTAAAGGAAGAGGATATTCCCAGGCTGAAACATAGAGAAATGGCAATGATTAGGTGGATGTGCAGCGCGTCCTTGAGTGCGAGGCCTGGGTGGGCTAGGTTTATGATGGAAGAGTTAAGAAGTTGGATGGGACTGGAATGTATTGATAAGGAGAGGTAGGTTAAGATGGCTTCAGCATGTGGATAGGATGAGGGATGACAGTTGTGTACATAAAGTGTGAAGTGTTAACCTTAGGGGTAGGGTTGGAAGAGGTAGACCGAAAATGACCTGGGATGAGCTCACTGAGTGTGACCTCAGGGATTGAATAAGGAAGCTGCCAAAAGTTAAAGCAGCATGGAGTGCTGCCATTAGGTGACCAGTGCTGGTGCAGGAAAGTATGCTGGAGCCTTTAAAAACAGCAAAACACACTACAGGTATGCAATGAGATACGATACCCGTAGATGCGTTACCCCAGCTTAGTGATGGAGGTAGAAATACAGGCATACCCCGGTTTAACAATGTAACTGGTTAAGTGAAACCCCAACGTTAGGCAGGGTATCATATACTGGGGTACTTTTAAGACATAAAGCAACGTAGAGCGTTTATCAGCCTTGGGTTTCCCCCCAAACCAAGCCCAAAACACATCCAAATAAGCCCCAATACATGTTTAAAGCCAATCTAAATGGCCTAACAGCTGTCAAGGCAGCTAACCTAAGCCTAACACCATTAAATAACTCACTAAAACCAACAAATAAAAGCTGAAAATCATGAAGTATGTCTGGGATAAATAAAGCTTAGTAAACTGTACCCCAAAATGACAATGTTCACCCCACCTGTGGCTAAAATACATTAATCCGAGTCTAAAAACAGTTTATAAATCAACCTAAACACATAATTTTACACTAAAATATCAAAATCGGTAAAAAAAAAAAAAAATCAAAACCCATCGTTAAACCAGAGTTTGTCCATCATTAGGCGGGGTATGGTGGTATTTCAACCCCTATCGTTAAGCCGGGGTATCGTATATCGAGGTATTACTGTAATATTATATACTATACTACCTTTAATTATATGAGGTACACCTCAATTGTCCCTCCATTACACGTTATATAATGATTCAAGTTCATGTCTTGCAGTAAATGCAATACGCAAGGTATGTTATACTTGCTGTGCATTCCCCGCCCTGTTATGATTCTTATAATAGGAAATTCATATTTTTTACAGAAAAAAATGAATTTTTTTGCAATATCAAGACCATTGTCAACATTCCTGCCATGGAGGTCTATTGTTGGAAGTGAGCCTTGTATAAAAAATTTTGGTATGAATACTTCAGTGCTGGCAGGGCTGCCACTGCCGGCAGGGCTGTCACTGCCAGCAGGGCTGCCACTGCTGGCAGGGCTGTCACTACTGGCAGGGTTGTCACTGCCAACAGGGCTGCTGTTGATGACGGAGCTGCTGCTAACGATGGGGCTGGGCTGCCGCTGCCGATGGGACTACCGCTGCCAGCGGGGCTGATGCCAGCATCTCTCTTGAGGTTTTTGTCTGTATTTCCTTTTCCTGCATCACTCGTCTGAATACGATTTGCCATGCGATTTCTGTATACAACAAACACAATGACTGTTACTACAAACTGTGCAATGTTTGTTATGCTCCACAGGATGACACATAATTGCTCCATCTTTCTTGTGAGAGGAAAGTAACCTGAAAGGAAAAAAAGAGAGATTAAATAAAGCCAAAGCATCATCACCATTGCAAATCTCTTTTCCCATCCTAGAGTGGGGTGAGGTTTAGTCCTAAAAGCCAGAAAAAAATAAGTGAATACATAAAATGAGATACTAACCAATGGTTACCCATTTATCAGGCCACACTCCAATTCAAGTCTCAAAGTCCTGGCTCCACTGGATACGTACAATTTATTCCACATGCAGCTTCACACTCACCTATCTGACAGTCAATCCAACAACTGTGAGGTTGAAAAAGGGATACCATGTCGTTGTCATACACTCCTCTGCACAAAAATTCACCTAGCCAGCTCGTTTGCTTGTTAGTTCCCAAGCCTCGTTAGCTCCTATACTTCTATTTCTCACACACTCTTATTTATCATACCCATCCACCTTCTAGGCCTGCCATGCCTCCTCCCATGTTCATTTCACTCAGATGTACTCATTTCACCATTCTGTTCACTCATTCTCTCCTCATCCTTCTACCATCTAGGCACAATCTCCCCAGCTGTGATATCCACAGACTTCCTCACTTTGAACCTTTCACAAATTCACAATACTCCTTATGCTATCCGCTCTCCCCACTCTACACACATTCCTCAACAATCCCATCTCCACTGCTTTTACTCTTGACTTTCCATTTTCATGCCACAAAAGCCAAATGGTTTCCTGCAATTCAGGACACCACTTATCACGTTCAGTGGTAACCAAATGGTCAAATAACGATGTGATCTGGAGCCTACTATGGCGTCCCTGTCGTCTGGGTGGAGACAAATGAGGCATCCAGCCAGGAGCCAAACCTCCACATTAATCTACACAGCCACATGGGAACGTCGGTTCACTTTACGGGATGGCCCCGCAGGGGAGGTTGCTTGCCGGCAGTTATAGGACTGCTTGTTCAGACTGACTGGAAAAGCACAACAACCATAGTCTCACACCCGTATGTTTGAGTAGGCATCAAAACTCCTTCATGCAAGCCTTTTACAGCCACCACACTCAGATATCTGCTTCTTATCAAGGATTTCAGATACCAGGCACTGTGTTCTAGTGCCATTTTATTTTATATATATATATATATATATATATATATATATATATATATATATATATATATGTATATATATATATATATATATATATATATATATATATATATATATGTATATATATATATATATATATATATATATATATATATATATATATATATATATATATATATATATATTTGTACATTTACCCCTTTTTCTCGTGTCTCCATTTACCATAACATCACACTGCGAATCACCTTATCTCTCAACAGCCTTCATTTTACTCTAATGTACATGTACATGGAGAGTGAGTCGTCCTGTCTCGGCTACCTCCCTTTCCTTGGGGGAAGCAGCCTAGGTATATAGACAGATAGATAGACATGTACAGTCTCTCCTCGCCTAACGTGGTTTGCTGTAGCACGATATTTCTGTAACACGGCACGATTTTGCGGAAGGAAATAAACAATCTAACGAAGGCACTGTTAGCGTAACATGGTAATTTGAACCGGGCGGGCTGTGGAGGACCTAGAAAGTGATGTTTGGAGTGTTGCTAGTGAACTAGACTTTGATGGATTTTAGTGTGTGTTCTCCCCCTCTACTTCATCTCTGGCAATGTGTGTCTGTTCTCTCCTCATATAAAGTACAGTACAATAATTTAAAAAGTCCTATTGCCCTAATGTATTTTTTATAACCATATTAATACTTTTAGGAGGTTTAAATTGAGGGGGGGGGGACTGTACTTTTAAAGCAGAAGACTCATAGACAACTACAAAAATCTGCACCAGTCAACCAAGCTCGTCTGTTCCTTGCAAGCAGCACCGCATCATCTACATACGGTATTTTGTCATTATCAACTGGATTTTTTTTTCTTACAGGCAAGAATTATTAATTTTTTCCAAGGCAAGGGAAAAAAAAGTAGTTGTCCTCTTTCCACTAGGCATCACCGGCATCATCTTCCCGTCAACCCACTAGTCGCCTGCTTTTAACTCTACTCATATCCATTTAACATCTCACTCTTACTTTTAATAAACAATAATATTTTTGTAGTACATGTAGCTACGTCTGAGGAAAATAATAACATGTTTAAGTAAATATACATGCAAGCAGTGTCAGCTTGTCTCCTTCGTGTTGGGTATACATAGCTAGTCACCTGCTTTTGGCTCTACCCACGTTCATTAGGGCATCTCACTCTCACATTTAATAAATAATATAGTTATCTTTGTGCCCATACCTCCACCTGTGGGAAAAAAAATTACACAAATATGCACGCTATTGCCTCCACCGCTCGCTGGTGCAGTGGCAACGTTCTCGCTTGCCAACTGGTGGACGGGAGTTCGCGCCTCGCTCAGGTTGCGAAAAGTTTCACTGATGAAGTGGGTGGTTACTGTCCCCCTTGAGCAAGGGGATGTGTGTGTGTGTGTGTGTGTGTGTGTGAAGGTCACAGCCTTGCCCTTAGATCGGACTATATGAGCTTTCAGCTCCCTTCCGGGAGGGTAAAAGCTGACGATCACGACCATCAAGTGATCCTGACCGACCCGGTGATCGACCCGGTGAATTACATGTCTCCATTGTGGTACATAGTCACCTGTTCTCGGTTCTACTCATTTCCCTCTATGCATCTCACTCTCATTTTTAATAAATAACAATACTCTTAGTGCCTACAGCTGAGAAGTATTCATTGTGGATGAGACAGGTCTAAACGTATAAAGAAAATGAATATATAATGAATCTATTAAGGTATCTGTCGGAAAATTTGTATGAATGGGTTTTACTATCAACATTTTTGGAATATAACCACTACTGAGGCCTGTACATCAGATTTCAAAGGCTCCATTCTTCACCATTCATTCCCAGTGCCATCCCTCTTTCCATTACTAGGGTTTTTTCCTCTCTCATAACCCCATCCACATACATAATGAATGTCAGTGGGGACGTTGCACAGCCTTTCCTCATACCAACACCGATCTTGAACCACTGACTTGCATGTTGACCTAAGCCTTATGCACACCCCACTACCACTGTAAGAGCAGTTCCATTGTAACTGCACTCAGCAGTTTACCATTTACACCGTATATCTGCAAAGCCTCACATAATCCTTCTTTGTTTACCTTGTTCTATACATTTTCTAGATCCATAAATACAGTAAATACTTAACAGTCCTACTCGCAAGCTTGCTGTACTGTGTGTCTCATTACAGATTCAGTATATTCTCAGTTACCAGTCGGCACATTACCAGCATATGTCATTATCTGTCACAGCAGATGGCTGAATTTAATAAAGTTCCCTGGGAGCCCCCAAATTGAAATCCACGCTTTGTCTTGTTACCCAAATACAATTTCCTTGCAGCTTTACATGTAACTTGGAATTCTGCCAAAACCGATGGCTTCATTTTGTTCTTATTATCATACGAGCAGAATCAGATAGATGCAAGTAAAATATGTTTTAGACCTGGACTGCACATGGTAGATTTTATTTTATTTTATTTTTCCTGTAGCAGTCCTAATACTGTATGTCCAAGCATGTGATCTGAGCATCACATGTAGTTTCTATGTTTGTCTCTCAGTCTATTGCCAGTTGCCTAAATCCCATAAAGGGTGGCCACAAACAAATCGCCCTGTCCCCTGCCATTTTACTGCATTCCCCCTCAACTCATCCCCCGCTTTCTCTCACATACCTCTCCTTTTCATCCCTTCATTGCATCCTTGGTCTCCCCTTCTCCCTTCCCCCCTCCACCTCACTCACATACATTTCCTAGTCAGTCTCTCTCTCTCTCTCCATCCTCTCCGGATGGCCAAACCATTTCAATGTATTTCACTTATGCATTGTATCACATCCACATCGATACTACAACATTCACATCCTCATTTGTCAGTCTGTCTCTTCATGTAACTCCACATGCTCCTCTCAAAAAAACTCATTTCCACTGCTCTCACTCTCGACTTGTGTCCTTCCAACAAGGTCCAAGCGTAGCTCCCATATGTTAGAGTTGGTATCACTATCCTATCATGCAGCAATTTTTTTTACTTCCATGCTTCCCTATTTCATATCGCTGCTTTCAATAAACCAGCAACCCTTCTTTCCAGCTGTACCCTTTCAAGCACTTCATCCTCCGAACTTCTGTCCGTACTCATTACACAACCCAGGTACTTAAATCATGTTGTTTTTAAAGATTCCATCATGCTTGCATGCATTGGCCTTGATCATCAAATTGCAGCTGTCCATGATGCTCGATCTCTGACAGCATCCCTATTAACCCATGGATGAATTATGCAAGCCCTGCTTGGGCTCCTAACCTCACTAAAACACACTGCAACACTCTACAGACCATACAGAACAAGGCCCTAAAAATAATCACAGGCTGCACAGCTACTACACCCACAGCACACCTACATCAAGAAACCAAAGTCCTCAAAGTCAAGGATCACCCAGACACGAGAGGCACCCAGATTGTCGCTGCAGCCTCCACAAACCCACAACATCCACTACACTACTTGGTGGCACATCCACACACACCAAGGAACATCAAAACAACACCCAGCACATGATATCATACACAAATACACTCGACCCTCGATTTGATGGACCCCTGTTTCCTGGATTTCGGATTTCCCGGACACAGGCTGAAGCCGGACAATATTATCAAATGCCGGACAAATGCCCATACAAGTCCGGGATTCTCACAAAAGTCTGGCCATTATTCACTCATATAAAACTAAAAGCAGTCTGCTGCACAACACAGCATAATTTTAGCAAGATTTTGACTCGATAAAGGCCATTTGTAACACACACAAGAAGATATTTTCGTACATGAAACACATCTTTGGCCACCAACCTGCTTCACCCCACCTGTTCATTCTAACTTGTGGCAATATCCCATTTGCCTCTTACCTTTCTCAAATGCCACTATAAAGAGTTTATTGCATAACACAGTAAAATTTAAGGAAGACTTGGACACAATAAAATTCAGATGTAATAAAAAATGTATATCTTCTTATGGACAAAGTTAGTAGGATCCATTCTTCCTCATTTAGCTCACCCGACTCGGTGCGACTAAATACTGAATCAGCACTTTTCACTGGAAAATATATATTTTTTTTTTCATCACAGTGGCTCATACACACCCAATTATCTGAAATCTGCTAAACAATTATATTAATGTAACTTTATTTAAAAACTAGGTTTCAGAGCTTAAATGCGCCAATGTTGGAAGATATTTCCCCTTAGATCGTCAGCATGCCATGACAGACTTCTGTTTTGCATAAATATTTATTTTGAGTACAAAAAAATGTATCTGCATTGCAAATGGATATTTATCCAAAACAAATGTCTGTGAAGGCAAGTTGTTAGGCTAGAGGCAAAACACTTCTGCTAAGTTTAAGAAATGATTGCTCTGAATCCTGATTTTCTATTAAAATTATGCACAAATTTTTTACTGAATTTCAAATAATCAGGTGTGCAAACCTATATGGTGATAAAGATTAAAATATTTTCCAATTAATATTGCTGACTCAGTATAAGATCAAAATCACATTAAATGATTTCGTGTTTGTATTTTGATTGGCTGATCAGTGGTTGGCTCATCTTGTGGTATTCCATTCCTCATTCATTTTCCTCTTTTTCCTCAGCTTTCTGATCATCTTCTATCATACCCTCCACATTCTCATCAACAACTGTCTAAACAACCATTCTTAGGGTTGTAGCTAGCAAAATACCGCTACTATCAGTTATTATTATTGTTATTGCGTCAGTATTATTTTTTATGTTCTGTGTATGTTAGTTATGTTGGTACAGGTAGCCTACATTCCAGAATGCTCCAATATATGCCAGACAATATTGGAGAATTCGGACAAAGTATGGTAATGGTCTGAAGAATGGTACGTGGGGCCGGACTTATGCAATTCCCGGACTTGTCTCCCCCCCCCCCCTCTTTTAGTTCGGGAAATCGAGGGTCATGTACTGTCATCTCTCTCCCCTCGCCCTCCTCAGACCAGCTTCCAGAAGTGTATCCATACCCAAATCACTCGTCGCTCCATTCAGTCACGTAAAGACAACACACAGCTGCATGTATGGCCTCCTGATATCCATCCTTTTGAATCCTATCTCCTTCATGAGGACAGGGTCCACCTGGTCAGACTGAGGTGCAGCCATCATCCATCCCTCTTAAACTGCCAAAAGAGGCTGGATGACTGTCGCTGATGCCTGTCCAGAATGCAACACAGCACCCCATACTATTAAGCACAATATGGACATTGCACACAGTCACCTATGCCAACAACACAACATACACTCCTTGAGAGCTCTGTGGGATGGCCCGGTCTTGGCCATGTCCTTCCTTAGGGACTCGCTGTTCGGCCAGACTGCGTAGGGAATAGCTACTACTACTACTACCCATGGATTGCACAATTTTTTTTTTATCCCACCCCATGGTGCGCAAAAAAAATGGAGGAAAAAAAAGTTTTTTTTTTAAGTTTTTATTTATTATAAACTTGATGATAAACATCCAGGGCATCATCTGGTAAAAAAAAAAATAATCTCTCTCTCTCCGTCTGCGTAAGGCCGTGCGTAAGTTTACGTAAGGGAGTAATGAATCTGATGAAAAAAAAAAAATCCCTCTCTCTCTCTGTTTTTGCATAGCACCATGCCTAAGTTTGCGTGGGGGTCAAGTAGTTAACGGTGATGCATGGCCAACACAGCCTGAACTGTGGCTCGCAACGTGATGCTGCTCACCCTGAGCTGTGGCTCGCAACGTGATGCTACCCAGCCTGAGCTGTGGTTCGCAATGTGACGCTACCCAACCTGAGCTGTGGCTCACAACGTGACGTTACCAAGCCTGAGCTGTGGCTCGCAACGTGATGCTACCCAGCCTGACCTGTGACTCACAACGTGACGCTACACAGCCTGAGCTGTGGCTCGCAATCCACGGGTCAAGTGCCTTAACCCTGAGGCCACAATCAATGACCTTGTCCTAGGTCTTTTTTGGTCTGCCTGTTGCAACTCTGTGCCTAACGTTAACACTTCTCACTTTCTGCACCTAGTTATCATCGCCCATCCTCTCCACACACCCAAACCATCTCACTCTATCTCTCCTCATCACAACACCAGTACACTCCAGTTCCATCCTATCTATCAACTTTTCCTTCTTAAATCGAGCCCTCCCAGCCCTCGCACTCAGGGATGCACTGCACATCCACCTAATCATTGTCGTTTCTGTATGTTTGATCCAGTGAATATCCTCTTCCTCTACTGCCCAGGTCCCACTGCCATACAGCATTACACTCCTAACACATGCCACATACAAAGATCCCTTAACACGTAAAGAGAGCCCTCTCAGTGTCAGGAGATGCAACAGCTTCTTGAACACCTTCCAACCACTCCTCATTCTAGCCACAGAACGAGCTCCAGCCCCACCTCCAGCACATAACATGTCTCCCAAAGAACAAAACTCTTCCACACACTCAAGAGATTCACCAGCAAGATCTATCCTTTTACTCTGATTACCTCCTCATGCTCTCCCCGACACACCACACACATGAAATTTGCATTATCTAACAGTCTTCCTCTAATACCACCGTCTCTTATGCACCGACTTATCAGAGACACTGTACAAGATGGAATTACTTCCCATGCCCTTGTGACAAATTGCAAATGGCCACTCTGTCTCTTCGTTGACAGTACTGCCATCGGCCACAGATACCATCACTTTCGTTTTATCTGCATTTGCTCTCAAGCCCTTGTGCCCAATACCATCTCTACATTCGTAAGTCTGTCCTCTGCCCCTTTTCATTTTCTGCAATCAACACCAAATCATTGGCATACATTTCCCACGGGAGTCCATTTCTGAAGTCACGTGAAAGGGCTTCAAGCACCATGATAAACAACAAGGGGCTTAAGACTGACCCCTGATGCATGCCAGGATTCACAGAAAACTCTGTTACTGTACTGAAATCTCTATTCACCCTTACATGGGTGTGAGCACGCACATACGTACGAGGAGCCGTAACCACCCTAAGCCGCCACTCCATGATCCCAAGCTTTCTTATTGCCCACTTCACCACCTCTCTAGGGACTCAGTCAAAGGCCTTCTCAAAATCAACAAAAACAAATTACAGATCCCTTTTCTCTCCTATATATTTTTCCTGAAGCTGCTGAACAGTGAATATGGCATCAGCCGTCCCTTTGCCTTGCATAAACCCAAACTGCATCTCACCAATATTCACTCTTTCTCTAATCATACCTTGTAGAACTCTCTCCATTACCTTCATCCAAAAGCTTTGTGCCTCTGTGATATCCTCTTTCCAGGGCATCACCCATCCCCTTTTACACATTTACAATTACATTCGTCAACCAGTCATCTGGGACAACACACTCATCTATAATTGTATTTATCAAGTCGATGACTGACCCTACTCCTATATCTCCTGAGGCTTTCATCATTTCAGCAGTCAACCCAGACACACCTGTTGTCTTCCCCACCTGCATCCTGTCTATTGCCCTGCTCACAGTAGCAGCGTTAATGAAAGGCCAAGGGTCGAACAGTGGATCTGCCGACTCCAAACCTTCCTTGCCCCATTGAAACTCCGTACTCAACCGCTGTTAATACTCTCTCCATGCATTTTAAATCCTTTCAGGCATGGTAAGTTTCAGTAAGTTTTCTGGCTCATGATTTTATGCCCCCCCCCCTTCCGCTGGCCGCTCCGCATGCCTGCGAAAACATGTATTCTCTCCTTATTTTCGCCACCTAAACATACAGTGATCCCTTTAAGACCTGGACACCTCAAGTCTCAGACATTTTGGGCTCGGGTCCTTGGACACCAAAAATGGCAGAAAAATGTAAAAATGACCCCCCCCCCCAAAAAAAAAGCCAATGTGTGTTCATCCGCACTTTAAATTTGCCACACGACGAACAGAGGTAGGATGGGACTGGAATGTATTGATGTTTTGATGAGGAGAGGTAGGTTAAGATGGTTTGGGCATGTGGATAGGATGGGGGATGACAGTTGTGTGCAGAAAGTGTGAAGTGTTAACCTTAGGGGTAGGGTTGGAAGAGGTAGACCGAAAATGACCTGGGATGAGGTCACTGAGTGTGACCTCAGGTATTGAATAAGGAAGCTACCAAGAGTTAAAGCAGCATGGAGTGCTGCCATTAGGTGACCAGTGCTGGTGCATGGAAGTATGTGTGGTTATCCCCATCCCTAAGTCTGGAAAGGATCATCTGCAGCAAACAAATTATCGTCCCCATCTCTCTGACCTCTTGTGTTTGCAAGATGTTGGCAGATGGTAAATGGCCGGCTCATGTAGTACTTAGGAGCAATTACTTATCATCAATTCAGAATGGTTTTCATAAAATACGATCTACCATTGATGTTCCACTGTCCCAGGAATCTTCTGTCTGTGAGGCTTTCTCTACTAACCAACACCAGGTCACTGTCTTTGTGAAAAATATTTAGTGGTCTGTGGTAAACAAATCGGGGCCCTCACTCAGGGCACCAAAATGTGAAAAATATTTAATGTAAACAAGTCGGTATCCCTGTCGGGGCACCGCTATGTAAGAAATTTCTGTTATTTCCTAATAAACAACTCGTAGGTCGTTACTTGTCCATAAAGTTGTCCTTAAGTAATTCAAAACAAGTCTCATAGGGTTAGGTGAATCGTAACTTAACCTTAACTCACCTACATTAACTATTTTTCTTCTACAGTACCTCTTAGCTAATCCCCCCTTGAATTGGCCAATTCGTAAAGGTTACTTAGCTAGTGAAGAGGGAGTGCTCGACAACCGATGTCGATGGGGCTGTTTAGCTGAAGTTGCTTGAGCAATCAAGCGTCCTTTAGGTGCTTACGTACAACGTGTTAGCTTGACTGACTACGAGCAAAGTGCGATGTGTGGCAAGCTCTACCACCCTCATAGAATGGTAGGTTGCCAACTATTAATTACAGTACTAAATACAGTTAGATTACATCTTGATATGTACAGGTCGAATCTCACAAATTAATCTTAGTTTTAATGAAACTAAAGTTAAACCAAATATTCCCTTTAATTGTGTAAATATCTTAATTCCACATCCGCTTTTACACGAAGATCTTTCCATCCTCGCCACATCATCTAACGCACAGAAGCAGTTTAGGTCAGTGGAAAATTCCATATAATTACATGTATTTACAATATACTGTTGTCCACGAGGGTTAAACGCAGTAGCATTTAATTTATCAATAACAAGAGTTATTAAAGAGAACGTACTTTCTGGGTTATAAAAACCGCTTGAACTGTTAACAACGGTCCCTAGTTTTCCTCTGCTTTTAACCAAGGGCAACTATACAAAATGTAGAGAGCGCAACCGCTCTGGGGGAAAATATTTCCCATAGTTTTGGGGCCGGCAGAATATGATACGTTGTATCATGTAATAAGACCCTTAGCTAAGAGTTCCCTCCATAGATCTCGAGAACCCCGTGCTGCGGCCTTTCTAGGTCGCGCCTCTTGACCCGTTTGATCTTCACCATCCCCTGGATCCGGAGTGGCTGCTAACTCAAGGGGTACCAGTTTATCAATTGTTTTTATACTGGTATGTCCCCTACATTTTATTTTTATGAGTCTCAGCACCCCCTCAGAATCTGGGTGTGTGATCACTTTAGCTAATGGCCACTGGGATCTTGGCTGTTCGGTCTTCACTAAGACCACATCTCCTATGTTAATAACTGATTTGCTGCTGGCAGCCTGAGCTCCATAAAACCTCTCGCATAGGCTCAAAAGATACTCCTCGCTCCAATGTCTATTCCAAGTATCCAACACCCTTTTCAGACGTTGATATTCCTTCCACAGATGTTGTCCTAAATCATTACTTTCTATGTTAGGATCATCAACTTCTTCCTGGATATCCACACAAGGCATTGGATGGAGCTTCTTGCCATATAACGTATGAGCCGGTGTTAAGGCCTCTAGTGGGTCGCTACTGTCATCTAGATAAGTCAGAGGTCTATTGTTAATCCTGGTTTCAGTTTGTTATTACTGTTCTTAATTCTTCTCTCGTGATCTTAGTTCTATGTAATGTTTTCCTCAGGCAGTTCTTGACAATACCAATCATTCTTTCGGTAAATCCATTTTGCCATGGAGCTCTTGGAGCTGTGAACTGTTAAATACAATTTCGGACTCCCAGCGCTGACTTAACCTTTGGGTCGTTCATTATGTTCAACAGTAAAGGTGCTGCTCCGATGATATTAGTTTCGTTGTCGCTTATTAACTTGCCAGGACAAGACCTTCCAGCGACAAATATGCGAAAGACATTGAGGAATGTCTCTGAGCTTAGGTCTTCCGCTAATTCTAGATGGACTGCCCTTGTGTAGGCACAAGTAAATAAACAAATGTAAACTTTAAGGGGAGTTTCCTCACCCGTAACAGTTATAGCCCCTGTGTAGTCCACTCCTGTTATATGGAAGGGCCGACTTATGTTCATCCTATCCTTCGGTAGGGCTGGTGGTCCTGGGTAGTTATAAGGTCGCTGCTCATACCTCCTACAAATGATGCAGTTTTAGAGATATTTTTTAATAACCTGTCTACTCTTAGGAATCCAGTACCTTTCCCGAATTTGGGCTAAGGTCTGCGGTACACCTCCATGGAGAGTGGAATCATGGGCTTCTTTTATAATAAGCTGTACAAAGCATCCGCTCTTGGGTAATAAAATGGGATGTTTGGTTTGGATGGACAAGTCAGCCTTTACCAATCAGCCTCGACATCTTTCAGACCTTTTCCGTCTAAGAACAAGCCTAAATTCATCATCAGCTTATTCCCTTTCCCAGTGTTTTGGCCTAAAAGTTTATATATTTCCCCGTAATAATTCCTTTGTACTCTTCTCAGCCAGTATTCTAGGGGATCTAATTTCTGAAACCCCACCTTCTTATTCAAAAATTCAACAGCCAATTTAGTAGTATTTAGATGTTGCCTTATTGACGAGAATCGGCTGATGTCAATTATTACTTCTGGCTCAGGTACTACTGGATCCAAGTTCACCACACTAACCTCGGCAATACTGTACTGTGTCTGCTCAGGCCAATCCTTAGTGAGTAACCATTTAGGATTAGGGACCTTTAAACCACAAATTATATTTGATCAGTCTCTTTACGATCGAACCTCTCAAGAGCAGATCAGCTGGATTTTGTTTGGAGAATACATGCATGAAATTAAATTTGGAAGACAGCTCTTTAATAGTCTTCACTCTATTACGGACGAAAGGAATTTTACTGTCTTCCTTTCCTATCCAGTAAAGACAAATCTCACTGTCAGTCCATATGTAAATATCCTCAAACTGTGTATCAAGAGTAGTGGTTATATACCTGGCCAATTTAGTTCCTACTTCTATGGAAGCCAATTCCCTTTGAGGTAGGGTTCTTCTTTTAATTGGCGCAACTCTGGCTTAGGACATAATAATCTTACTATCCTCTCCTGTTGCACAATAAGCTACTGCTCCATAGGCCCTTTGAGAAGCATCACAAAATATATGTTAGTGCGACTTCTCATTACTGTTTATTTCCCTGGGAATACATATGCCTGATATAGTTTCAAACTCCTTTCTAATCTGTTTCCATTGTTCCACATATGTCTCACCTAATTCAGTGTCCCAGTCTAACCTTTCTCGCCAAGCCTCCTGTACAAAACATTTGCCCCTAATAACTATAGGACTGACCAACCCTAATGGGTCAAATAGCTTGGAAACCTGACTTAACAAGGACCTCTTGGGGAGAGTGACATCAGAGAACTTAATTGGTTTCAAACTTATTACATCAGCTGTTGTATCCCAGTTAAGACCTAACACATTTTGAATTTTGGGAATGTCAGAATCTAGATAGTCCTCTTGTATTTTATTCCTCAAAAGCGGTGAATTTGTATTCCAGCTCTGTAACAGCAAATTTGCCTTCCCACATTCGGAATTGGCTACTTCATAAGCCTTCAAAGCTTCCGACTCTGTATCAGCAACACCTTGCAAATTATCCATATAAAAAACTTACCGTATTTCTGGGCATTTGGCATTTTCAAAATGATGCTAAAGTGTTGCAAAGTAGGAAAGGACTGGCACAAGAGCCAAAGAGCACCGATCGGAAACAGTAAGTTTTCAATGGACTATCCTCATTTTGAGGACCCTGAGGCCAAAGGAATTTTGTAAATTTCCTATCCTCCTCTCTCAGTCCTATTCAGAGAAAAACCTTACTAATGTCTGCTGTGTAAGCATAAGGTTTCTCTCTAAATCTTAGTAACAAATTCCCTAACTTCTCTGTTAGTGCAGGTCCAGAGTATAGGCAATCGTTCAAGCTAGCTGATCCCTTGGACGCTTTACTACTACAATTGAATACTATCCTTATGGGAGTAGTTACTGAATTCTTGTTTACAGCATGATGTGGTAAGTAGTGTCCTCCTTTGTGGTTAACAGGGAATTCTATCTCTTCTATAAATTTATTCTCCAATTGATCCTTTATAATATTATCATATAGGGTCAAATGTTCTGGTTTATCTTTCAACTTTTTTAGAAGAGAATTTAACTGAGCCTTAGCTGCTTGGTAATTTGTTGGTAACTCCGAATGGTTTAGTTTCCATAGTAATCCTACCCAATACTGTCCATCCTTAAATTCCACAGGCTGATTATACAAGTCCAAGGTTATTTTATCTTCAGGGGTTGGTTCCTCAGTGTATACCTACACTGTCTAGGTCCCACAGTTTGTGTACAGGTTCAATATTTTCATCCAACAAGTCATTTATCTGAGTAGGTTCTAATTCTGCACCTATTCTAGCTACCATCAATGACTCTGTGGGGGTAACAAAGACTGAGTCTACTAGTTTGGCCTCTCCTTTAACTTGTTTTGGGAAAGGCAACTGACCCATAATAAGGTTACCTCCTGGACTCTTGAACAACTGTACTTTATTCTTCTTGAAAGTCCTATGTAGGAATCTTCCACAATAATCAGAACCAATTATCATTTTTATGGGACCCACAGTATCTGATTCCACATTCTGTTTGGCCAACCTTATCCCTGAGCTTTGTAGATGATCAGAGGTTTCCTTCAATCCTTTTATGTATATACTTGTCTCCATATCATCAAGCACAGCTGCTGTTATACGGCATTTATATCTGCCTAATTGTATTACAAGTCTAACTAAATCAAAAGACTGAGCTTTCTTAGTTGTTAAGAATCCTGTAATGGCTAGATTTACCTTGCCGATAATAGGTAACTTTAATTTCTTCACAATGTCTGCAGAAATGAAGGTTTTCTGAGCACCCGTATCAAACAGGGTACATACTAATTGGTTTCTATTCTCAAACAATACTTTCACATCTGCTATTGGTACTGCAGCTTGCATTACTAATGGAGCATTCCCTTTTGCAACTGTCATATTGACGCTTGCAGGTTTAGGAACCTCAATTTTCATCCTAGGGCATAGAGCACTATGATGATGATCTTTTCTGCATTTAAAACAAAGATGTAATTTAGTCTTACAGTCCGCGGCAGTATGTTCGGAGTTCATACAGATTATACAACACCCCAGTTCCTGAAGCTTTCCTACTCTAGAAGCATAATCAGGATACTGTCGACAAGATGCACTGGAATGTTGCTCACCACAAAATACACAAACTGTCCTGTCTTTTACCATGGAAAGTTTTACTTCCTTAATATCCTCAGCATGTCTATTCCTTGGCTTTAATACTTTATCCTCAGCCTTTAAGGAGCTAAGGAAAGTACCTATCTCTTCTTTAGGCACATACTTAGTCTTCTCTGACTTAACTTTCCCAACCAGTTGGTTAGTGGGTTTTTTCTTTATTTCAGTCTTCTGTTTGACCTCAATAGGTTTTACTGTTCCTTGCAAATGTTTAGAGTTGCATCAAGCCTTCCCCAGTCTCTTCACAGGAGAAATTATCCTTTTGATACCTACCATACAAAGCATCCTTGGTTTTCGGTGGAAGCTTTAAGGACACAATTCTTGAAAGCACCCAATCTGATGTCTTAATATCTTCTTAAGTACCTAAGGCCTTTAAATTACAACTTAGTGCAATCCTAAAGTTTTGCAAGGAATCAAAATCGTGTCTAGGCCTGGGTAATTCTATTACAGCCTTCAGTAACCGAGTAATAACTTGATCCCGGTCTTCGTAGTTTTGTCTAAGGATGGTCAAGGCCACCTCATATTATTTCCTTCTACTGGTAATTCTTTTATCTGCTGATATGGTGTTACTTTGACCTGTCCTAACAGATACGCGAGTTTGCTGACTTTAAGGAGATCTGTTGTACCATGTACCAAATATTTGAACTGGTCCCAGAAGGATTTCCAGTTCTGCTCCCCATCAAACTCCGGAAGCGTTATTTGTGGTAACACAGCGCTACTCTGCTGTACTACAACTTGTGTTTCCGCGGCAGTCTCAGCTAATTTTGACTCGAGTGTCTTTACTACAGTTAAGTATTCTTCTAATTTACCTTCAAACTTCGTAGTTTCTGACTCTAAGAGTTCCTTATCATCAGCCTTTACTATAGCAGCTTCTAAAGTTATGTAACTCTCTTCATACTTATTCCATCGATCTTTCAGGTATTTAGGAGACTATTTAATTTCTCCCTGGACAGAGGTATTTCGTCCAACGACTGTTTACAATTATTTTTGGCTCTAGTTACCCATCCTACCTTACTACTAGATCTTTGCAGTAAAGAAACAGACATGTTGACTGATTTCTAATTTAATAATTTAATTATGAGTTTCAACCACAATTTTATCCCAGCTTAATAATTCTCTGATTATTTTAAATTTTGAAGAGGGCAGGGATTAGGTACTCTTTGTGTAAACTATCCCCCTGGGTTATTAAACCTCTAAGGTTGCATTTATCCCCTCTCTTAATTTCAAAATATTACAGCTCAGCTAATTATTTACTTAATTTTGAGGAGTGTAGGGATTAGGTCTGTAATTTCAACCTATCCCCCAGGGTTATGAAACCTCTAGGGTTCTATTTCATCCTCACACACAATTGCCAAGACACCCATATTCCCCGAGCTCGGTATGTACGTACAGTATTCCCACATCATCCACTGCAACCGAACGTGGTAGTAGCTATGCCCATTATATGCAACCTTAAACACATTCAGCGCCTCTGCACGCATCGGCTCTCCTCACTCGGTCGGGGCACCAAAAATGTGAAAAATATTTAGTGGTTCTGGTAAACAAATCGGGGCCCTCACTCGGGGCACCAAAATGTGAAAAATATTTAATGTATACAAGTCGGTATCCCTGTCGGGGCACCGCTATGTAAGAAATTTCTGTTATTTCCTAATAAACAACTCGTAGGTCGTTACTTGTCCATAAAGTTGTCCTTAAGTAATTCAAAACAAGTCTCATAGGGTTAGGTGAATCGTAACTTAACCTTAACTCACCTACATTAACTATTTTTCTTCTACAGTACCTCTTAGCTAATCCCTCCTTGAATTGGCCAATTCGTAAAGGTTACTTAGCTAGTGAAGAGAGAGTGCTCGACAACCGATGTCGACGGGGCTGTTTAGCTGAAGTTGCTTGAGCAATCAAGCGTCCTTTAGGTGCTTATGTACAACGTGTTAGCTTGACTATGACTACGAGCAGAGTGCGATGTGTGGCAAGCTCTACCTCCCTCATAGAATGGCAGGTTGCCAACTATTAATTACAGTACTAAATAGTTAGATTACATCTTGATATGTACAGGTCGAATCTAACAAATTAATCTTAGTTTTAATCAAACTAAAGTTAAACCATATATTCCCTTTAACTGTGTAAATATCTTAATTCCACATCCGCTTTTACATGAAGATCTTTCCATCCTCGCCACGTCATCTAACGTGCAGACGCAGTTAAGGTCAGTGGAAAATTCCACATAATTACATGTATTTACAATATATAGTTGTCCACGAGGGTTAAACGCAGTAGCATTTATCAATAACAAGAATTATTAAAGAGAACGTACTTTCTGGGTTATAAAAACCGCTTGAACTGTTAACAACGGTCTCTAGTTTTCCTCTGCCTTTAACCAAGGGCAACTATACAAAATGTAGAGAGCGCAACTACTCTGGGGGAAAATATTTCCCACAGTCTTCTTCAATCTGAAGAAGGCATACAACACTGCCTGACGTCATGGCATCCTACTTTCTCTTCATGAATTTGGTCTTCATGGGCACTTGCTTGTTTTTATTCAGCTGTGTTTGTCTAACCGTTTTTTAAGGGTCCAAGTGGGAGGATTGCTTTCTAATGCTCGTGCACTTGAAGACAGGTTACCACAGGGTAGTATTCTTTGTGTTAATCTCTCTGCTGCGGCCATCAACAGTGTAATCAGTGTACTTCCTGGTGTGCAAGGCTCATTGTATGTAGATGACCTCGCAATTTCCTTCACTGCATCTACAGTAGTATGTCTCTGATAAGGAAGTTGTAGCTAGTTCAATTTTGGAGTGGGCTGAGTCTCGTGGCTTCCATTTTTTCTTTACAAAAGACAGTGGTTATGCATTTCTGTCATCTTCGTGAGGTTCACCCAGACCCTGACATGTATCTTTATGGTTAGAGGATATCCTATGTGGAAGAGACTCGGTTTGGGGGTCTTCTGTTTGATAGACGACTAACCTGAGTTCCTCATATTCGTTGTCAGGGCAACTTGTATTAAGGCCTTTGAATCTTCTGAGGATTTTGGGACATACTTCATGGGGTGCTGATCGTCAGACCCTCCTACTTTTGCATGGATCTCTTGTCCTTCGTAGACTTATATGGGTGTGAGATCTACTCCTCTGCAACAGATGCCCATCTCCGGATATTAGATTCTGTGCATCATGCTGGTGTACGATTGGCAACCAGGGCATTTAGGTCATCCCCGATTTTGAGTTTGTTGGTGGATGCTGGTATCCTCTCCTTGGATTTGCGTCACAAGTCATTGATATGTTGGTATCGTCTTCACCGCCTTCCAGACTCTGTTTCTTGTGCCATTGTCTCCCAGGATTCAAGATCATCTGTTTATGACTCCTGTCCTAGTTTTCGGAAGCCCTCTGGCTACAGGGTCCGGTCTGTTATGTTAGCCCTCTCAGTTCCAAGACTGGCAGTCTGTCCACATCGGATCCCAAGGGTGGGGTTCTGGCTACTCCTGTTTGTGACATTTTGTAAGTCCGACGTTGGAAGAAGGGGCTTACTTCACTCTCAGGTCTCTCACTTTTTAGAGCATGCCTCCATTCATAAAGGTTCTCTCTTTGTCTGTACTGATGGCTCTAAAACTGATACTGGAGTGGGCTTTGGTGCGGTCTTCCCTTCCTTCAGTAGGGGGGGTAGACTTCCTATTGTTGCTTCGATGTACACAGTGGAAGTGACTGCAATTTATTTGCTCTCCAAATCATTTTTATTCTTCCCCCATCTGCTTTTGTGATTTTTAGTGACTCCCATAATGCTCTTTCTGCACTGGAGTCTTTTAATGCATCCCATCCATTGGTTTTATCAATTTTAAAATGGCTTTTTCTTCTTGGCCATCATGTGGACTTCTGTTGCATTCCTGCACATGTTGGGCAATGAGAGGGTAGATACTTTAACTGAAACAGGTCTGTAGCCAGAACTTGAAATTTGGGGGGAGGCTTAATTTTTTCACTCTTCCTTCCACATTTTTCACACTCTTCCTTTCACATATGTATGAACATAACTAAATATATACTCCATTAGTGGAAGCACTAAAACCAGCTGAAACAAGTTTTTTGGTACCCAAATGAACGTTATTTTCTCTACACGAGATGCTTCATAGCTTTTTCAACGTTCATAAGTTTCAACTCGTACCTTTTTCAGAGCCAATTATAACTCCGGCAGTATTTGCAATTTGCAAACTAGCACTGATATTACTAATGAGGTTACAAGATGTGCTTACTTGATCACTCGTCCCACAAAGTACTGTTTCGCACTGTCATTTGAGTGAAGCTCTTCGCTGCACCTACTATCTAGTGTGCCAGGGCCCAGACTGCCAAGGTTGGTAGGCTACAGTGTTTTCGTCGGTATAAGTTTGAATTTGAAACGGTGTTGCACACCGTTTTCCTAGCGGCAAGTGCCATATAAACATGCAAACCGCCGCCACGCTGATACGGTTCATTCAGCGACGACCGGGTTCAACTAAATTCCAGTCTAACACCTATAACCTATACCAGCCTATTTTGCATATATATATTTTTTTAAATAACAGAGGAAGGAAAAACAAATGAATAAAGAAAAATAATCCATACACCAGATTACTGATGTCCTCTATTCATAAAATACCTGTAACAGTTAGGCTTGAACAGCTGTGGGTTGAAGTTTGGAGGGAAACAACACTGGGGAAGTGAGTTCCAGAGAGATGCAGTTCAGGGAATGAAAGAAATCTGATAGGCAGAAGTTCTGCAATATGGCTGAGTGACATTCCAGTCATGAGCGCTACCAGATGCCCGTGTAGCACGAGGGAAGGCATGGAGAGGTGGCACCATGGACGCAACTTCGTCTGAGCATTTGCCATAAAAATATCTGTAAAATAATGCAAGAGAGGCAACATTCCTTCTTACTTGTAGGGGAGGTAGTTTATTTGTAATGGTAGGGTTGTTAATAATTCTAAGAGCTTTGTTCTGCAACCTCTCCACATCCATTCCACAAGGGTGAGCAATATTCAAGCTGAGAGTGCACATGACTCTCATAAATTATGGCTAACTGCTCGTCAGTGAAGAAGTTACGGACTCTGTACATTTAATCCGTTTTTTTTTTTTTTTTTTTGGCTTCTTACGGACTCTGTACATTAATCCAAGTTTCTTTGAAGCGATTTTAGCAAGTGATCTAACATGACAGGTCCAGCTGAGGGCATTGTTAAGTGAGACGCCGAGAATTTCAATACTTTTGGAGATGGGAATATTAGTAGCACTGAAGGTAATGTACAAATCTGGCATTATCTATCTGTTAGTAAACTGTATATAAATTTAGTTTTACCAGCCTTTAATGTGACAAGGTTGTTTTGTTCCCATTCACTGATCGTAGATAGGTCTCGATTTATGGAGATGGCTGTACTGAGTTGAGAGGTCAAGATATTAGACTTTGTAAATGGGTGTCTGAATGTGAATGAACTATGTAGTGTTGAGTCACCTGCATACGAGTGGATGAGACTGCGGGTGACATAAGAGATCATTTATATGAACCAGGAACAGGGTTGGCGCGAGAACTGATCCCTACGGCACGCTGGCGTTAATTGAGTGGTAACTGGAATATACATCATCTACTTTTACTCTTACCTTCCTGTCACTGAGATATGAGGAAATCAAAGGAACAAAAGACGTTAGTCCATAGCAAGGGAGTTTGGACAGCAGGGAACAGTGCCATATTCTGTCAAAAGCTTTAGAAACATCCAGGGCTACTGCATGAGTTTCTCCATGCAGGTCGATTGATTGATGAATGGTATGAGTTAGGAGATTGAGTATGTCAATGGTGGATCTTTTGTGGCGAAAACCATATTGTCTATCACTAATTAAGTTGTTGGATTAAAGATGTTTAACAATGTGCTTATTAATTAAAGTTTCAAATACCTTACCAAGAGAAGATGTGACAGCTATTGGTCTGTAATCAGAGGGGTCAGAGGAACTTCCTTTCTTCGGAATTGAGTGGATATTGGCTTCTTACCATGAGCTTGTGAATGAAGAAATACGTATGCATAGTCTGAATAACTTTTTCAAAACAACTGGCGGAATTCCATCTGGGCCTGGAGCTTTGTTGGTAGGTAAATTGTCTAGGATAGATTTTACGTATCTTGTCTGTATTTTAAGTGGAACAATTTTGGGACAGTCAAGTTCTAGTACTGGGACGTTCTGGCTGGCATCATCTACGGTAGAATTTCTGGCAATTGTACTAGCAAAAATATCCGCTTTCTCACGCGGGTCATTTGTAATGCTGCCATCTGAAGACTTTAGTGGGGGAATGGATGATTTGTTAAAATTATTACTGAAAGAATTAAGAGTTGACCAGAATATTCTATTGTCATTGGGACTGTTAAGTAGTTCTGATGCTTGCTTTTGAAGTTTCATTTAGCTAGATTTATTACAGCTTTTGCATGATCTCTAGCAATTTTAAATTGAGAGTGATTCAGATGTTTTTGATTTTCAGTGTTATATGCTAATGACTTTTGGGCTGTTGCTCTGGCAGTTGCCATCTAACCATTTTGGAGAGTTCGATCCTTTAGTGAATTGTTGACTTGGTATGAATAAATCCATATCAGCTAGTATAAAGTCGCAAATGTGGGACTGGATAGAACTGGGATCACTAGAGAAGAACGACTGCCATGGAATGTCAGCAAGGTAATTTCTAAATCCATCCCAGTCTGCCCTGTCAAAGTGCCATCGGCTCACTCTGACAGGCTCAGAACGGGGAGGTGTGGGGGGGTTAACTAATGAGGCTTTGATGAGATTGTGGTCAGAGGATCCAAGTGGTGACAGTACTTCTATCCTGTATTGATCTGGATTATTTGTCAAGAATAAATCCAAGAGATGGGCATTATGGTCAGGATTATCAGGTATTCTGGTTGGTTGCTTTACCAGCTGGGCGAGATTAAACGATTCTGCAAACAGCTCGCACTCTAGACCAGTGTCGTCAGTCCTGGCAGAATACAATAACCATGCAACATTACGTTATGTTAAAATCACCCAAAATGGTAACTTCGGTGCTAAGGGCAAGGTTAAGGTTACTCAAGTGTGTGCATATGGAATCAAATACACTGGGTTCCGAAGAGGCATTGGGGGAGCGATAGACTACACAGATATGACCACATGATAACCGTCACTAACCATGTAGCTGTATGGAATCGTGTCATGAATAAATATGTAATATATCTGGCTTGAATTTTCGTATATTTTCCCAATTTGCATGTAAGCAAATCAAATATGCTTCAAAGTGAAAAACTTCTGGGGGGACTACGCCCCTCCATGGCCCCCCGTGGCTACGGGCCTGTAGCTAAAGCTGCGTCATCTCAACGGCCAGCTACCAACTACCCGGTTCCCGCTTCCAATGTAACACCTTACCAGCGATACGTGATTCATATGTGCTGGCGGAGATATTGGGATGGTGTTGCTCATAACTAAAAGAAATTTTTCAGAGGGGCTGTGCCTAGGGTCCACCCCTCCACGCCTCCGCGATTGGAGGTGGCTCTTACCAGGCTTCGCATTGGGCACTCTCGTCTTATGTATGGGTCCTTGAGTGGTGGGACTCAACCGTACTGTGACGATTGCCTTGCTGCCCTTACTGCCAGTCACTTGTTGGTCGAGTGTCCGAGTCTGAGGGACCTACGTAAGGGGTTTCCTCCATAGGCATGATGGGGCAGAGTGTGCCTACTGTCTGTCCTTGATGCTTGGGGGAGCCTCTAGTGATTTTACTGATGTTTTTAGTTTTCTTAAGGAGGCGGGCCTCCTTCCACTTTTATAATTAGTATTTATTAAACTATTCTTTTATTTTCTGTGTTTTATATCTAATAATGGAGATTTACTTTTCAATATGCACATTTTAGTGACTCCTGTAGTGCTCTCTCTGCACTGGATTATTTTAATGCATCCCACCCACTGGTTTTATCAATTTTGGAGCAGCTTTTCCGCGTGGCCATCATGTGGACTTCTGTTGGGTTCCCGCACATGTTGGTGTGGTGGGCAATGAGAGGGCAGAAACTTTAGCTAAAGCTGCTTCATCTCGATGGCCACCTACCAGCTACCCTGCTCCTGGATCTGATGTGACGTTCGTGAACGATTCGGCTCATAGTGCCGGCTCTTTTAAGTCAACGATGGGAGTCAGCTCCCGTTTGGGAGCCGTTAATTTTTTCTTAATTTTCTTGGTAAATTAATAAAACAGAGAATGGCAGGATGGTCAGTCATTTGTTAAATACGACCCGGAAACATCGCTTCTCAATCACCACTAAAAACCAAGCAGAGTGAGACATCTGCTTGTTGTTAAAGACAGGGTTGTCAGATTGGTCGGAAAGTAGCGGATTGGGCTACTTTTTGCAGCAGTATGCTACCAACATATGAAACCTGCTACTTGCGACTTTGGGGGTTACTTTAATTTAGAGAGAAGAAACCGGATCAGCCCGTATAAGTTGAGGCACTTAAGTTTTTCTTCATGCCAATCAGCCATAAAAACAAAACGCGTGACATGGTTAGGAAGACCACTTACAGCCGTCTGTTATAATGTATTTCACTATTAACTGATATAGGTGATACTTGTTGCTGATGTTTTGCATAATTTATTTTTATTGTTATTTAGCAAGATATGTACCATTTTCATTTGATCAAAACTAGTATTTATGAATATGGAGGTTATGTTCTATTGCATTTCAAAGTATGTTATTCCTCTTTGGTCGCCAGATATAGCTAACACTTGTTTTTTTATATGATAATGAAAGTTTTGTTCGTTACTTACACTACAAATGGAAGATGTACATTTTTAAGCTCTCCTCTTGCATTACAAGAACAAAGTCCTCCATGTGGCCTTTGAGTTGGAATATACTCTATGTGTAAGGGTAATTTGATTTCATCAACTGTAAATGCTGAGTATGCATAATCTTATTGGCACTGAGAATGTTTCAAGATTTTTAAGAGAAACATACGTTTGAGGAATTCAAATTTTTGTGACTGCATCCATTTTTTTAAATGTAAGATGCAATATTGCTAAATTTAGGCAACTTTTATAAAAGCCAATGTGGCACTAAATGAAGAGCTTTTGGGGAGCCGAAAGAGCCGGCTAACTGAGCCAAATGAGCCAACTCTCTTGAAAGAGCCGGAATTCCCATCACTATTCCTGGGTGAAGGGCTTGAAAGAGTACAAGGAAGAAGGGCTGCTAGTTCCTTGAAAGGAATGATAAGAAACAGGGAAGTGAGCCTGGAAGTGAAAAAGTTACTATATGACAGTATTGATACCAACTCTAACATATGGAAGTGAAGCTTGGGCCTTGTTGGAGAACAGACGTCGAGTGAGAGCAGTGGAAATGAGGTATGAGCATGTGGAATCACTTGGACAGACTGACAAATGAGGAAGTGAAGGAGAATTGTGGTGTGGATGTGGGTGTGACTGGATGCATTAGGAGAAACACACTGAGGTGGTTTGGCCGTATGGAGATGAAGAGTGAGAGACTGGCGAGTAGAGTGTATCAGAGTGAGGTGGTGGGGCGAAGGCCAAGGATGAGCTGGAGGGATGGAATGGAGAGGTATATGAAAGAAGGACGTGTGAGCTGGGAGCAGGGCAATGAAATGGCGAGGGTCAGGGGGACATGGAGGTGATTTGTTTGTGGCCACCCCTTACGGGACTGAGTGTCTGACAATAGATAGACATTTAATTTTCGGTGTCTTTTACCTTGTTGTCCGGCGGCATATGACCCTGGAAGTTGCACCACCAGATTTGTATTGTATTCAATCTCCTCCACCTGCGTCACTGTCATCGTAGCGCTCAGACACACCAGGTGGCCTCGCCTTGGCAACAGAAACTGAAAAGCGAAAGAAAAAATATAAGACATGAGGATGCATAAAATCATGAATGATATTATAAAGTGCATAATTACAAAGCATAAAAAGGCAGGTAAATAAAGGTAATAAAAGAGCAGATAAGGTAAGCAAAACAAGCACACTGCAAAAAATTAAAAGGTCCACTATTACCAAAACATACATAAAATTAATCAATTAATCTTCAAATCTTAACACCAGCCAAAAATGCCGGGAATAGTCACTGAGGGCATCACAACACACCCAGGCGGAGCCTACGGAGGGGCAGACAGAGCATGACCCAACCCCGGGCGACAGGGACGTAAGTCCGCCCGGACAGCACGCCACTATGACCCAGAACTCGCCCACCGCTACCATAGCAGGAAACGGAGATACCTTGTGGCCAAGCTGACCCTCGACAGGATCGGGGTGGAGCTACTTTAGCTCCAAGCAGCACTCCAGCGACGGCCAGCAGCCACTCCCTTTGTAAGATGGCCAGAAGCCGCTTAAACCTTCAGGAGACGGCCAGTAGCCGCTCGGAAGGTTTCCCATAGACGGTCCGGAGCCGCTCTGCCCTTCAGGAGATGGCCGGTAGCCGCTCCCCCCAAGAGCCACCGCCTGTAGCTGGTCTCATGCAACGGCCGATAGCGTCACCCTTAACCCCTAAAACGCGGGGCATCGCTTTTGCGATGCTCGCCAAAAAGGACATAACGGCGGATCGTCGCGTTTGCGATTCAAGTTAATTTTGAATAAACGCAGGCAAGGATGTTCCAGCTGGTATTGTCTATCAGTACCACCACCCTTTAGCTACAATTAGCATACTTTACCTTTGTACTACTGACCTCCGTTGTTGCCAAGTATCGCGTTTTTCCCCCCTCCCCCCCCACCACGGCCCGGCCAGCCTGGCTGTGATACATGGCAGCGCTCTGACTGCTCAGAACTGTAAATCTGCGCTCTCCTCTCACAAGCAGTTTATACTAATAGGAAACGCTTGTTTCCCCAGTTGTCACACTAGCTTTTTTTCGCACGGATTGCCCCTGTTTAGCGTCAGTTTACCGCAGGCTTTCAAAGTGACATTATGGCGAGTTCTAGCTCTTCCGAGTCAGTGCGAGCGGCCGACAGGAACGAGAATAAAGAGATGGGCGTAAGGCAGAATAAAAAGCGCGCTGCAGTGATCTCTTGGGAAGTAATATGATTGAAAATAATGTAGTATACGTGTTTTTAGCTGTGAATGTGGAAATGTTTGTTGAGTGACGGGAAGACCGCCGCCGCGCTGCATGTCGGCCATACGCTTTGCTGATTTTAGCCTTATTTTCAGTGCTTATTGTACAAATACGGATTCCAAACTACCTGTACATTGTAGTATAAAGTTTACTGTGACAGAATGAGGCTGTGGTAGAGGGGAAACCGGGTTGCTGGAGGTGTGAAAGTGAAGATTTCGTTACCAAACTTTGCAAGTCTCCACAAGTCCTTGGGTAGTCCAGGAAGGCTCAACACCTGTCTCTGGAGAAAGCTGAATGTAAGTACTATCTGCCATACCAAGTATAATGTTCTAGGTTTAATCTCTGATTTTTGGCTAATATTTTCCTACAGGTAATCAGACCACGATCGAACCCCGCCACCCGGGGGGGGGGTCGGCTGTCCATTGTCTGCGCATTAGGGGTTAAGAGGCCACGGCCTGTCACCGGGCCACACAGCAGAAGGCCGATAACCACTCCCCCGTCAGGTGCCACTATACCCCTATACCCCCCTCCAGGAACCAGTGACGGCCAGTAGCCACGCTGGGAAGAGAAGGGTACGTCCCCTCTCCTCCTGTAGTTGCCTCAGAGGACAAGAAACAGGCGACGGCCAGTAGATGCACCCGTCGGCAGGAGACAGCCGGTAGCTGCTCCTCGTCAGCACGTTGTCCTCCACATGGGGCTTTGGCGACGGCCGGTAGCTGCACTTCCCGGGCATCCCCCCCAGGGATTCGGGCCCAGGCGACAGCCGGTAACTGCGCCTACGATGAAGGGACGGCCAGCAGCCACCCTCGTTTCGTTGCTCATAGGAACCCAGCGACAGCCAGCAGCCATGCCAGGAAGGAGCACCAAAGACCCACACCCCTGTGACTCCACTACGAGAGGGCATTCTGCCATCAGACCTGCCGACCAGTGGGAGCGCAGATGACCCTACTGTCCACTGCCAGTGGGACAACCTTCAGGAGGAAGGCCTCAACCCCAAGGATCCGTGGAGAGGCCCTGTATTATCCCCAGGGTTATTCTCCACCCAGCTGGCTCCAGAGGGACCCTACCTGATGGACTCCTACGGAGGCCAATGCCGCAACCACCACCTGACGGTGTCCCTGATGGCAGGAGACTGCAGCTGAGGGGCTCCCGAGGCTGCCCCCAGGACCCCCAGGTGAGACCTCTTCCCACCCCAACGCAGACGACAATCATCCTCCGTCAAGCGCCTGAGTGAGCGCTTCACGAAACTCTTTGGCCCCAGTCCCGAGGGCCGGACCCCAGTTCCCACCCCCGACTGTGATGGGCCCTTTGCCGCACGCAGCCCCAGATGAGAAAGGACAGCCCTACAAGTGATCCCGTGGCCACAGGACACGGAGGCCCCTGGCGGAGCTCAGCCCCCATCTGGAGCCGGGCTGTTAGCTCTCCCTCCGCCAACGCTGCCACACTACCCAGCCCCAACAGTGAGTGACAATGGAACAGTGACCTAGATATCGAGCAGTGTGGTAAGATATTAAAGGGAAACTAAGCCCAAGTTCTATCAGCGCTATAGTACCGGAAGTATAGACCAACAGTGAAACAGTGCCAAGGCGAAAGAAGCCAAGCAGTGATTACAGCGACCTGAGTAAATGTGTATCTTTGCTCTAGTAATATAATTCTTTCACGACATAAGACCTATAAGCAAGCCGCCTATGCTAAACCACAGTGTAAATTTCCCTCAAGGTGACAGTGATCGATTCCCCCGCCCAACACCTTAAATGCTGTTCATTGTACTATTCACTTTTATCCAGAACTATTGTCCAAGCAGTGTCCTGCGAGATACTACTACTCCCGATCTCAGTACATGTTATATAATTGCCTAGATTCCTGTTCGAGACATCTATCAGTTCCACATTTAGAATTTACCAATATACGTGTAAGGTTGTTGCCCTGAGTTTTTGTGTCCTGTGTGTCTCTTAGACTCCTAAGCTCCGGTCTAGAGAGGGGACCCAGCTGCAGAATAGACTCAAAGAACAGGAAGCCGACCCTTAAACACCTAGCGTAACAGCCCTATAACAATGTGTAAAGAAACATACCTTTTAGTTTCTTGATGAACTGAAGGGGTAGGAAGTCATCCAATTCATCATCCGTGTCCCCCAGGAGGAAGTCAAGGTCGAGGACGTCCTCACTGATGTCAAGGTCAATCTGTTTTACTGTCATATGGTTCAGAAAGAGCGACCCATTACTCCTTGCCCTTCCTCCCATACACAAACAGCTCAACAACTACAAAAGCAAAAATATTTATGCAACCATAACCAATAAACATATAACAAACCATCCTAATCATCATTCAATATCCTAAAAATCATTCACTTTCATCACTGTACCCAAATAAACTTTAGGCCTAGTAACACACTGAAAAACGAAAACAAATGGTAATGTGCACCGAAATTGCTCTAAACTAATAATAAAACATTCGTAAACCACCCGTAGCCGATGTCATAATCACCATCAAATTCATATTCATCACTATCACCATCAATACAGAGTGCAATCATCATCAGTCACTCACCATCAATACGGAATGCAGTCATCATCAGTCATTTTCCTATCACAAAACACGGGAAAAAAGTTACTGCTGCTTATTTTCAACACTGGAATAGTAAATACTGCCATACGGAGTCATAAATCAGTCATCATCACCATCATCGTCTATATCTATTGCCAGACGCCTTAATCCCGTAAGGGGTGGCCACAAACAAATCGCCTCCATGTCGCCACCCATTTCACTGCCCTGCTCCCAGCTCACTCCCCTCTAATATACCTCTCCACTCCATCCCTCCATCTCATCCTTGGTCTTCCCCTCCCTCCCTCTCTCCTTGCTCTCCATCCTCGCCACATGGCCAAACCACCTCAGTGTTTCTCCTAACACATCCATATCCACACAACAACGCTCTTTCACTTCCTCATTTGTCTGTCCCTCTACGTGACTCCACATGTTCCTCCCAAATAACTCATTTCTACTGCCCTCACTCTTGTGTCCCTCCAACAAGGTCCAAGCTTCACTTCCACACGTTAGAGCTGCTATCACAATACTGTCAATGTAGTAACTTTTTCAGCGTTGGACGGTGCAGTCGTTGGACGAGGCCAGTAAACCATCATCGTGGAAAATATCACCAAACTTCAGTCTTTCACGGCATAGTGACATACAATGGTTTTATACATAATAATGAAGCATATTTGGGCATCAGTATCACTGTATGAAAAAAAAATAAATAAATAACGGGCCAACCGTCCCATAGCGGGTGAGCGGCTTCTCCAGTAATGGCGGCAATGATCCGGTGCCGGCTTTGTAATTTCCGTCACATCTTTTTCCTATATCCTCCAATTTCACATAACTATCCTTTATATCAGGATGTAGTACAACTGTTCATCTAGCACCGATGCAAAAATGAAGGGCCCGTCCACACACTTTCGCCGTCTCGCTGATACTGCGTGGTGCGTTGCTTTGGATGCTTCCCGAACCCGAATCCCCCCCTTCTGGACCAGAGTTTCTACAGCCAAATTTTATTTTGCCCTAAATTTTTGCCATTTTACCCAAGCATGGCAAGATTTACTCAAAAATTATATGATACGAGTGGATATTAAAAAAATACATAACAGTCTGGGGTATATATGGAAATATTAACTAAGCACAAAAAGTCGTATCAAAATAGAAATGCAAATAAAAAAAAAGTGGTATATGAATAAAAATGCATTTCAAACTGAATACAGCAGTCACGATGTTGAACCATATCCTTGAGGTTTTGATCGTAATCGAATATAATGATATATATGTAAATTTATTTCAACCCGCAGTCATAATATCAAAACAAAACTTCCATTCTCTATAACTCGTTAAAACCATTGAACCATATACTGTACAGTATATCCTTCAGGTTTCGAAAATAACATATAACGAAATTGTAATTTGTACGTACCATCAATAATTAACCCAGGGGTTTTCAACCTTTTTATCCCCACGTACCCCTTCTGGTATTTTTAATGTCAGTAATGTACCCCCTTCACTTTGTATAAAGTGGACAACAATAACTCAGATAAACATTCCATTGTGTTTATTTGCCTGAGATGTAAAAACAAAATACATTATTATTGCATGAGTTGCAAAGAAAGTTAATGAGATGGCTGAAACTGTTTTTCATCAACTAGCTTAGTCAGCCGAGGAGCAGTTTTTGCTAAAGCACATCTAAGGTCAGCTTCCACATTCAGTCGAGACCTTAGTTTTGATTTTATGACAGGTAAGTTGGAAAACCCAGTTTCACACAAATATGTTGATGGGAAAAGTAACAGAGAACGAAGAGGCTCCTCTGCGACATGTGGATATGACTTGGATATTTTACACCAGAACCTGACTAAAGAAGACTCTTTCTCAAATAGATCACTAGCACTGGAGTCATTCACAAAGTCAATAAACTTTTCCTGAATCTCATCATTGACAGAAGCAACATCTGTATGGAAAGGGTCTCTAATTAACTTCAAGATTCCTTCAGACACATCAGGAAAGTATCTCTTCATTTCACTTTGCAGTGAGGCAAGGTGATCCACTATTAAGTTTACCATCTGGTCTGATATGTCTTGCCTCTCAGCAAGTGCCTCAAACATCTCAAAATTTCCTTTCTTTACTTTTGTCTCCCACAGTTTCAGCTTCATCTGAAAACTCTTCAATTTGTCAACAGCGTCAGTGACAACAGCATCAGCTCCTTGCAAAGATTTGTTCAAAATATTTAGGCGTGAAAATATGTCAACAATATAGGCAAGGCCAGTGATCCACTTTGGATCATTCAGTTTCGCAAGATAAACCTGAGTTACCTTCTTGTCATTACAGCTAAAGAACAATCCCAGCTCGTCCTTTAACTCAAACACTCTTTTGACAACATTTCCACGAGATAACCATCGAACCTCCGTGTGATATAGGAGTGTTTCATGAACAGAATATAAATCTGAGCATAGAAGCCTAAATAGTCTACTGTAGAACTGAGAGCACTTGACTTTAGGAAAGTTGACCATCTTTACCGTGTCATCAAGCACCTCCTTGAGCTCAGTGGGCAGTGTCTTGGCTGCTAAAGCCTGCCTGTGTATCATGCAGTGCATATGTTTGACCTTGCTGTTAATAGCTTTAACCCTTGTTTTAAATCCTGATTGACTGCCTAACATTGCAGGAGCTCCATCTGTTGTGCAACCACATAAGTTTTCCCAGTGTAGTCCCTCACCTTCAAAGAAAGAATTAACTAGCTCAAAAATATCTGCACTAGTAGTTGAAGATTCGAGAGGATGACAAAAAAGAAAGTCTTCCTTAAAATCATCATCTTTGATGTATCTCGTGAATACCAGCAACTGAGCACAATTATTTACGTCAGTCGTTTCATCCAACTGGAGAGCAAATATCCCTAGGGGTGCTGTTTTTATCTCAGAAACCACCTGGTCTTTGATATCTGTGGACATGTCAGATATACGTCGCTGAACAGTGTTATCTGACAACGGCACAGTGTCAAGCTTTTTAGCATGTTGTTCCCCCAGCATAATCCTAACTATTTCTTTGGTACATGGCATGACCAGCGTCTCCCCAGTGGAGTGAGGTTTCTTCTGCTGAGCAATTTTCAGTACAACTACATACGAAGCATGAAGAGCAGCTTTATTTGACTGATGAAAACTGCCTGAGTGATCCAGTTTTGAGCGGTTTAGCATGGTTTCTCTGCGCTTAAAGTAGTCCACATCTTTTCCTTTCAGGTCTTGGTGACAACCGTGCAAATGTCGTTGGAGCAAGCTTGGTTTCATGGCTGCTGGAGACAGTACTTTGGCACAGATGACACACTGAGGCATTTCAGTTCCATTTTTAATGATGACTGTGAATCCAAACCTTACATACTCCTCACTGTAGCGTCGTTTTTTCTTCTGAGCCTCCATGTCAGTACGCTATTGCAGTCTACACTGAAAAAAAATATAAGCATTTTATGGGGTTTTGTTATATATATTACCGCATTGCAATGTATTATCAAGAAACATCTTTAACAACATAAATTGTGCAGTGAAAAAAAAGTTCGTTACCCAAGTTACTATCGCAACAAAAAAGAATCAACATTAAATAAAAAATATGGGACCCGAATATACAAAAGTTTGCTGTAAAATGCTAATAACGACAAATAAACTATACGACTCATAATCAGACCACGGCAAACGTGAAAGTTAAACTACACTACACGGTATAAGAAATTACGAAAATTACTCCTCAAGTGGCATAACTTATCACGTATATTCAAATAATTGCATAGAAACAGACAACTGGAAAGGAAATAACTACGTGATTTTTCATGCTAACGCAAGCAAAAAAAAATATTATATTAGCACACGATTATATTATCACATAAGTACACAATGCCCCACATCACTCATATCCACACACACTTGACACATCACACAACTACCAAGCTCTGGCCAAACCGTACTCTGATACTCCACATCACACCCAGTCATGTCACACAGTCACACCACACATCACACTTAAGGTAAGGTGATCTTACATCGTGACTACACATCGCCGCTATAGTAAATCGTTTGCACAACACCACTTGGGTCATACGAAATGCTATGTAATGTTTTCTATTTCATCAACCATTTCCATTAAGAATAAGTCAGGGTTACTTAACAATATTATACTTGCCAACGATATGCAGTTTGCGATAATAATGTTATTGAAAAAGACACAGCATTCCGATATTAATATATCAGCAAAGAAAGTAGCCACAAAAAGACCAACCTGCCAAAAAACAGCAACACCAGTCAATCTCAATTCCACGGCTGTTGGGTGGTGACTGGTGCGTTCCCAGCAACACCTCGCGCAACTCTCTCTGTCCGGTACGCGTACAGTACAAGTCAGGCAGCCGGGCCCCTACCCAAATGACGCGTGGAGAGCGCGTACCCCCTGACAGACCCTTTGCGTACCCCCTGGGTTATGCGTACCCCAGGTTGAAAACCCCTGAATTAACCACTGACTTCGGCATTTTGTCTTCAATACTGAAAGTGTCTGGTAATATTTTTATTAATAAGGTTGTATACCATATGCAATTAAACCACACAGTGTTTCATTTCTGAGTCTCGACCTCTCAGGAGTCTTTGTTAGATTTAAATAACTAAAAAAAAAAAAAAAAAATTGCATTAGAAAATGGAAGTGTTAAGAGAGACCACAACCTTTAAATTTGGGTAACAAGGGAGGCTGCCAGTATTTCTTTTGCTATAGCGCAATATCCCAGTACTGCAAGCATGGTGTTTGACATGTCAGCTCTTCACAAAGGCCAACAGACCTTCACTCTTGATCAGTCTTTCTTCCGTTGGCATAATTAGAAAACTGTGGTACTGCATCAAATAGTGGTGCCAGGGATTTGGGTTAAAGGTTTACAGTAATCTTGGGATCTAAGCATTGCACTATATAGTGTGGATAGGTTCTTGAAAGGATCGAGTCTGAATCTGTTACAGATTCAATAGGAAAGTTAAAATAATTATTATAGAATTTTGCCACTTTAGTAGTACTACCGGTTGCCTTCAAACGGAATTCACTGTTTCCATAGCAGATAATTCCTGTTCCTAGTCACACACACACACACACACACACACACACACACACACACACACATATATATATATATATATATATATATATATATATATATATATATATATATATATGCCGCATCGCGCTTTGCCGCTCACGGCTGATGTACTGTACGTCAATGGCGCCGCCATATTGGTATGGTCGTCGGACTGAAAATAAAGTGGCAATCAATGGGCAGAGGGTGCAGATGCTGATGTTTTCTGGCCATAACTTTCTTGATATTGCTTGGATTTTCTTATTCGACGGCTTAATTTAAAGCTCATAAAATATTCTAAAGTAATATTAAATGCATCTTTTCTTACTTTGTCCGTGTTTGCCACAAGCACATCTCCAAAGCAATCCACATTAACAACATGCAACATGTGCTTCTGAGCCAATTGCGGTGAATTTATTGCTAAAATCTGGCTGCAATATAATGACTCATGACACACCTAACACAAGCATGAAGTTGAATACTTTTTTAGCATCGTTTATAATATATGTATATGATAACTGAAACGAAGTGTGATAAAGAAATACAAGAATGGGCGTGAACATATGTAAATTATTTGCCACCATAGTAGAAATATTAGTTATACCTTATATTTATGTAAACTATCAAATGTACTGTATATGTAAATGTATAATGAAATTCTGGAAGTGTTACAGTTCATAGCTTACAAGGACATGATGAAGCAAGGAATCACCCACTGATAAATTCAAGAAAGCCCTCGCCACTCAAGCAGTGTGGCAATATTAATGAATTATACAGTATGTCAGATCTTAGATTACGACCCATGTGTTGTTGTTGTTGGCAGTTCCTTGGCATATAGACAGCTATGCCTGTTGCTTGTCGCCAATTGACATGAACTTTTTTTTCTATATAGTTGTTATGTCCGCTCAGACTTGTGGAGTTGTTCATCCACAAGTGTAACTGGAGACCTATATGTCAACCGACTGTTTATGGTCGTGTTTCCATTATGGAAGTTTGGGACTTACCAAAACTTGATTGATTGTATTAGTGAGTTTCGTGCAGTCGACTGGCGTGTAGTTTAGACTTCCATATCTTGTATGTACAGTACATATGTATAAATGTATGTATGTATTAATGTACAGTATGTAAGGGCTGGCATGGCATGGTTGGGCTACTGAAGTACGCACGTTTAAGCCGTGTTTTTACGTGTCCTGAAAGGTAAATGATTTGTGGGAAGAAGGGACACCAGTGTTAAGGTATGACCCTCGCCCACCCAGTGCCTTACTCGCGGGTATATGATATTGTAGGTGTGGAAGGCCTTTTGAATGTTGGATGGGGGAAGTGTGTGTGGATATTGTTATACCGTAACGATAACTCTCATGTAACACCGTGGCTCATTCTCTTAAATAAAACTGGTATATTAAACAAGAAGACCACGTCCAGAGGAAAGATAAATATGACAAAATAGTGATGGATCGCAAAAGAAAGGAGTTCAGGGAGTTTGGATCCCCCCCTCCTTTTTCCCATGAAACAAGCAAGCATACAGAATTATGGAATGGAAAAATGCAGTGCATGTTTGGAAATTCTCTATCGTACGAATCTGGCCCTACTCGCAGTAATAAATTAAGTATATTGATGTGTACACGTATCTTTGTAATTACCTTAAATTTGAAATGCACCATGTCGTGAGTAGGTGGAAAAGGGGAAAAAAGTTTACCCCCCCCCTCCCCTATTTTAAACAAATGTTGATTCTACCGATGCAAAAGTAGCAAAGGACAAAACAAGCTGATACGTTTTCATATCTGTTCTCAAGTACATAGTCCGATTACATAAGTGACTTGATCATTTTGGTGAGTTGATGATGAGCTGATTCATAAACTAGACAATTCTGACGTGACACAAGGCCGCCAACCCTCTCACACCTACAACACCACACTTCTAATAAGAGTTTAGGGGCAGGGGGTAGTGATAAAGGAAAAGTGGTTAGAAAAGTAATCTGTTGTTCGAAAGGACGTGAATTCAGTTCCAATCTGGGGTAAGGAACTGTTTATTTTGAATTTCGTTTAAACAGACTGTGGCGCGTAAGGAAGCTATGGCCAGAATTGGACACACACACACACACACACACACACACACACACACACACACACACACACACTACCCCTCCCCTACCAGCACGCACCTTAGGCCCAGGGCTTCCTCACCCAGTCCCACAAACCATATCGGGGTGGAGGGGGGGAGGGGAGGGGAAGGCAGGTTAATTTGCGTTCAAGAAAATAATCAGTGCCACATGAACGTGTAGTAATATTTATTCGTACTGCATTTACTTATTTAGCTCTTAATGGCTTTTTTTCTTTTCTCTTACACATCGTTATGGTCTCCGCGCTACAGTGGAGGCCATACTATATGTGCTTAGTTTCTTCTTCTTCGGTACTTATTTACTTATTTAATTTCTTTCATTCAGACAGTTTTCAGCTTGGTTGCATCCCTTTATTTTTTCACGAATTTGGTTCAAACTTTGTATTACTTTTCTTTGAGTAAATACCCCAGACATTTTTTGGAGAAGGATCTAGACTATTTAAAGGATTGTATGGTGTCAAAGATCTGACCATACAAACAAATCTGGGATCCTGTGTTCTCGTGTATTCGTTAATCATCGTGGCATTTTCACACAGAGGTATGACTGTGTACTGTAGCTGTATGGAAAACATCCTGCATTTCCTTACGAATGTTGGCAATCTTTAACTGATTAATCTAGACATTTTTGTAATACTTTCCAAGCAGCTTTACCTTAAGAATAACGATAACCAAAATTCGACCCTACCCCCTACCAAATCCTGGCTGCGCCCCTGTTAATATGTTGCTGATACAAACCATTTATATAATATACAAAAAGAAATAAGATGCAAGATGGGAAATACATCGCTCGGGAAGAGGTGCCAGTCAGAAAACGGCCAAGAGCCTCCTTTGTAACCACCGTTCAGGCCACCTTTCTCATCAGCCAATAATGAGAATTTCATGGTGTACACAAACAATGATCTTAGATGTTGCCTTTGTTGATACTTTTTGTCACTTTTCTACTGTACAGTCAAAATTTCTCTACTGTCATTATACGTCTCTCAAACTTTATCATGTTTCAGTAGCCTTACTAACTCTACCTCTCATATCCACTTTTAGCTGCTTCACCCCACCGACCTCAAGCGCTCTTATCCGCCAATTAATCGCCTCTCTCTTCCAAATCAATTATGCAGTCAGTTTACTCCCACATTCCAATTATCGCCCCCTTTCACACATCAATTAGGCAGTCCCTCTCCCACTTTTTATCGTACTTTTTCTTGACTTATGTTTTCTCATTAACAAGTGCAAAAGCATTTTCGTTGTGTTCATTTGGATTTACTCTTTTTACCTCCCTTCCCCTCCTCCCTCCGAATTTATTATTAATAACGATACCTCTAACGCCGGAAAAATGATCACGTCATATAGTGGTTATGCTGCTGATGGACTGGGATTTTGGGTACAAGATGCCACAAGACGTGGCAGCGGGGTCATCAAGCAGAAGTCCCTGTCACCGGAGCGAACACTTCATGCCAGGAACAGTAATGGCCAGGTGGCGTGGTGGGTAACTGGCCTAGCAGAGCGTGGCCCTGGCCAGAAGCATTAGACTCATCTTCCCAAAGGGCCTGAAAACATCAAGATCACGTCTGTGTTATTTAGGCTACTCAGAGTTTAGGCTGTTGAAGTCTTCGTAGGAGATGAAACAGTTATGTCCTTTTGCCAACAGAAGGTTTCCGCAAACAGTGGTTTGCTTGACATCAAAATCTCGGCGAGCCTCGCAGTTGAGCCCGTGAAGACACCAAGAAGAAGCCAAGGACAGGTAAGCCTCGCAATTCTCCAGGAAAGATTCAGCTAACGCCAGACGGTATTAGTCTGCTTAGAGGAGACCCTCGTGATGATGGATCAGAAACAATATCCATTAACCTAATCGCCCTGAGAACACGTTCGTTGTTGTGTAGGGACAGAAATTCCAGGATTTTTGTTGGGGCCACTTTTACAGCACGTAACATCTGGTTGTAGACATAAATACACGTAGACAGGTATTGGCTGGACAGAGAAATTTAAGTCGACGGACAAATGGATTGCTGATATAATGATGTTGCTGACACCCCTTCATGCTACATTCGTCATCTTAATTCAGGTGTGTTCATCATGGTGTGTGTATTTTACGTCATGCCCTCTTATTGGATGCAATCAATACCCATCAATTACTGACCTGCCCTGTGTTTGTTGTGTTCAAACATACAAACTCATGTAATATCTTTTTATTGACTCTTACTCGGCGCTCTCCCCTCTGCCAACCATCAGCACACACAGTGGTGGTGGCGCTGCTGCTGGCTGTGGGGCAAGACATCACCACCAGACTCACAATGTGGATCATTAGCATAACCACGGCAAGAAGTCTGTTTGTTTCCATTATCTTTACAGCAGGTAAGCATATACATACATACGATAGTTACATACTGTACATACATACATACAGGTACATACTTACATACACATCATTATCATGATGATCATCATTATCTTGACCTCTTTTTCCCCTTCTAAAGATAGGGTGATATATATATATATATATATATATATATATATAATGTGTGTGTATGTATGTTTGTATGTATGTATGTGTGTTATGTATGTATGAAGAAACCTTCTCCATTAAGAAAGTTACAAATTTTCAGCAATCTGTCACGGTGCCATCTTCAGGTAAACATCTGGCAGTCTTGGACGTCAATATCCACCAGAAGATGGCACCGTAACAGGTTTCCTTACTTATTCTCCTACTATGGCTGTTACGATATCCAGTATCTCATGCTGACGGCCTACTGTGTGTGTGTGTGTGTGTGTGTGTGTGTGTGTGTGTGTGTGTGTGTGTGTGTGTGTGTGTGTGTGTGTGTGTCTGTGTCTGTGTGTGTGTGAGGGAAGACCAGGAAACTGATGGTTGGATATGTTAAAAGAATGTGTGAATAAGCAAGGTATGGAATCTGAAGAAACAAATTAATACTGACAGAGGACAAATGAGAAGATGAAATACGATGCTCATGATAGGCACTGAACCCCCCTTCTGAACATGGCAGTCAAACGAATGGCCTTTCTCAGACAGGTTTTATGAAACATATTTTTGTGTGTATTGCGTCGCGTGTGAGGTGGATCACTGAATTTCAAATATGTTGTCAGTTTCACTGAGCACTCAATTGATAGCTGTCAAGCGGTGTCTTAGTTCGTAGCACTGTCTAGATGGCAAATCTGGTGGGTAGTAGGCTATGAAAAAGTGTTGAATTAAAGACTGGGCAAAAGTGTGCTAAGCAGCGCATGCAGTATTACGGTGTTCTTAACGGATTGTTTTATTAAGGCAGGGATAAGGCAAACTTGTAATTAGTGCACAGCGAGATGGGTCCGTTCATACTGTATGGCACTACAGTTCGTCCACCTTAATCTAGAAGGAAATTTCGTAATTTTTCAGCTTATTTCCCATACCTCAGTGGCGGAAGGAGACAGTACTACGGGTGTACTCTACATTCTTTCTATCCTTCGCTTTATTCTTGCTATTTCTCAGTTATTTTATGCAGGACAGGAGCGACTTTTCAGACAGGAAGAGTTAGATATCAATCTGTTTATCTGTATTAATAATGATACGATTTCTGTGTGTTTGTTGGTTTGTCCATTTGTTACCCTAACAAAGCAAACCCGGCGCATTGTAGCACAATTTTTATTAAAGCAACGTATCGCTAAAATGCTCTAACTTAATGAATACAGCAACTTCCAGTAAAACCGGTTCCGGAGATATGACTCATTTCTGGCTTTTGAGATCGAGCGAAGACTACCTGAAGGCGGCTTTTAGGCGGATCACATCTTTGTGGGCACTGAAGTTACCGTAACAACCTTTTTGACATGGATCGGAAAGGCAGCCATCGGCGGCCTTTAAGCGAGTAGCCTTAATTGACCCTTTTAATACAAGAAGCCTTTCTTAAGATGACTGAAACAGTCCATAGGTTGCATGAATAAACCAAGAAAGAGTTCAGCCAGATTCAAGGGATTAATGTCTACCATCATATTCAAGTGTTAATTCCTTGTTGCAGCTCAGCATTCAAAATTGGGGAAATGGCAATTTTAGGTCCAAGTGGACAGAGTGTCACTCTGAGGTCTGAATTGGTCATAAGCTCGTACTCCAAGTGACTCTGAAGATTTCGTAGCACATCTTCCTTGGCAGGTTATTCTGCACATAACACATCCACATCATCTTGAATGTTAATGATGCAAAAATATCGAATTTACAATTATAAAATTAATTTACAAGAATATGGTAACAAGTAGCTTGCAAAATAAAGCGCTAAGAAGAACTACTACAGAGCCTCCTTCTGCACTTAAAAAGCGTCTCATATTCCGACGTAAATGGTCCCGATCGTGTAGCTCTGGCTAGAAATTGGCAGAACATCTCGTCTCACTGGGTTGCGTTTTGGGCATTCCATTTCTCACTGTCACCTGCATCTTGTCTGACACTGAGGAACGTAGGCCTGTTGCCCAAAACGTGGACAAGAGACAGGGGATGGTCTGCTTCCAGCCTTTACCGGACACCTATGCAATCAGACCATTTGCGCCAGAAAATCGTTTACCTCAGAGATGTCGTAATGCCTATACCTATGCGATTTATTTTGCACATCACACCTTGATAATTCGATAGTGTTACTAATGCAAACTGTCAGTATTAAAAAGATATACGTAACACTCATGGGAAAGTAAGATGCAATGGAAAGCAAATCGCTAAGGAAATGAATACGTATCTTCTGTGCCACTTAGAATATGACCCATGTCCGATTTCAACCTCATGTGACGAAACCCTAAGTCCGAGTGTGTTGCAGGATGGGTGGCTGGCAGTGTGGTGTACGAGCTGCAAACAGAAGGCCCAGCAGACGACTACACCAGCATCTCCCTGCAACCTGCCTGCCTTCGACCCAGCTCATCACTTCGGCCACCTCCCTCATCCAATCTGCCTCTTGATCACATTCGCTCATATGAACGTTTCTCAGCTTCCACACCATCACGCCTGCGACCTTCATCAGACTCCGGAGTTACGTCTAACCTAACCGTAGATCCTCCACGTCTAAACCCAACGAGAACTCATATGCCTACAAATTATCCACCAGAACCTCATCTGAATCCTCCTGATATACATTTTGACCCGAAACACGTAGTACCAAGAAATTCTAAAACACTCAATTTATCTCCAGTTGACATTCCTTCACATTCAGGTCAAACTGCCACTTCAGATCTGGAGAGCGAGGAGGATACATTAAGTGGGACGGCGTATGAGTTGGAAATGGAAGATGGAAAGGATACGGAATGTCAAGGTGGAGACGAGGAATGCGAAACCAGAGAGTGCGGCAGAGGCAGGACATGCAGCGACGACAGTGTGGAAGAGAAATGTGAGAGTGATGGCGAGATGGCGGAGTACACCTTCTGTGTGGCGTTCTCCATCTCTTCCTTCACACAAAAGGCCACAGTGTACAGCTACGCCATCAATAAGACATACACTAATATGGTTACTTTTGGTGAGTGTTGTATATGTCTCCTTTATTCTTGATCGCTTTTCAGAGTTACACCACAAGCCGTATTCTTAATGGCAGAGGAGGCTTCGTAACACCTCTTCCTTAGTCATTAATTTGTGTGTGTGTGTGCATACAGATAGATAGATATAGATAGATAGATATAGATAGATAGATAGATAGATAGATATAGATAGATACAGATAGATAGATACATACATACATACATACATACATATAGATAGATAGATACATAGATAGATAGACAGATAGATATATAGACAGATATAGATAAAACAGAAGATGAACAGCGGAAGGAAACTAATTATATACAAAATTAATCCATACACCAGATTACAGGTGTCCTCCATTCATTAAAAATTTGTAACAGTTAGACTTAAACTGTCGTAGGTTGAAGATTGTGGGAAAACTCTTCTGGGGAAGCGAGCTCCAAAGACATACAGTTCGGAGAATAAAAGAACTGTGATAGACAGAAGTTCTGCGCTATGGCAGTGTGACAGTCAAGTCATAAGCGCTACCAGATGCCCGTGTTGAGCGGGGGAAGGTATGGAGAGGTGGCACAAAGGATGCAACTTCGTCTGAGATTTTGCCATAAAAGTATCTGAAAAATAATGCAAGGGAGGCAACATTCCTTCTTACTTGTAGGGGAGGTAGTTCATTTGTAATTGCAGTATTATTAATAATTCTTATAGCTTTGGTCTGAAATTTGTCGATATTATAGTGCAACCTCTCCACATCCACTCCAAAAGGGTGGGCAATATTCCAGCTGAGGACGCGCATGACTATTTTAAATCATAGCTAACTGCTCGTCAGCGAAGAAGTTAACAAATTCTGTACGATAATTCAAGGTTCTTTGGAGCGGTTTTAGCAAGTTATTAAACATGAGACGTCTAGTTGTGGGTACTGTTAAGTGAAACATAGAGAATTTCAATGGTTTTAGAGATGGGAATACTAGTAGCACTGAAGGTAATATACGAATCAGGCAATATCTGTCTATTAGTAAATTGTATATATTTGGTTTTCCTTGCATTAAATAAGACAATGTTGTTTTGTCCCCATTCAGTGATCGTTGATAAGTCTTGATTTATGGAGATTATTGTACTGAGTTGCAAGTTACAGATATTAAGTTTGTGAATGGATGTTTAAGTGAATGAACTGTGAAGTGTTCAAACATATGCATATGAGTGAATGAGATTATGGGTGACAGATCATACACACCACAAAGCCAGCCAGAAGACAGGGCGTGTGTGCTGGGCAGTCCCCAGGCCCTGTCTTCCCCCCCTTACTATTTTTTAAGTCAGCTCATATCCCACTGACCGGGCTAATGTATGGCCCGGCCTGCGCTATAGGTGCAGGAAATCTGTAAACGAACGAACGAACGGGTGACAGATAAGAGATCATTAATATGGATTAGAAATAGAGTTGAAGCCAAGACAGATCCTTGTGGCACGCCGGCATTAATCGAGTCGAAATTGGAATATACATCATCTACTTCTACACTTATCTTTCTGTCGCTGAAATGTGAAGAAATCCGTGGTACAAAAGATAACAGACCATAGCAAGGGAGTTTATATTGCAAGGATCGGTGCCACACTCTGTCATGTGCTTTAGAAATATCAAGGGCTACTGCATGAGTTTCTCCATGTTGGTCAATTGACAGATGGGTGGTATGAGTCGAGACTGAGTTTATCAACAGTGGGTCTTTCGTGGAGAAAACCGTACTGTTTGTCACTAAATAACCTATTGGATTCAAAATGTTAAACAATGTGCTTATTAATTATAATATCAAATATTTTACCAAGAAAAAATGTTATAGCTAATGGTCTGTAATCAGAGGGATCAGAGGAACTTCCTTTCTTCGGAATTGGGTGGATATTGGCTTCTTTCCAAGAATTAGGGAATAATAAAGTACCGGCTCCTATGCATAATCTGAATAATTTAGCCAGAACAAGAGCAAGTTCTGGGGAACACTTTTCAAAACGACTGGAGGAATTCCATCAGGATCTGGGGCTTTGTTGGTTGGTAAATTGCCTAGGATGGATTTTGTGTATCTTGTTTGCATCTTAAGCAGAACAATTTCGGGAGAGTCAAGCTTACTACAGGATAGAATTTTTAGCAAACGTACTAGCAAGGATTTTCGTTTATTTCACGTGGGTCTATTACAATGTTTGCATCAGAAGATTTTACCTAGGGAATGGGTGATGTCTTGTTACGGTTATTTTTGAAAGAACTGAGAGTTGACCAGAATACTCTATTGTCATCAGGATTATTTAATAATTTGGATGCTTGGTTGAAAAGAAAGTTTGATCTAGCGAGATGTACAACTGTTTGACATGGTTTCTAGAAATTTAAAATTGATTGACGGATTCATTTTTTTTTTTTTTTTTTTTTTACGTAAAAGTTATATGCTAAGGACTTTTGGGTCGTTGCTCTGGCACAACTGCTGTCAAACCAGTTTAGGGAGTCCGATCTTTTAGTGCACTGTTGACTGGGAATGAACAATTTCATACCAACTTGTATTAATTCTTTAATTTGGAACTGGGTAGAGCTGATCTCAGAGCAGACGAAAGACTGTCATGAAACATCAGCAAGGAAATATCTAAATCCATCCCAGTCTGCGCTATCAAAGTGCAATCTGGTCACCCTGACTGGTTCAGAACGGGGAGGTTTGGGACAATTGACTATTCAGGCTTTGATGAGACTGCGGCCGGAAAATCAAAGTGGTGGCAGTACCTCTATCCCGTATTGATCTCTCTCTCTCTCTCTCTTTGTCAGGAATAGGCCAAATAGATAGGAGTTATGGTCAAAATTATCTGGTATCCTGGTTGGTTGTTTTACAAACTGCGTGAGATCAAACGATTCTGCAGACAGCTCGAATTCTAGACCAGTGTCGTCAGCTCTGGCAGAATGCAATAACCATTCTACATTATGGACGTTAAAATCACCCAAAACGGTAATTTCAGTGGAAAGAGTGAGGTTAAGGTTGATCAACTGTGTGGATATGGTCAAATACACTGGGTCCGGGTCCCAATGATGCACTGGGGACCCAATGATGCACTGGGGAAGCGTCAAGCCATTTGGTAATATTTGGGTAATTTAGTTTATATAATCATAGTTAGGCGAAGTGAAGTTCAAAATATTGCCAACTGCATATTCAGATTTGATATAACAAGAGGTGCCACCCTTGTTATGGAAGTTTGTGAGGAGATGGTAACCGGGATTACTAAATGGGGATATGTCAGTAAACTGAAAGATTTGGGTTTCTGTGATGAATAAGGATAGAAGGGATACAGATTAGAGGAAAAAGTGAACAGAATTCAGATTGGTACCAAGAAAACGTATGCTAGTAAAATATAAGGCAGAACCCGCACTTCTCTGACGAGCCTAAGTGTATGCAATAACCGATGTCAGCACATTCACTTGATTGCGACCACGAGGGCCCTCAGCTGCCAGGCCTACCCTGCCGGTGCTGGTAATCTGAGGTAGCCTACCACCGAATTTGCTGATAATGCTGCGGCAGTCATTGCTAAGAGATGTCATAGAAGGTGTGATGCCAAATGTGTATGTAGTGTGGTGTAGACAGTTGGAGGTAAAGGGATTATGAGAGTATTCTAGCCTACCCTCAGTGTTAATGAAGACACTGAAAATGTTCAGCAAAGGGAGGCGGTCAGGAACAGGTCCTAAGGGCTGGTGAAACGGGAGCTCCAGTTTTCCCTGTCACCAGCTTGCCATCCACCTCGAAAGTACTGACCTGTTTATATATAGATAGATAGATAGATAGATAGATACAGATAGATAAATAGATTAATAGACAGATAGATAGAGGGAGCGATACCAGTATACATATACATAGACAGATAGATATAGGGAAAAGATTGTAACACCAGTCCAACAGAGCAGTACTCCCAACGTGGATGGAAACCTGATGATAATGAGAGCTGCAGCTCCCGTTTCATCAACCCTCGACACTAGCTTCTGACCATCCCCCTTTACTGAACATTTTCATTGTTTCAGCAGCACAGAGAGAAGGCCAGCATATTCCCCTAGACAATTTCCTCCAACTGTCAGCACCAAACCACATGCACATTACACACCACGCCTTACAAAAAAAAAAAAAAAAAAAAAAAAAGTATCTCAATACCCGGTCTCGTAGTCATCCCAAAACCCCCCACCATCTGTCCATCTCCCGGTGACGGCCAAGAGAGACGCTTGGAGCCACTTTCTGACTCACTTTTTCATTTCTGCAACATTCCTGGCCTTTCCCCTAATTTTCTCTCTGTTGAACACCACCTCTATTCCTGTAGGCTTCACCATCTCTTCCTTACTGAGATTCAGCTATCAGAGGCTACTGATAACAAACCCTTCTCTGTATCCTCCTATTTTCTCTGTACTCACTTCCAAGCTAAGGGTGGCTGTTGTGTATATGTACGCAACAGTTTCCTAAACTTGAATCTTCTGAATTCTCTACTCTCTGGCACCGGCTATCCTGTCTTCCTCTTACTAAATATAGCTATGTTGTTTACTTATCCCCTAATTCTACTGACTATAAGAAATTCTTTAACAAATTCTATCAATTTCTCCTTTCTCTAAAATCATCATTCTAGGTGATTTGTGTTCACCACCACCTTTGGCTTCCCTCTCTTTCGCTGATCCGCCTGGTGAATGAATGAATGAATCAATAAAAGCGGGCATGGCGGCGCAACATCTGAGACCATATACCGCCGTAAAAACTAATATAATAATAATAATAATAATAATAATACAAAAAAATTAAAAAGCGAAGAACCGAGTCATACTTAAAAACAAAAATATGGTGGCAAAAACAAGGGTAATATAAAACATTAACACTAAAACACAAACTATAATATCTGAAACACCTATAGCCTGTGGAGCAAGCCAGATCTAGAAACAAGGAGAAGGTACCTCCTCCCAGGGCACAAGCTGCCTCTCCAAGCACCGAGGAAAGAATGTAGGACTCGTCGCCAGCTCGGCACCAGGAAAGGTACCGCCGACGAAGGTCCTCCAGACTAGGGCATTCCACAAGAAGATGTTGCACAGTCAAAGGAACCAGGCAGTCATTACAATAAGGAGGGGGAGCCCTATCCATTAAAAATCCATGAGTCAACCTAGTGTGACCAGTCCAGAGACGGGCCAAAGCTGTCTCCCACTTTCGGGACAGGCCCACATACCCTCCATCACCCAGGTCCCGACGAATGCTGCAGAGTTTGTTCTCTCCTACTGCATCCCACCTTCTCTGCCAACAGAGACGGGCAGCCTCTACAATGCCTGTACATAAATCCTCGGACGGGACACGGTAATGGGGAGAGGAAGGGAGAGAGCCAGCAGCTCTCGCCAAAGAATCAGCACGCTCATTACCTATGACCACCACATGAGCAGGGACCCAACACAACTGTATAGAAAATCCGCGCCTGTGTAATAATAACAGTCATTCCAAGATAGACAGGACTAGAGGGTGTGAAGAGAAGCTACAAGACAAAGCTTGCAAGGGACTGGCTGAGTCACTAAAAATGGTGAAAGAAGCAGGGGGGAAACCAAAAATCAACTCAACTGCAACTAAAATAGCTGTAAGTCCAGCAGTAAAAACAGAGGCAGAAGAAGGAAGACTCCCACCATGGCTAAAATCACGGAGAGCGACACCAATGCCTGTCCCAATGCAGGACCTGGAACCATCAGTATATACAGGGATCGAGTCACTGTGGGCAGAGGCGTGTTCTAAAAAATAAGACAGAGCTTCCTGTGCGAAAAGAGAGGCCTACTTTTCAGGGAAGTAATCACATGGCCGTACCTCTGGGAGAAGCCAGGGAGCCACTCGTGGAACACGCACAGGGCAAACAGGAGAAGATTGAACACCCAACTCCTCCATGGCAGCCCTCACTCTGTACTGAAACGGTTGCAGATAGCGAGGGTGGGTGTTACAAAAGAGGAAAAGAGTAACCTCGGAGACAGCCATACAACTTAGTGAGGAAGGCAGATGGTGAAGGAGGTGCCAACACTGCACCAGTAAGGACTGGCGACGGAGACCCAGTGACGGTTCATTTGCATCTACTAATAGACTAGGAATTGGAGTAGACCAGAAAGCTCCAGTTGACAGACGGTTCCCAGCATGATGGATTGAACTGAGAGGCTGCAGCCATGCCTCAGTAGCAAAAGAGTATACCACACACCCATAGTCCAATTTGCTCCGTACCAAGGCACGGTAAAGGTAGAGTAGGGTGGCTCTATCAATGCCCCAAGACAAGTGAGATAGAGTCCGTAGGAAAGACAGGGCACGGAGGCAGGATAGACGTAACACACAGGTATGGGGAACCCATGTCAGTCTTCTGCAAAAACAAGACCAAGAAACCTGGCCTCATCCACACAATGCACCCTGAGGTCAGGGTCAGAGTGAACACCTCTCAAGAGGCAGAAATGCAAGGCCACCGTTTTTGCTGGGGAGAAGCAGAAGCCATGCATTGTGACCCAATGAGAGACATGGTCTAGGGCGAGCTGCATGCGATGTTCAGCCACGGACATTCGGAAAAGCAGCATACCATACAGCTAAATCAATGACATACAGTGAGGCAGACACCCCCTCTGGAATAGAGGACACAACACCATCCAATGCTAAAACAAAAAGGGTTGTGCTAAGGACACTTTCTTGAGGCACGCCTTCCTCCTGAGGGTATGAAGGAGACAGGGAGACACCAACTTGAACCCTGAATGAACGGTCACGCAGAAAATCCATTATAAATAGGGGCAGCCTACCACATAGAGATTATACCTAACCGCCATGTAGTATCATATGCCTTTCTTAGGTCAAAGAAAACGCACACCAGATGCTGCTTCCTGGCAAAAGCATCACATGATGCAGCTTCTAGGCATACAAGTGCATCTGTTGTCGAACAACATTTGCAAAAAACAGACTGACATTGAGAGAGACAGTCATTCCTTTCAAGGAAATACATTAAGCATGAATTGACCATCTTTTCAAGCAATTTACACAAGCAAGATGTAAGGGCTATTGGCCGATATTCTAGAGGACTGGAACCTGCATTCCCTGGCTTATGGAATGGCAGGACAACGGCTTCACGCCAAGAGGTGGGAAGAGAAGAGTCCCTCCAGATTCTATTCAAAAGACTGGGGAGAAAAGGCAGTGCATCATCACCCAGGTCTCGAAGCATCGCGTAGGGAATATCATCTGACCCTGGTGAGGTGTCATGACAGGGAAAGAGCAGATTGGAGTTCGTGGGAGAAGAAAGGGAGGTTGTAAGACTCCCCTCTCCCAGAATGGAAGTCCAGCACCCTAGCCTCTTCTACGTCCCTGTGTCTGGCAAAAACTGGAGAGCTAGCATCTCTATGGCTGACTGCTGCAAAGGCAGATGCAAATATATTGGCCACAACTGCAGGGACACCAACAGGCTCACCATTCGACAGCAGCACAGGGGACCTGCCTTGCATGAATTTTCCTGAAATCTTTTGCACCCTCTTCCACACCTGAGACACTGGCATCTTAGAGTTTACAGATGACACATAAGCCATCCAAGAGTCTCGCTGGGCTTGTTTGAGGGCCCGGCGAGCCCTAGCACTTGCACTCCTGAACTCGACAAGATAATGCTCTGTTTTGAATCAACGGTAACAAGAGAATGCTGTTTTTTTTGGCACATACAGCAATACTACAATCCTCATTCCACCATGGGACAGGTCAATAGCTATATGTGCCAGAGGTTCTTGTAACAGCATGAAGGGCAGCAGAATGTATAATAGGCGTAAAGAACGAAACAGCCTCATCTATATGTGGAAAGGCTTCTACAGAAACATCAATAGAAGCCAAAGAAAAAAGGGACCAATCCGCCTTATCCAATCTCCACCTTGGGAGACGGGAACAAGGACTAGACACTGCTTTAGTAAGAAGGATGGGAAAGTGATCATTCCCATGCAGATCCTTCAGAACCTCCCAGGTAAAGTCCAGGAGGCAGTCAGGAGAACTGACAGAGAAGCCAATTGCAGTTAATATATTCATCTGGGGATGAAAATGTGTAAACTTGCCAGTATTCAGCAAGGAAAGATCCTCATCCTCCAATAGGGATGCCAACACATGTTGGTTAACGAGACAGTCACCCCACAAAGGGTGGCGACCGTTAAAGTCCCCCACGACGAGAAAGGGCTTAAGTAACTGTCTGAGGAGGTCTTTAAGGTCTGCTCTACCAACTGCTGCACTGGGCGGTAAATAAATGCAACAGACCGTATACCAGTGGTGGGCATAAAACCACACAGCAACACTATGGGGATCAGACTGGATGTGAACTGGTTGACGAGGGACATTAGCCCTCACCAATACAGCAGTACCACCAACTGGGCCCTGAGCCAGCGCAGAGTAAAACGCACAGTACCCAGGAGGTGCATGGGGAATGGCAAAACTGACTAGAGTTTCCTGGACACACACACACACACACACACACACACACACACACACACACACACACAAAGGAGAGGCAATCAGGAGGGTCCGCAGCTCCTTCCAATTACTATGTAGCCCGTGGCAGTTCCATTATGAAATGGTGTTTGAGTATGCCATAGTACCCATGGTGAGAACAATCAGAATAAGGGGCGAGACAGCTCTATTCCTGACAAGCCACTGGAGGCAAGTTGCTGCTAAATATTGCCCTTCAAAGTGGGCTGCTTGGCTCCGCTGTGCCAGGCTTTGATTGAAGGAGGAAGTGTCACCATACCCCTCCTTTGAAGTGGCACACCAGTTAGCCTGGAACGTGGCCTGGATGGCGCCCTTGGTGGTGTAGGGCGACTAGTGGCAACATCAGAAGTCCTAGATGTGGAGGTGGAGTGCACTGGGTCAGAACCCTGTGAAGATGACATCGTGAGTTTCGTATCTGAAGCACCAAGGGTCCGCCCAACATCCTCTCCAGGCAGAGAACAGTTCACGGCAGACCATCAGCTTCAGCCTCTGCCTTGCCAGACCTCTCAGCAACAAGTGACCGAGTCGTCTTAAGATCTAAAGACCCAGAACCCGCCACACCTCAGCGAGAGAGCAACATTGCACGCAGTTGAGGAGGTGCATCATTATCTGGTGGGAGCAGTTCTCCAGAGGCTACCGGAAGTGAAACATCCAACACCTCTGGGCAGGAGGTGCCAGACTGGGCTGGCACCCTGGGTGCCCTCTCAGACTCTGAATTGAGTCTAAAGGGCTCTTGTACTGAAGGATCGAGAGCAGAAGAGGATGATTCTACAACTGAAATTTTGCTAGGAGGATGATCAGTATGCAAGGAGTATGTTGAGCCACGATGATGTTTTGAGATCAGACTTGTTTCAAGACAACCAGGCGAGGATTCAGCTATATTAGGAGTAGTTTCCTTGTCAATGCTGACTTCAGCTGCAAGAAGTGGAGTCTGCACAACCTGAGATGCTGAGACAGGTGACGGGACTACTGGATATGACAGCAAAGACTGGTCTTGTGACCGCTCTATGACAGGACGACGTGTACGTCTATGACGGGACAATATTGTTGCATATGATTCCCCATTCCTCACAACAGATGCCAGAGCTCTAGTCTGAGCCTCGGCAAAACTTATCTTATCCCTGTGTCAAAGAAGTAGAATTTCTTTTTCTAGCCGAAACCGGTCACAGACAGCCGAAGATGCAGGGCGTGCCTCATGACAGTGGACGCAACAAGCAGGCCCAGGGCAGACCTTGCCTGGATGAGTGGTATCACCATAGCTAACACACACTGCTGGAAGGCCCTGTTGCATCAGACAACAGGTACGTCCAACATGCCCATGCAACTGACAGTGGCAACAGCGTCTTGGATTTGGGACATAAAGCATAACTTTAAGGGAGAGCCAGGCAACCTTAATAGAAGGAAGAGCCGCACAATCAAATGTTAGTAACAAGGATGGAGTCGGAGTAAGAACACCATTAACTTTATTTTGGAACCTTTCTACTTTAACAACACTGTGGATCCTTAGTTCATCAAGGAGCTTGTCCTCGGAGTACCGAAGCAAGTCCCGGAAAAACACAACTCCCCAACACAGATTGAATGTCGCATGTGGAACACAAGAGAACATCATACCAGGGTCTTTACATTTATCAACGAGACGAGAACCCTCTTCAGGGGATGTAACCTCCACCAGGAGGCCACCATCCCTCTGAGGTGACATCTTTGGCTCCCTCCCACAGATCGATACAATTTCATGATGAACAGTGAAAATATCGAGGGCACTAATTGGCTGACCACCTACAGCACGGATGACAAAATACCATGGGAAATCAGTCCTCTGAAAAAGACCCAGATGGATTTTGCAGGTACAGTAGGTCCACAAGATGGTGGTAATGGGCAACAGCATTTTGTTGAAACTTGGCTCACAGAATGTGAACAACCAGAACTTGGCAGGTAGGGCTCCAGGGTGGTTACATGTGATGGACCACCCAATCGCACGGGTGCCCCACACGAAGGAGGTCGTGAAGAATCGCCAGGGACAGAATTGGGGTCGTCAACAGATGGAAAATTCACTGAAGCCATATACAAAAGACTACCTTCATTCCCCCACCCCTCCACTCACCATGGAGTCCTACAAGGGGAGGTAAGTTGCCAGGGATGACACCACTGGTGACCACAGAGGTAGTGGGAGAATATACGCAGGTAACTACTGGGGGACCTGGGCAAGGGTGACTCCTGGATGATAGGAGTCACCAAGCCCCCAAGTGCCCATTTGACCCTAGCCAATGCATGACCTGCTGATTGACCTGGTCAAGCCCAACCAGGCTGCCCGTCTAGCCAAAATAAGGGACCAGAGAGGTGTATTGCTAGCTGCAGGGCAGCATTACAGGATGCGATGCACAGCAAACACGCGGGGAGGCAACAGTCCCCCCCTAGATGGCAAATGGGCAGGGACTAACATCACCAGCAGGCCTCCTCCACCAGTGATGTAGGGGGCGCTTGGTCCACTAGGCCGACAAATGCTGAACCTTACAAAGGTAGGCAGGCCTCCAAAGTAGGTGGCACTGCCAACCACGCTTCATGTCCCGCCACCACGTCAAGGTGACCCCTCTCAACGGGGATCCACCTGCTGAACAAGCCTACATGTTTTCTATCCATAATGACTTGTAGCAGCTTGTACAGCACCCTGCCCGTATCCCTGACTGCCTTGGAATGATTTCCAACTTGCTTGACCTTTTCCTTACAGCTAATCCCTCTGCATGTGGTGTTAATCTTTTCTCTCTGTTGGGCTTTTCCAATCACAACCTTATCACCTTAACCTGTCCTATCACTCCAGTATGGCCTGCAGACCTTCCCATGAAGCGGTGGCTGTGGCACTTTCGAGCTGTTGACTGGGAGGCCCCCAGGCAGTATTTCTTTGATTTTCCCAGGAATGATTATTGCTTCCATGGCCGAGAGCCATCTTAGTGTGCCTCGTACATAATGCAGGTTATTCTCTTGGGTATGGAAGCATATATTCCTTTCTCTTATCCTGTGACTAATGCAAAAAAAAAAAAAAAAAAAAATTATTTAACCTGCCCCATCCCGTCGACGTATGGGTACGTTGCAACATTTTGCATTTGCCGGTCCCGGCGACGTACTGGTACGTCGTGCAATTGCAAGGTCCCTAATTTGCACAATTTTCAATTTTCGCGTGTGATTTTTCGTACGTATACACGGGACACCTTCCTCTATTCCTCTACAAGATGCCAAGCAGGGACAATGCCTTACACCGCATAACCTCCCCCCTCCCCCCTCATGCCATTGTCTCGGCAATTCAAATGTTATCAGTGACCTGGCCAGTAAAGATATTCAGAGACAGAGTGATTCCCCAATCGATGACAATGTGGAGGACAAAGTTTACATAGCATTATAAGAAGAAACAGTCAGAAATAATGATCAGGTAATGTGGCAAAAGAAGGTCAGGTATGGTGATTAGTTAGTGAGTGAAACAATGCTTATAATGCCTATATTACTGCTTGAAAACCAATATACTCTCATACTACATATAAATTCGTACCAAGTAAATAAATAAATACCGTTTATGAGTTGTGTGAAATAGTTACCCTCCCATAGAACTCGTTTTCTTTGGTGCCAGCCTGTTAGAAAACCTAGTCAGGTAAGTAGGAACTCCTACCTGGATCAAGTATTTTAAACCTCAGGTAAGCAATTTCTATATGAATTTTCGATGTTTCTCACCAAAAGCAGAGGTTTTAGCCAAAAAAAAAAAAAAATCGGAAATACCTCGGGATTGGGGGATGTCGGAGGTGCGGAAAACCTCGGGATGTGACGGGTTAAACACGCATATTCTAATGCCGTCCACAACAAGGAAAGGGCCTTCATATGGTACCGAAGCTAACCCACCCCTGAATCTCATCTCTTTTATATCTGCCCAGAGCCGTGCTAAGTCTGCCCTTCACTATGCTAAAAATAGTTTAATTCGTACTAAATGCTCTGAGCTCTCTGACTCAGATTCTTCCCACTCCTTTTAGCATCTTGTCAAAAACCTTTCTAACAACTTTACTTCATCATCCTTTCCGCCTTTTTTCCACTCTGATGGCTCTGTGGTTGTTTCTTCTACTGATAAAGCAGAACTCATCGCTCAGACATTCTCCTCTAATTCCACCTTAGATGATTCCGATGCTGTCCCTCCTTCATTTCCCCCCTTTGACTTCCTCATGACTGACATTAAAATATTTTCAGTTGATGTTTTATCTGTCATCCCTGGCCTCATTACGAACATGGCTCATGGGCCTGGTCCCTCCTGTTGTCTTCAAGAACTGTGCTTCTCTTCTTACGCCACTGGTTCTCAAACAGGGAGCCATGGCCCCCAAGGGGGTCACGGCAGGATTTTAGGGAGGCCATGGCTGACCAGTGTACGTAGTAAAGCAGAGTGTGTCTACCCTACACTCAGGTCGTGTTTAAGCTTGTCGCCTTGCTCCTTCTCACTCCAGAGTCTACTTGCTGCGTTTCGACACCGCTGGACCAATGAGCGGGCAAGAAAAACTATAGCTAAGTGGCACCACATTGTATGCAATATGCAGGAGGGAACTTGTTTTCGAGCAAACCAGGTATAAAGTCCTATTCACTCTACAGAAAGGAATCCTCCAACAGCTTAGGACTGTGTACAGGGTGCAAGTGTGTCTCGCTCCCAGTTGTAATCTTCTTTTCAGCCATGACCCCCAGCCGGCGCACGCAGATGTAAGTTTGTGAGAAATATCTATTGCTTTCTGTACAGTACTGCAGTGTTACAAGACATTCATTTAGTATTAGTACTGTATAATTGACTTGTAATTTTTTTTCTATATCTATCTACCTATTGGTATATGAGTACTGTATTTAGGTATATAGTTTTATATTTTATGTATTGTATTCCTCCAATCTGCCTTCCCAGCTCACTGGTGTCTCCCTATCACACCTCTACCTTTGCTACTGCCCTTACATAGTCTCTCTGTAATCTCATTTCTGTTCATTGTCTCATTCATTCATTTGTTTTTTATTACCATTGGCCACTTGCACCAAAAAATACAGCACTGGTCTAAAATATATGACGAAATTCAACTGACTTTCACCAAATGATCTGAATTAAAATCAATGCTAAAAAAAAAAAAAAAAAAAAAGTGTTACAATGAATTTCAATCAAACGGCTTTCACCAAACCAGATTTCAAAGCAAATTTAGCAGCTCCGAAATTAGGACAAACTATGTGAAAATTTAATACAGGGTAGAGTCAACTACAAATTTAAAGCAGTATTTGGTTTTTCTACTTTCTTATAATTATATATATATTTTTTGCATGATTACGCATTCATGTTTGGTGTCGTAATGTTTCTTTTGTTGCGTTTGACCCGTTTTTGCCTATTTTTTGCATCAACATTTACAGTTTACTGTCAAAATTTGTGACAGTGTGAAAATGACACGGTAATGATTAAGTATGATTATTCAAAGTGTAATTTTTTTTCTACATGTCCAACTCTAGGCAAAGGCTTCAGGGCCCCTTTCTCGGGGACAGTGGCTCATCCCAAGGCCCAGTAGTCCTCCTACACCTCCATATGTCACCACTTCGGCGCTAACACCCACCGTCCATATTGAATACATGCCAGGGCTGTCTCATACAGGACTGGTGTAGCCTACTGTTATCAGCGGGGGTACTTTTACGACATGTCGGCGGGCCTTCTGGTAGATCAGGAGTCTGTGTTTTTTTTTTTTTTTAAACCCTTAAACTGTTCCCTGCCCTAGCCAGGATTCGAACCTGAGTCCATTAGGACTGCAGGCCGGCTCTCTACCGATTCAGCCACCGCCTCTGCTGCATTTAGCAATTTCACACGATATTTCACATTGTTTTGTTACAGTATAACCGTGGTTTTACATAATCTTTGCATAAGTAAAGGCGACAACGGAACCCGGCTACAAACATACAGAGAATTCGGTGAATTTAATAGTTACTCTGATACCAGACGAATTTTGCATCACCTGCGCTAGTGGTAACATCTACATTATTACATAAGGAGTTTCGGTAATGAAACTTATTCTAACTTATTAGAAAAAAAAAAAAAAGGAACAAATGAATGCAAAATTGTTTGCAAAAAAAAATCGAATACTGAAAACCAGTGACTCCATACTGCCTTAAATTAAATTCACTTGGGGTGTAGTTAAAATTAATCATGCTAGTTTGGTGAAAATCATTTGTCGCTGGTTATCTTTTTTTATCATTGATTTTAAATCATTGTAGTGAATTAAATCACTTTGGTGCAAGTGGCCACATAATATTAAACTTTACCATTCGTCTGTTTCTATCTGTTTGGCTTCATATATCATCATCATCATCAGTCGTTTGAGTGTCCACTGCAGGACCGGCCTATCCCGACCGAAGTGGGGACGATACAGTCTATGTATCTCTACCAAGTGGCTTAGGCGGTCTGGTAGTGAATGAATGTAGGGTGAGAAGTGCTTGTAAGTGTGACTGTACTGTTGGAGTGGCTTTGGATGTGTGTGTAGTCCGTGAACCAAGTGTAATCGTCCCACGCAAGCCTACTGGGTGCAAGCATACTTTACAGTACGCAACACTGTTCAACCACAGCACCCCTTATGTCCGCCAAAGCAGTATGTGGTCGGAAGAACGCTCCCAAAGTTTATTACCCTGGCAGGTCACGAACCCTCGCTCTCCTGTGTGCGATAAACGCACACTTTACCATTGAGCCACATAGGCTCCTTGGATATATATATATATATATATATATATATATATATATATATATATATATATATATATATATATATATATATATATGAAGTATTTGCGATGGCTGCTAGTGTTGCTAAGAAGAGGAAACACAATGATAAATACATTAACTGCGGATTTAACGTCAGTCCTCACTGATAGCATCGAAAAACCTCAGTATGTGCTGTGTTTCAAGTGCTGGGGAATTATTCAATGAGGCCTAGTAAGTTGATGCATCATTTGACGACAATCCACCCTCAGTATGCAGAGAAAGTCCCCAGTTTCTTCAAGCGCCGTTAAGAGAGTTTGGGAAAACAGAAAATGGATGGGAGTGGCGCTTTCTAACAACAGAACTTAAGTGTAGCAGTGGCATCATATGAAGTTTCCCCTGAAACAGCAAGGAAGAAAAAGACCCACATGATTGGTGAAACTCTATTTAAGCCGTGTGCTGTGAAGATGGTCAGGCGGGTTCTTGACGAGTCAAGTGTACATAAGAGTCAGATTTCCTTGTTAAAGGACACAGTGAAAAAGATAATTAGTGAAATGTCAGCTGGTATCATGGAACACGTGATAAAGGATATAAAAATAATTGTCTCCAACTGCTATGTTCACAGTACAGTTGAATGAATCAACGGATGTGAGTTCTTGTGCACTCCCAGTCGTGTCTGTTATGTATGTATTCGTGCATGACATCAGAGATGAATATCTGTTCTGTACACAGCTTGAAACTACCACAAAAACTTTAGATGTGATGGAAAAGTTGATTTCATTCTTCACAGCTAACGGAATAGCCTGGGAAAATTGTTGTGGAGTCTGTACTGATGGGGCTCCGGCGATGCTGGGATCAAAACTGGGGCTACAGAAGCATGTCAAGGAGGTAGCTCTGAATGCGAAAATGGTTCACTACATGATCCATCATTTTGCAATGGCATCAAAAACCCTCCATGATGCCCTCTGCAAGATCCTGGAGGCAGTGGCAAATTGTATCAACTTTCTGAAAACAGATTTGAACTCTCGCCATTTCTAGAAACTCTGAAGATATGGATTCAGAGCATGAATCCCTCCTTTTTTTACCCGAAAGTGCGATGGCTGTCCAAGAACAACGTTGTGAACAGAGTAAATGTGCTTCGGAGAAAACTTAAATATTTCCTGGAAATGAAAGGGAAGGATGATATATTAAGTCACTTCAACCACGCGATGTGGAAGTCACGTCTTGCATACCTGGCCGACATTTCTGAGCAGCTAAACAGGCTGAATCTCAAGTTACTAGGAAAGGAATATATTTCACCCTATGAACCGCATGCATGCATTTCTTGCTAGACTCCAGAACTAGCAAAGGAAAGTGAGTGCAAAAAATGTTGCAATGGTTGAATCTTTCAACTGTTCTTGAGATTGAAGAGGATCACCTACTTGACCCATCACTCAAAAGTGAAATAATTCAGCACTTGAAATCCTTGGACAGTGAGCTCAAAAGATACTTCCTAGAATTCAAGGAGGAAGAAGGGAAATTGGTGAGGAATCCTTTCTCTGACACTCTTAATATTGCTGCCATTCCCGATGATGTCCAGGACATATTCCTTGACCTCAAGTATGATTCTGCTGCAGAGACCTTTATGAAGAAAAATCTCTGACAGTGTTCTGGTGCTCCATGTATCCAAAAGTTAGTGAAATCGCACTTAGAGTCTTCTTGCCATTTTCCCCAAGATATTTATGTGAATCCGGTTGGTCCACCCTTCTACATAAAAAGTAAAAGCCAAAACCGGTTGGATGTGGACCCAGATATGAGATAAGCGTTATCAGTGACCCAACCTCGAATCACTCGACTGACTGAAAGCAGTGTCATCCATCCCAATGATATGTAACAAAATATGCATTCTCACTGATAGTTGTAAGATTTAAAATAACTGGAGAACCAAAGAATTTTTTTTCATCATTAATTGTGAGGGACTCGAGAGAAAACTGAAGGGAGACCACGAAGATGTTAAGATTCCCACAAGTGAAGAATGAAGTGTAAAAGTTTGATAAATATTGGCTTACACCCTGCCTAGGCAAACTCTTTCAGCTTTAACTGTTAACTTCTACCTTCCCTTCAGGCTGGAAGTTTGCACTCATTCAGCCTGTCCAAAAGAAGGATGACCATTCCCAGCCCTTAACCATCGCCAAATTTTAACATCCTGTATTTCAAAAGTTTTTTTTTTTTAATCTATTATGTAAGAAAATTAAATCATCTTTCATGTCATAATCTTCTTTCCGATCGTCAGTATGGGTTCCGTGAGGAACGCTCCACTGGCGATGTTCTCATCTTTGTTTCAGACTCCTGGTCATCCTCCTTTCGGGACTGTGGCGAAAGCTTTGCCATTGCATTTGGCATCTCAAAGGCTTTCGATCGAGTCTGGCATAAATCTTTAATTTCTATACTGCCCTCGTACGGTTTCTATCCCTCTGTCTGTGCCTTCATCTCTGGCTTCCTTTCTGGACGTTCTGTAGTTGCTGTTGTAGGTCGCGACCGTTCTTCTCCATGGGCTATCAATAGTGGTGTTCCTCAGGGTTCTGACCTATCGCCAACTCTCATCCTTCTATACATCAATGACCTAAGTTGTACGTCAAACCCTAACCATTCATACGCTGATGACTCCACCGGGCACCTTTCCATTTACTTCTCACAGCATCCATCTCAGTAATTACTTCAACATACAAGGGATGAGGCAATGGCACACTTAGTGTCTGACTTTGCTCATAACTCTGATTGGGGTAAAAGTAATCTTGTTGTTAATGCACCTTTCGTCCCGCCAGAATCTACCTCAGGAATATTGTCTAAGTATTTACAATACCCAGTTCAATCTTGCACCATTTCTGAACATACTTGGGGTTTCATTCTCTCATGATATATATTGGAAAGATCATATTATCTCCCTTGTAAAATCTGCTTCTAAGGGATTAGGTGGGCTAAGCTGACTCTGTGCCTTCTTTACCGTTGCACAGTTGTTGACCTTATACATGAGTTTTATTCGCCTCCGTGTAGAGTACAACTCTCATGTGTGGGGATGCTTCCCACATACAGCTCTTTCCAGCAAGGAGGAGTGAAAGACTTTTCGTTTCATTAACTCTCCTCCTCTAACTGGCTCCCTTCAACCAATGTCTCTTCATCGTACTGTTGGATATCTCTTTTCTATCGCTACTTCAGTGATCACTGCTCCTCTGAACTTATTGCTTGCATCCCTTCACCACTATGGTGTGTGCGTGCGCATCTGTCTAACAATAAACTCTCATCCCTTTTCTATCCAACTCTCTAATGCAAGAGTTAACCGTTACTCCCAGTCCTTCATGTATGCAACAGGTCATCTTTGGCACTGTCTTCCTCTGTCTGTTTTTCCCACTGCCTATGACCTCCAGTCTTTTAAACGCAGTGTCCAGGCGTCTCAACAGATCTTGAATTTGTCTCTCTGTTATCTTGTTTTTATATTTTCTTGGAGGGAACAATCTTTGCAGGCTTCTAGCCTTTGGTTCCTTCTTTCTGGCATATCTATCACTCTATCTATCTATATCTATATATCTGTTGTACCTATCCATCTCCTTATATAGATCTACCTGTCCATCTGTCTATATATATATATATATATATATATATATATATATATATATATATATATATATATATACACACACACACACACACACACACACACACACACACACACACACACACACGAGGTGCTACCCAAAAGTTCCAGTATTTTGAAAAGAAGGAGGCAACCATTTGCAGTTTTGCCTTTTGCCACTAGGAGGAGTCAGCAGCACCCCTTGTGCGTCAGTGTGGCCCCCGCCGTGTCTGTGAGCGAACGTGTTGTTGAGCTATGCTTACTATTGTAACGTGGCGTGTAGGTGGTTTGGCGGTTTTGCAATGGCGGACCAATGGCACAGCAATGTCAAGTCAATGTTGATCGTTTTCTTCGATACCCACGCGATTGTTCACAAGGAATTCGTCCCACCTGGTCAATCTGTTAGCGGAAAGTTTTACTGTGAAGTTTGGCAGCCTCTGAGGGAGAACATCAGCTGCAAACGTCCAGAAAAGTGGAAGAACAAGGACTAGGTCTTGCAGCATCATAGCAACTCTTCCACCCACACATCAATTGTTGTCTGGCAGTTCCTGGCTGCGACTAACACGGTAGTAATTCCCCACCCACCCTATTCGCCTGACCTTGCCCCCTGTGACTTTTTCCTGTTTCCCAAGCTGAAATTACGATTGAAAGGGCGTCGATTTGACTCAATTGAGGAGATCCAGGCAGAATCACAGGAGGTGCTCAAGACCATCACGCCTTCCAGGGATGCATGGACTCGTAGAAAAAATGCTGGAACCACTGTATACATGTCCAAGGGGACTAGCCTACTTTGAAGGCAAGAGTGAGAACTAGTAGGTAAGGTAACTTAGGCTATTTTCCTAAAATATTCAAATTATTGGAACTTTGGGGTAGCACCTCATGTGTATATATATACCGGTATACATATATATATATATATATATATATATATATATATATATATATATATATATAATATAATATAATATAATATATATATATATATATATTATATATATATATATATATATATATATATATATATTATATATATATATATATATATATATATATATATATGGTTTTGATAACATATCTTCTCTCCCATCAGCTGTGACACCTCAGGCGGCCTCCGTGACTTACAACTACCGTGCTACAGAGATTGAAATTGGCAACTTGTACATGTTGGGACGGTGGCACCGGGTGTGTACAGTGGGACAGCGGGGAGCCAACCACACTTTCTACTTAGATGGAGCCGCTCTTGCCTCATGGCCATGGAGGGATGCACCACCACTGCTCGCAGGTGGGGCACTGGTAGTTGGACAAGACCAAGACCTTCTGCTTGGGGGTTACAGTGCCAGCCAAGCTTTCAGAGGTAAAGTGACTGATCTCAATGCTTGGCAGCGTGCTCTAACTTACCAAGAAGTTAAGCAGCTGGGTTCATGCCAAGTATCATCACTTTCAGGAGACTGGGTGACCTGGGATGACAAATCGTGGACACCTCAAGGCCGATACCGCCGCCTCAATGATGGTCCCTGTCAGTCCACATACAACTCCCTCCTGGTGTTTAATATGAGACTCCCCCACTCAGAAATGCTGCAATCCCTCAGTATCATGGGACTGTATCCATATCTTCCTCTTAGTCAGCATGATGCTGACGATCTATATCACAAACTTACCTTGTATGGACCAGAGTGTCAAAGTGAGGCAATAGAGGGCCTAAGTACATGGATTAATGCTGTTTTTAACTTCACATCACGACAGTGGGAAGAAGCAACAAATCGGCGGCCATTAAGTTTTTATCTGCAACGTCAACCCCGCACCTATGAAAGCTCCGAGGCAGCAGTACAGATTAACAACGACAAGTGGATGACTGATGACGTCAACAGTGAAAACTGCTTTGCTGGTTTGCTACCGCCGGAGGAACCACTGTTCCATCTGCGTGGCCTTAAACAATTTGACTCCCATCCAGAGCACATTTCCATCAGTTTTGTTGTAATCCAGACACCTGAGAGGAATCTTCACTTCAAAGGTCTCCATCAGCTGGTCATTGAGCACCGCAACAATCTTTGGGAAATAAATGATTATAATCGCAACAAAACTTTAGCTTCATATGCATCCCACAGCCTGCCACTTGGCCGACTACCCTGGAAGATATGGTATGGTATCAGACGGCCATGGACAATCAACTTAACTTTCAGTATCTGCTCCTCTGAAGAGTTCACCTGTGATGACGGCTCTTGTGTAGCCATGGACCAGCGGTGTGATCTGGAATGCAACTGTCTTGATTGGAGCGACGAGCGTAACTGCGATGTTGTAATGGCTCCGCCTGGATACTTGCGTAGCCTTCCACCCTCGCCTGCCCTAGTCATGACCCTTACTCTAAAGCTGGACATCATAAAAGTTAAACTTATAGACATGACACTGATGCTGGATATAAAACTACAGCTGCTCTGGTATGACACGGGAGTCAGTTATCGCAACCTGCGTCACATCACACGAAACAACGTAGTGGGTACTGATGAAAGTGACTGTCCCTTATGGAACCCCACGATAGAAGTTGAGCCAACATACAGCTATTCTAACCAGCATTCATCTTCAGTGATGGTTGTGAGGGAGGGACATGGAAAGAACAACAGAGACAGTTAGTATACTGCTACATTTGAACAGTATGTTACTAAATATGTTATACTGTTATTTGTGATACTATATAATGTAATTTATTATCATCAAAATTTAACGTTGTTCCTCACACAGATGTGGTGTTCAAGGGAAAGGAAAATCGTCTAATGAAGGATGTAAAACTACAGCCTGAGGTACGCTGCACATTTGACCTGCTGCTGTTCCCGTGGGATAGGCAGCAGTGTAGCTTTAACATCTCAGTGACCAACATCAATCAAGAGGGTATGAAGTTCAATAAGTCATCTGAGGCACATTACACGGGGCGAGTGGTGATGGAAGAATATATGCTGGAAGATGTGTCTTTGGCTAATGATGGCAACACAGCCAGTGTGGAAATAGTATTACGAAGACGTTATCATCAGTACCTGTGGCACACCTTCTTACCCACCACCTTCCTCCTGGCCATCGGATATGGCACCCTCTTCCTCCCTGTATCTCCCTTCAATGATCGAGGGACCATGAGCCTCACTGCTTTACTGGTACTGGTGGCCCTTTACACTGATGCTATTGCCCGCCTCCCGGACATTTCTTATAACACCCATGCCGATGTCTGGTACATTTTTTCCATGGTCTACCTTACTCTAATCATTGCCACTCATCTCTACACTAGCTCACCCCCAGCTCCTGTTCTCTTTACTTCGGAGTGGGTCACTTCTGACAACGGCTCAGGAATGACTTACTCCCCTAAATCCCACCGTACTGCTAAATTACTCCGCCGATCGCGTTTTGTCTTTGCTTTAATTTTTATTATCTTTGTTATTATATATGCCTGGCCACTGTTCTAGCCAGTTAACTCAAGCTTAAATAAAACAGGTCAAATCAGTAAAGAAACATTTTATGCTTAAAAGATATTAATAGCAATATATCCGAAGTGTTTTACTGTAATGAAAAAGTTACAATGTGACAAAAGGTTTACTGAATGCTTGTACTGTACATGTTTGCAAGCAGTGACATAATAATATATATTACAGTTCACAGGCTTTAAATTACGCCTTCTCAACGAAATTAAAATTTATCCACTCTGCCACATGATATTTACAATGAATAATAATTATCAGATGTATATTTTTACACTTAGAGACCGCATCAACATGTATAACTGAGTTAGTAAGCACCAAGAATCAACTCATCTACAAGAGTGGGTTGAAATATCTCGTTAACTGACCATAACGAGGACAATGGTGCAAATTATCAGTTCGCACACAAGTATTTTTCAAGATTTAAAGATTTAAAAATATTTACCCCTGGAAGAACAAGCCTTAATGGTAAGAGGTTTCAGACATCCTAATCACAGCTCCTGCATATTGTCTACATTATGTCTGGAACAGGCTACATTTACTGGGGAGGCTAGTAGATGTGCAACATTGCAGTTAAGGAAAGAGGCTGGGGTGGCTGGAGCAAATCAAAAATTATCCATCCCCGTTACCACGTAGAACTTATCTGTCCCATGTGATTTACATTATTTCAACACTCTACTAAATGACGCCATTAAGGTAGGCAGCAACTGAGTAATGAGGGCAAAACCACATCCCGCTGTCAGCATTGGGGCCTAGTAACCCCAGTGATATGTAATAAAGGACGTTTCAAATTACATCCCCAGTGACCAATTCTAGAACATCCATCCCAAAGGGCCTGAGAGTAGTTACGGAGTGTCAAAGTAGGAAATAAAGTTACACTGATAGAAACAATGGACCTAAATTAGGCCAGGAAGCGATTTAGCCATCCTCTCACCGATGACCAGTCGGGTGTAGGAAGTTAGAGTCGCCTAATGGGATTAGGGAAGCTCCTCCAGCCTGGCATACCCGGTGTTGGGACCTCAAGCCTGCACTCCCACCGCCCACATCCCGCCACCACAAGGGAGGTGATGAGGGAACGACAAGAAACACACACACACACACACACAAAGAATCTTATGGAAAAAGAGGAGTTCAAAAATGTATGGATAAAAAGATGCCTAACACAAGAGGAACTGGAATTACTGAAAGAGAAAAGGGAGGAAGTAAAAACAAAAAATGAGGGAAGATCAGAAAAGGACAAGAAGAAATTTTTTTTTACAAAGTAATTGGATTGCAGGTACGATAGTGGTACACAAACAGGATGGAAAAGGAGGAAGTTAGTAGAACCATGTCATGACAAGTATATAAACAAGATGATAAAGTTGATGTACTCAAATGTGGATGGAATGGTATCTAAATTACTAGAGATGAATGATTATGTCAGAGAAAATGAACCACAAATAATATGCCTAACTGAGACAAAATTAACACCAAGGATATCCAATGACATACTAAACTTAGAGGAATACAATATATGGAGAAGAGACAGAAACTTAAAAAAAGGAGGAGGAATTATAATATTAACTAAGAAAAAAATCTAAAAGTCAAGGAAATAAACCTAGATATACCATCACAAGTAGAACTGATTGCGGTAGAGATCGACACATCTGAAGGTAAAGTAATTGTAGCCAATTTGTATATGCCACCCAGATCAAACACATGGGAAAGAGACGAATATGAGGACCTGGCAGAGAGTACAATTCAGAGTATAAGATCCTTGCTACATAAAATGGAAGAGAAATCGGAAAGAATTATACTAACTGGGGATTTCAATACAAATGTAAATTGGAATACTCTAGATATAAATAGCCAAGAAAGCTGTTGGGACCAAAAGCTCCTGGATCTCGTACAAGAGTTTTTCTTAACGCAACATGTGAGGGAAACCACTAGAAAAAGAGGACTTGATGTACCTTCAGTGCTAGATCTAATATTTACTAGGCAAGAAAATGACATTGACAGTTTAATATATCACCCTCCACTCGGCAAAAGTGATCATGCAGTACTAAATTATAACTTCAGGATAGCATATGACATAGTAAACAGCAATGACAGTTACAAAAAGAGACTAAACTATAAAAAGGGAAATTATCAAGACCTAAAGATGTATTTCTTAGAAGTTGATTGGGAAAATGAGCTTAGAGGACAAGATTTAAATGCTGTATATAAAAATTTTTGTGAATTTTATGAAATAGGAGTCCAGAAGTACATCCCACAGCACAAAGAAGCAGATAAGAAAATACAGAAATGGTTCAATACAGAATGTAAAAAATCAAAAGAAAGAAGAGATTTGTTGTGGAATAGATACAGAAGACACAATAGTGAAAGGGCGTATAATAATTACAAACAGGCAAGAAACGACTATACAAGAATAAGGAGGGAAGCCCAAAAACAGTTTGAGGAGGATATAATAAATAAAAGTAGTGATCAACCAAAGCTGTTTTACAGCTATATCAGAAGCAAAACCAAAGTAAAAGATATAATACAATCCATCACGGACGAGGGAATCACTTATACACAAGAGAAAGATATTTGTGAAGCACTAAATAAGAATTTCCAATTAGTTTTTACAGAAGAAAAAATTTTGAGAGGGAATATGTGGAACACGCATGTCCACACATACTACCAGATATACAAATAGCAGAAAAAGTAATACAGGAGGAGTTAAGTAGATTAGACAGAGGAAAAGCAAGTGGTCCTGATGAAATTTCATGTTGGGTGTTACAAGAATGTGCAAAGGAGTTAAGTAAACCATTATTTTTAATTTTCAAGAAATCCTTGAGTCAAGGGAAACTACCTGATATTTGGAAAAAAGCAAATATAGTCCCCTTATTCAAGAAAGGAAATAGACAAAATCCTCTCAACTACCGACCAGTATCACTGACCAGTGTTGTAAGCAAGGTATTAGAAAAACTTATGAGAAAAGCTTGGGTAAATCATCTAGAAGAACACAGTATGATAACAGAAAGACAGTTTGGCTTCAGAAAAGGAAAATCATGTGTTACTAATCTGTTGAGCTACTATGACAGAGTAACAAACACAATACAGGAAAGGGAAGGATGGGTGGACAGTATCTATTTAGATTTCAAGAAAGCTTTTGACACAGTACCACACCAAAGACTTTTATGGAAGCTGTACCATCAAGGAGGAATTCGAGGCAAACTGTTTTGTTGGATGCAAGACTTTCTCATAAAAAGAGAAATGAGGACAGTACTAAGAGGAAACTACTCATCATGGAAAGAAGTGACTAGTGGAGTACCACAGGGTTCAGTGCTGGCACCAATCATGTTTTTAGTTTATATAAATGATATAAACAGTAACACTGGAAATGAGAGCTATCTGAATATGTTTGCAGATGATGCAAAAATACAAAGGAGAATTACTAGCACAGACTCTTGTAGGGAGCTACAAGAAGAATTAAATAAACTTCATGAATGGAGTAGTACATGGCAAATGGAATTCAATGTGGACAAGTGTCATGTAATCAAGTTTGGTAAAAGTGGAAAAAGACCTGATTGGGAGTATAAGTTAGGAAATAAAACCCTATACACATCAGAAAGAGAGAAAGACCTAGGTGTGATTATCAATAACAGACTATCTCCGGCTGACCACATCAGCGAGAAGGTACGGAACATGTATACACTGCTTGCAAATATGAGAATAGCATTCACATACATAAATGAAGACATGCTAAGAAGGATAATAACATCATTCATTAGACCAACCCTGGAATATGCATCAATAGTCTGGAGTCCTCATCTCAAAAAGCATATAGACAAGATTGAAAAAGTTCAAAGGGCCGCTACAAGATGGATACCAAGCTTAAGGGACCTAAGCTACGAAGAAAGACAAAATAAACTGAATCTACCAACACTACAGGAGAGAAGGAAAAGAGGTGACATGATAATGCTATATAAGTGCATATCAGGAAAGGAGAAAATAGACATAAATGATTATTTAACATATGGAGAAGCATCAGCAAGAGGACACTGCAAAAAACTTCATAAGAAGAGAGGTGATAAAGACGTAAGGAAATTCAGTTTCCCAAACAAAGCAATTGATCAATGGAATGCACTACCGAATGAAATAGTGTGTGCCAAAACAATTCACAGATTTAAGGATATGTACGATAAATATGGTCTAAGACACGGGACAATACGAGCTTGACTCATTCCTGTAAAGATACAATTAGGTAAGGTAAGAACACACACACACACACACACACACAGAGTCAAGCTCTGTACCAGATTAAACTAAATGGTGTCCTATATAAAAGAGGAAGTTTTAAGTAAGACTGTTGTTCAAATAGCAAAATAAACAAAGTAGTGCAGGAATGCGCCCAGCAAACATCAACTGATTGTTTTGTCTAAGCCAGGGAATATAAGTAGAATCTGTGCTCTTAGTATCACATGATGTGATACTTGCTTAGTAAAGCAAGTTTGGAAGGAGCTAGAAAGCAGGATGATGATTTCTACCAGGAACTGGTTAATATGGAGACGTACAATAAGCTGGTAGAACGGGTAAACAGATTGGAAATGGCATTTCAGAGTGAAATGGATGAAATTAAGTAGCAGTTGCACATGCAGAAGGAGGAAATAGAAAAATTAGGAAAGGAAGTCAACAAGAAAGACACAACAATCGATGAGCTGACAGTTGATGTGGGTTCACTTAGAAGGAAAATTAGTGATGTTATGCAGCGTATTCTGTGTCCCGACTTCTTGGGTCCAGTTACGGTGCAACTCTGGGTCCTTAATTCCTGACCTGGTCAGCTCTAGCAAGGAAGGGAAAACACAAACACCACGGGTAGACAAATACACTATAGTTGCGGCGCGCGACTCTGAGGTTGTTATTACCTTACCCTGGCAACCTACCTCTCAACAGTGTGTCTAGTTGAGTGTATAATATGAGATGCATGTGATTCGTGTATTATGTTCGTGTATAATAATATTCGTGTATAATATATTCGTGCATAATAATATGATTCATGTATAATATGATATGAAATCGGACGCACCCTTGAAGGGCAGGTTGCCAGGGTACGATAATGACAACCTCAGAGTCGCACACTGCGACTATAGTATATTAATAAGGAACAATTACACACACAGCATTCTATGATCTGAGTCGAAGTTACACAATGCTTTACACTGATATTGATCTCAATCACTTGTCCATCTAGTTCAGCATCTTTGTCTCACATCTGGGCTATTTCTCTCGCCGTATCACAAGCAATATGTCACCAATATAGGTAGTACATTAACACAGACAGATGGACATATAACACAACCAAGTATACCCACAGGGACAGTTCTTAAGCCTAGGTGCTCGCGTGACATAGACGTGTCCTAGCTAATACATCACCTCCGCGTGATACGTACGGAAGTCCCTAGCTAACTTAGCTTCTATACACGTGTCACACAGGCCGAGAATATACCATAGGTCACACTGGGAGCGTGGAGGGGAGAGGGGCTTAATGAGGATAGGGAGGGTTACTCTCTGGGGAGCCAGGCCAGGGGATATAGCCTGAGATCTTGCTACGTTATGTGAATGGTGCAGGCTTGTCTGTCACTGTCCGAGAGAGAGAGAGGGGGGTCTTGACCCGGGGCTGGGGCTATACACTCTGCACGTGATTCACAGGGGCTCGATTCATCAACGGGGGGGGATACTATAGTCAGGGAGGGGGAAGAATGTGCCACGTATGGAGATAGGAACACAGGATAATGGTTTGTTGATAGTTCACTGAAGGGGGGGGGGTCCACGACACTGGGGAGGTATATGATCATGAGACTTGTCACTCACGGTTCTGACGGAGAGGAGGCCACGGCCCGTGGGGGAGAGGGCCTATGCAGGGAGCTCTAAGTGGCGGCCGGGCATGGGAGGCGGGCCGTCCAGGGAGCTGTACAGGACAGTGGGGCCCGTGGAGTTGCCACTAGTCCGGGAGTAATGGGGTGGCGTCTGGGGCAGCTTCCTTGCCGCGTCGGCCCTGCAGGAGGCAGGGCTCTCGGGACTGGGCCTGAAGAGGGCCAGAAGTCGGGCAGTGTGCCGTCGGCCCTTGGTTGTCCTCGGCGTCCAGGGGAGGGCCTGGTGGAGTCCCGGCCCGAGTGTGGGCCGGGAGGAGGAGGATGCCGAGGCAGGGCAGCTTATACCCCAGTCTGGGGTGGCCGTCAGGAGAGAACTGCGGACGCCTGCGTCGGGGGAGGCCCTTCGGTCTCGGCAAGCCCCTGGGGAGGACCACTGGTTCTGGGGACTGTGGCCTCTGCTGCAGGGGGAGGTCAACAGGGGAGAGCTGCGGCCTCTGGTCCTGGTGGAGCCCGTCAGCGTCTGGGGTGACCTGGACTGCAGGGACCGGACTCCGGGCCTTGGGGGTGTCTAATCTGGTCTGGACTAAGGAGGGAAACCTGTAGGGGAAGAAACTCCAGCCCTTCAAGGAGAGAGCTGGAAATAGTGGCACCTCGCTCTAACACCAGGGCAGTGAGGGGAGCCAGAGGTGACTCCTTTCATCAGGCAGCCCTGTCGGGCACTGCCTGTGCTCCTACATGGAACAGGGGTACAAGGGCACTCCAGGTACTCCTGTCGTAGGGCTAGGGCCTCCTGCCCTGGAGACGTCAGGAGGAAGAGGTCGGACATACATTCTTAGCTAGTGCCGCAGATCTGACGGAGCGTGCCCTCCCTTCGTCGGGTTGGGGTTACCTGTTCTGGGGACGTCAGGAGGAAGAGGTCGGACGTACTCTCTCGGCTAATGCCACAGCTCTGATGGAGCATGCCCTCCTTCCGTCTGGGAAGGTCTTGTGCCTGTAATGTTGGGAGGAAGAGGCCAGACGTACTCTCTCGGTTTTCGCCGCAGCTCCAACAGAGCGTGTCCTCCTTCAGTCTAGGCAGGGGAACAGCAACCCTAGAGGCTCCTCCTGAGTCCTCACTTAAATAAGGAGCCAATCCAGAAGACTCGGCGTCCGAGGGTGTGCCTGGGAAATTGCCACAGCAAGTCCCACTCCGATTCTGTCAAGCACTTCCTCTGTTGGAGAGTAGTGTATTTTTTCTGTACACCACTGGGTGGTCTGGCTGCACAGAAGAGGGCTGCAGTGTCGCGAGGGAGATGTGTTGTTGCTGCCTGGACACCCGCCCAGGTAAGTCAACCCCTCTGTTGTCTCCTTGTGGGGTGGGTGTCACCCCCTCACTCTCTCCTCCTGGGGTGGTGGTGTCAGGCTCATCCCGCCGCGCTAGTAATTCAAGTGAAATGGCAAGAACAGTAGTCAACCACGAGAGCATCATGGAAGAGTTCAAAAATGATACAGAGACAATACGCAAGTAAGCAGTCTGATAGGTCAGAGCAGTGATATTGAGAAGATAACACAGGTGAATGAAGCAATGCGAAGCTACAAAAATGATGTGGAAACCAAATATGCTAAAATGGTGAAAGTAAAGAAAGATTTAGATACAAGAGTTGAAGAAAAAAGCATTAAAAAGGAAGTGAAAAGAATAATCCAAAACAATCCTAAATTGGTCAGAGATTCAGCAGATATCAACAAATCTATAGCAATCACTGGTATAGAAGAGGAAGAAATAAAAAACAAGATCTCGAGAGACATAAAGGAGATGGCAAATGTAATGGGCATATTGAAGGAAGTATCAGAGGAAATCTGTAGTAAAGACATAGAGGAACACAAAAGGCTAGGGAAATATGAGCGAAATATGTCAAGGTCCCTAAAAGTAACCTTCCAGAGTGTAAACACTGTGGAAGAGATACTAAAAAATGCAAAGAAACTCATGGAAAAAGAGGAATTTAAAAATGTATGGAAAAAAAAGATGCCTAACTCTAGAGGAACTGGAATTACTAAAAAAGAAGAGGGAGAAAGCAAAAACAAAGAACGAGGGAAGATCAGAGAAGAAGAAAACATTTTTTTTACAAAGTAATTGGATTGCAGGTACGAAAGTGGTACATAACCAGGAGGGATTAAGAAGGAGGAAGGTAGTAGACCCAAGTTATGACAAGTACGTAAACAAGATGATTAAGTTGATGTACTCAAATGTAGATGGAATGGTATCTAAATTATCAGAGGTGAATGATTACATCACAGAAAATGAACCACATATTATATGCCTAACTGAAACAAAATTAACACCAAGGATATCAAACGACATCCTAAACTTAGAGGAATACAATATATGGATAAGAGATAGGGAACTTAAAAAAAAAAAAAAGGAGGAGGAATTATAATATTAACAAAGAAAAATCTAAAAGTCAAAGAAATAGAATTCGATATATCCTCACAAGTAGAACTAATTGCAGTAGAGATCAATACATCTGAAGGGGAAGTAACTGTAGCCAATTTGTACATGCCACCCACATCAAACACATGGGAAAGAGGCGAATATGAGGATCTGGCAGAGAGTACAATTCACAGTTTAAGAGCATTACTACATAGAAAGGAAGAGAACTCGTAAAGAATTATACTAACTGGAGATTTTAATACAAATTCAAATTGGAAAATTCTAGATAAAATAAGCCAAGAAAGCTGTTGGGGCCAAAAGTTCCTGGATCTCGTGCAGGAGTTTTTCCTAACGCAACATGTAAGGGAAAGCACCAGAAAAAGAGGACTCGATGCACCCTCAGTGCTAGATCTTATATTTACTAGGCAAGAAAACGATACTGACAATTTAATGTATCACCCTCTATTTGGCAAAAGCGACCAAGCAGTACTAAATTGCAACTTCAGGATTGCATATGACATAATTAACAGCAATAAAAGTTACAAAAAGAGCCTAAATTATAAAAAGGGAAACTGTCATGACCTAAAGAAGTACTTCTTAGAAACTGATTGGGAAAAGGAGTTTAGAGGACAAGATTTAAATGCTATATATAAAAAAATCCGGGAACTTTATGAAATAGGTATTCAGAAGTACATTCCACAACACAAAGAAGCAGAAAAGAAAATAAGGAAATGGTTCAATACAGAATGTAAAAAATCAAAAGAAAAAATGAGATTTGTTGGGGAACAGATACAGAAGACACAAAAGTGAGGGCATATAACAACTATAAACAGGCAAGAAACGATTATACAAGGATAAAGAGGGAAGCCCAAAAACAGTTTGAGGAGGCTTTCATAAATAAAAGTAGTGATCAACCGAAGCTATTTTACAGCTACATCAGAAGCAAAACCAAAGTAAAAGATAAAATACAATCTATTACGGATGAAGAGATCACTATACACAAGAGAAAGATATTTGTGAAGCACTAAACAAGAATTTCCAATCAGTTTTTACAGAAGAAAATAATTTTTAAGGGGTGATATGGAACAGGCATGCCCACACATATTACCAGATATACAAATTGAGATGCGTGATCTACAGCATAGTGCCCCCAGAAGCTCACCTCCACCTCCACCCAGACCCCACAGAGTAGCCGCAGCCGAACCACGGGATGCCATGCGACAATGGCATAAGTCAGCCCGGGCCGTGCACCCCTATAGCACCCAGCCGCCTCACCGTCGCCCTAGCAGGAAGACGACACAACCTTCAGGGAGTGGGACCACCAGATCAGCTCGGGTTGGAGCTGTCTGTCCAACTCCAACTAGTGCCCCTCAGGAGACGGCTGATAGCCACTCCTGCCTTCTACAGGAAGGTGCCTTCTCTTTAGGAATGGCCAATAGCCACCCGCCCCTCATAAGGGAACCGGTGTCTCACCGGCCTGAGGGTAACGAGGAGACGGCCGATAGCCGCCCGCCCCTCATAAGGGAACCGGTGTCTCACCAGCCTGAGGGTAATGAGGAGACGGCCGATAGCCGCTCCCGCCTTCGTCAGAAGGTGTCATTCCTGGAACGGCCGATAGCCGCTCCCGCCTTCGTCAGAAGGTGTCATTCCTGGAACGGCCGATAGCCGCTCCCGCCTTCGTCAGAAGGTGTCATTCCTGGAACGGCCGATAGCCGCCCAATACCTCCTCCTGCAGAGACGGCTGATAGCCGCTCCCTCCCTCACCAGACGGCCAATAGCCACTCCGAAGGTGTTGTCCCCGAGACGGCCGATAGCCGCTCCCTCCCTCGCCAGACGGCCGATAGCCGCTCCGAAGGTGTTGTCCCCAAGACGGCCGATGGCCACTCACTCCTCCGGCAGAAGGAGACGGCTGATAGCCGCCCCCGCCTTCGCCAGACGGCCGATAGCCGCTCCAAAGGTGCTGCCCTCAAGACGGCCGATAGCAGCACATTCCTCCAGCAGAAGGAGACGGCAAGAGGCTGCTCCCACCTTCGCCAGACGGCTGATAGCCGCTCCAAAGGTGTTGCCCTAGAGAAAGCCGATAGTCGCTCCCTCCTCCGGCAGAAGGAGACGGCAAGAGGCCGCTCTCGCCTTCGTCAGACGACCGATAGCCGCTCCTAAGGTGCTGCCCCCGAGACGGCTGATAGCCACTCACTCTCCCTCCTTCAGGAGATGGCCGAAAGCAGCTCCCGCCTTCGTCAGATGGCCGATAGCCGCTCCGGTGTCCAGAGGTGCGCTGAGTCCCCCACTCAGGCCATGGCCAATAGCCGGACCTTGGTGCCCTATAGTTGCGTCCTTGGGCAGCCACGGCCGATAGCCGGGCCCCACGGCCAGAGAGAGGTGCAGTTAGTGTCATCGCCCCAGCGTGAGACGAGAGCCCGGACCTCCAGCACCGAAGGACCCCAGAGAGGCCCTACAGCTTCCCCCAGCCTCTGCTCCCTATGCCTGGCCCTGGAGAAGACCCATCTGACAGACCCTAACTCAGGTCGGTGCCGCAGCCCCTCCCTGACGGCGCCACTTGACCCTGGGGGCCGCAACCCTCGGTTACTCCAGGCCCTCCCCAGGACGCCCGGGCGTGATCTCTCCACGCCCCGACGGCGGAAGACCTCCACCTCCGGCCGAGACCTGAACCAGAGATTCCTGGACCTATTTGGCCCGTCCTGAGGGCAACACTCCTGTACCTAGCCTGGAGACTACAGGCCCCTTTGCCATCTGCAGCCCTTGACGAGAGAGGACGCCCCTGCGAGTCGTCCCGTGCCCTCTCGGCACGCTCTCCCTTGGCGGTGCCCCTATTCCGGGAGAGTGTCGCCGGCGTGTCTCCCAGCCGCCCCCACTATATGAGTGAATTATGTTAAGTGTGGTGTTGCCCCAGAATTAGTTAAGTGACTTACGCTAAGTGTGACGTTGCCCCAGAATTAGTGTAACAGTGATACAGTGACTTAGTGTATGTTGAATATCGGGGCGAGTGAAATCACGGGCGGATGAATAAGGACGAGTGCAGAAACTAAGTTCTGGTGAATCGGACCCACGAGTGACGCCCCTGTAGAAAATCAGTAAGACTCCTACCCCGAGGGATTCTCTACAGTAAAATATCCAAATGTCCTTTGCTACCAGGAAACAGTGGAGAAAAAGTGTTAATAATATTCTCCCGCTTGTATTACCATAAACACAGTAAATTCCCAGTGTCTTCCACCCTCCCTTAAGGAATCTCCTCCCAGCAGTCAGTGTGTATGTAAGAACTTGGACTTGAAATAGAATCAATTGTCAAAATCCCTTTGCTATCAGAAAATACTAAGTCGAATCAATAACACTTACTCCCTCCCAATATTACTATAACTCTGTTCTGACCCTCTGAGCGTCACCCCTCGTCCCCCCCCCCCCATGTAAGACTCACTCCCGCGCTCCCACGCGCACCGCGATCCTGTATTCCCTGTACACCTGTGCACTAAAATTACAGTGTTGACATCCGTGTCTGTTAAGCCAGTATCCTGCGAGATACTAATATCCTAGTTAAGGTTTTATTATCTGTCACATACTGTGTTGTAATATCTGCTGTTTTTGTCCTGTGTCTGACTGTGGTAATATACGTGTAAAGGTTATTGCCTGGAGTTTTTGTTTCCTACCTCTCTTTATTGCACTAAGCCCCGGTCTCGAAGGAGGACCCCGCTACACGTTAGGTGTTCCAGGACCGAGGAGTAGGGCCTTTTTCACCTAGCATTACACAAATATCAGAAAAAGAAATACAGGAGGAGCTAAGTAAATTAGACAAAGGAAAAGCAAATGGTCCTGATGAAATTTTATGCTGGGTGCTACATGAATGTGCAAAGGAGCTAAGTAAACCATTACTTTTAATTTTCAAGGAATCCTTGGGACAAGGTAACCTACCTGATATTAGGAAGAAAGCAAACATTGTTCCCTTATTCTATCTATCTATCTATCTATTGCCAGACGCCTCAATCCCGTTTGGGGTGGCCACAAACAAATCGCCTCCAAGTCGCCCTGTCCCCCGCCATTTCACTGCCCTGCTCCCAACTCACACACCCCTCTCTCATATACCTTTCCACCCCATCCCTCCATCTCATCCTCGGCCTCCCCCTCCCTCTTCCCCCCTCCACCTCACTCACATACACTCTCTTCGTCAGTCTTTCACCCTCCATCCTCTCCACATGGCCAAACCACCTCAGTGTGTTCCTCATAACGCTTCCTATCACATCCACATCAACACCACAACGCTCCTTTATATCCGCATTCGTCAGCCTGTCTCTCCATGTGACTCCACAAGCTCCTCTTAAATAACTCATTTCCACTGCTCTCACTCTTGACTTGTGTCCTTCCAACAACGTCCAAGCTTCACTTCCGGACGTTAGAGTTGGTATCACAATACTGTCATGTAGTAACTTTTTCACTTCCATGCTCACTTCCCTGTTTCTTATCACTGCTTTCAAAGAACCAGCAACCTTCCCTGCTGTACCCTTTCAAGCACTTCACCCTCCAAACCTCCATCCTTACTCATCACACTACCCAAGTACTTAAACGTACTCACATTTTCCAATTCCTCACCATCCAACCTCGCTATACATTCACTGACTTCACCTCTCTCAAAGACCATCACTTTACTCTTCCCTACATTCACCTTTAGATTCCGTTTCCTACACACTCTCTCAAACTCATCCACCAAGCCTTGCAGCTCCCCTTCGTCTTCACTCAACAACACAGAATCATCTGCAAACAACAGTACAGGGAGTTTCCAAACACTTATTCAAGAAAGGATATAGACAAAATCCACTCACCTACCGACCAGTATCACTAACCAGTGTTGTAAGCAAGGTATTAGAAAAGCTGATAAGAAAAACTTGGGTAAATCATCTAGAACACAATAACAGAAAGGTAATTTGGTTTCAGAAAAGGAAAATCTTGTGTTACTAATCTGTTGAGCTACTATGAGAGAGTAACAGAAACATTACAGAAAAGAGAAGGATGGGTGGACAGTATCTATTTAGATTTTAAGAAAGCATTTGACAGAGTACCGCACCAAAGGCTTTTATGGAAACTGTACCATCAAGGAGGAATTCGAGGCAAACTGTATTGTTGGATGCAAGATTTTCTCAAAAAATGAGATATGAGAACAGTACTAAGGGGAAATTACTCATCATTGAGAGAAGTGACTAGCGGAGTTCCACAGAGCTCAATTCTGGCACCAATCATGTTTTTAGTGTATATAAATGATATGGATAGCAACACTGGAAATGAAAGCTATCTAAATATGTTTGCCGATGATGCAAAAATACAAAGGTCAATTATTAATGCAGACTTTTGTAAAGAGCTAAAAGAAGAATTAAATAAACTTCATGAATAGAGCAATACATGGCAAATGGAATTCAATGTGGACAAGTGTCATGTAATCGAGTTTGTTAAAAGTGGAAAAAGACCTGATTGGAATTATAAGTTAGGAAATAAAACCCTACACACATCAGGAAGAGAGAAGGACCAAGGTGTGACTGTTAATAATAGACTATCTCCGGCTGACCACATCAGCGAGAATGTACGGAACATGTATACACTGCTTGCAAATATGAGAATAGCATTCACATACATAAATGAAGACATGCTAAGAAGGATAACACAGTTCATCAGACCAACCCGGGAGTATGCATCAGTAGTCTGGAGTCCTCATCTCAAAAAACAAATAGATAAGATTGAAAAGGTTCAAAGGGCCGCTACAAGATGGGTACCAAGCTTATGGGATCTAAGCTACGAAGACTAGAAAAACTGAATCTGCCTACACTACAGGAGAAAAGGAAAAGAGGAGACATGATTATGATATATAAATGCATATCAAGGAAGGAGAAAATAGATATAAATGATTACATAACCTATAGGGATACATCAGCGAGAGGACACTGCAAAAGACTGCATAAAAAGGGAGGCGATAAAGACGTAAGGAAATTTAGTTTCCCAAACAGAGCAATTGATCAGTGGAATGCACTACCGAATGAAATAGTATGTGCCAAAACAATTCATAAATTTAGGGATATGTACGATAAATATGGTTTAAGACACGGGACAGTACGAGCTTGACTCATTCCTGTAAAGATACAATTAGGTAAGAACACATACACACACACTGTCAACTATAATGCAACATCCACCCTTGCCTCACGAACACAGGTGTAAATTATCTACACAGTACAGTATGTACAAAACCTAACTTTAACTCATGAGGCCCTGCTAAACAGTGATGCAACCATTCCCTGCAAAAGGAATGACAAGCAACTTAAACCACAATGCATGTGAAAGCCATAAAAAACAATCTTCAACACAGTCACAAAAAAAAATAAATAACAAAAATTGGAGGAAACACACGGACATCACATCCAATTACCTGGGGAAAAAAAAAAAAAAGGTACTATATATAAATGATCAGGGGCACAAAAAGCTCCAAAGCAGTAAGACCAGACCTGATTTCAAATCTCCACTTATAAGCCCAGGCCTCATAGTAATAAATGCTCCTACTGAAATTTTAAACTTTTCCTGGACTCTCAGCTCAATCCCCACTACAATTCCGTAAAGCCCTGTCCACACTATGGATCATGCTGCACACTCGGTTGTGCGTCACGTTGCCAAAATCGTGTTTTCATGCTGCATAGGGTCTGTGCGCTCACTTCCGGCAAATCTGACCGAGGGGCATTTCGTGATGACGAATACCATGATGCCCTCAGTAGCCATCTAGCTTCTGTTGAGAGCAGTTACTGCTTGCGGCACATCTTTTTCCTATTCTTTTTCATTTTGGCACAACATAGTGCCACAATGCTCCACATCACAGTTTCTTGAACTGCTGCTGTTTTTGAATCCATCCTCTTCCTCTTGCAGCTCAATGGTAACTGGTGCATGCTGCCCATTGTACTAGTGTGGACATCACTGGCCTCAGCAACACAAGTTAGTCAACATGACGGGCAACAGAGCACGCAATGCATGACCCATACTTTGAACGGGACTTCAGAAAGCAACCATCATCCTGATACTTAAACCAAGGAAAGCTCCCAATAAGCCTGCATCATACAGACAAATATCACTGCTTCACATACTGTTCCAAATCATGGAAAGGTTACTCTTAAATACCACCTCCACATCCCTCTGACTCCTAACATAACCTAACATGATTCCATCCAAAGCACTCAACCACCATCCCTCTCTCCTACTTAACCCAACTCATCCTAGATGGCATTAACAGAAACAATCATTAACCCTTTGGTGTTTATGGGTGCAGTGCAAATTTCATACCCTTGTTACCATTTGACGCAGGCTGCGTCTGCGCACATTTCAACCGCTCGTTACCATTCGACGCCAATTGCATCAAACGAAATGGCCCCTGTTTTTTGGATATGGAATGATTATGGGAGTGTGCAGGGAAGGAATGCAGTGCCAGGAGACATGACACTCACACAGGTGAAGAGCACTGTGAAGCGGCTGAAAAATGGGAAAGCAGCTAGGGTTGATGAGGTGTATGCAGAGATGATCATGTGTAGTGGAAAAAGCAGAGTGAAGTGCTTGTTGGAGATATGTAAGAAGGCATGGATGAGTGAAACTGTGCCAGCAGAGTGGAAAAAGGCTGTGATTGTACCCCTGTACAAAAATAAAGGTGAGCAAAGTGAGTTCAAGAATTATCGTGGCATAAGTTTATTGAGTGTGGTAGGGAAGCTATATGGAAAAATTATTATGGAGAAAGTAAGAGATATCAGAAGTCCTAGCGAATGACGAACAGGGTGGCTTTAGGAGTGGCAGAGGATGTGTGGATCAAACAACTGCAGTAAGACACATAGCAGAGAAAGCTTGTGAGATGGACTATTAGGTGTTTATGGCATGGATCTGGAAAAAGCATACGACAAAGTGGACAGAGAAGGATTGTGGAAAGTTCTGTGCATGTACAGTGTAGATGGTAAGCTGCTACGTGCCGTCAAGAGGTTTTATGATGGTAGCAAAGCATGTGTAAGGGTTAATGGACATCTAAGTAAATGGTTCACAATCAGTGTGGGTGTGCAACAAGGTTGTGTGATATTCCCATGGTTGTTCAATATATATATAGATGAGGTGATGAGAGAAAAACACGAGTAATGGAGGTGGGGGATGGCGTTTGTAATCAATGGTGATGGATGGAATATCTCAAATTTGTTGTATGCTGATGATGTAGTACTACTTGCAAATACTAGACAAGAGCTTGGTAGACTAGTGCAGAGTTTTGTGTCTGTGAGCAATGTATGTGGAATACAGATAGTGGATACGATACGAAATAATGTGATTTGTGAAAGATGTGAAGTCCGTGGACACCTGAATCTAAAAGAGTGTACTGAGATGGTAAGGTCATGTGGAGAGAATGGTGAAAGAGGTATATCTGAGCAAATTTGAAGGAGGGAGGAGGTGAGGTGGGCCAAGGAGATGGTGGAGAGATATGGTGGATGAGTGTGTGAGGAAGAGAGGTTTGGAAGTCAGTAAGGCTAGGAATCTGGCAAGAGATTGAGCTGGCTGGATGAATATTGTGAGGAGAATTGCATGATCAGGGATTTGGCACCCCTTTTTAACGTGACAGCATCCGGATTGACTCTATCGGATGTGTTTATGTGAAGCAATAGAACGTGGTGAATGTTTTGGGCATATCTGATACAGCCAGGATTCGGGGAGCTTGAATGATGAGTGAATGGAAGCGTGGCCCATGAGACTGGACAAATTTGGGCTGTCTGGACATTGCTACTCCTCACCCTGCCCTAGGGAGGAAAGGAGGTCCGGATCATGATGACGATTTTGCTTCCTTTCTGGGCAAGAACAAGGAACTACTTGCGTCCCCGTTTATTCCTCCACCTTACTCAACCCACTCTTCACCCAGCATCGCCCCAGTGCCCCAGTCAGTGTGCTACAAGCCTTGCTCAAGCGTAAGATAAATTTCCTTTCATGTTCCGCAAAATCAGCCCAAACTGATCTACAGTAATTCTTTATACACCAAAATGTAGCCAAATAAATTCCCTATAATTTTCTCTCAGTAACATTTACCATAAAAATTATACTTCATTGAGAAAAAAATTAAAAAACCTGAAAGTAAAAATATATAAATTAAAGCATAATTTACATGCAGCTGATCTTTTTCACGACACCATAGGCAAGTACATTTATTCAGGATTACGATTTAAAAAAAAAAAAAAAAAACGATTATCGAAGCATAAATAAAGGTGTGAGGATAAATTGTGTATGAACTTTCGAGTGCACGGGAATAACGCGGTGCGGGGGAAGGGAGGAAGGTCTCTCAGTGTGTGGCCTTGGGCACAGAGGCCCGCCTCCTGAGTACTCTCTCGCAGTTGGATGCAGCCTGCATCGATTGGTAACAAGAAGGATAAGAACCCTAGTGAAATGATAACAGCAGAAAGCATGATAACAGCAGAAGACATGACACCCCCAGGAGGCGACAACAGAGGGGTAGATGCAGCGTACAGGGCGTCCGTACCATATGGACACAAGTCCTGGGTAGCTGTGCACCTCTACTCCCTGGAACTGACCTGACCTGTGCACCTCAGCCCGGGTGCACTACCTTCTCGCCAGCCCCGCCTGCATCAGGATCAGAGTGGAGCTGAATCCTACGCTCCTTACTTACACCCCACAGAGACAGCCTCAAGCCAATCCATTTTAGAGATGGCCTCGAGCCGCTCCACTATTGAGATGGCCTCAAGCCGCTCCACATTCGAGACAGCCTCAAGCCGCTCCACACACGAGACGGTCTCCAGCTGCTCCACATACGAGATGGCCTACAGCCGCTCCACTAATGAGACGGCCTCAAGCCGCTCCATCACTAACGAGACAGCCTCAAGCCGCTCCACAAGGACTACCCGCAGAGTCGGTAGTGGTCCTGAGGACAAGACACCGGCGACAGCCTCCTGCCACACCCACAGACGAGAGATGGCCTCCAGCCACTTTACGCCAGCACATCGTCCTCCCACATCCTCCTGCCGTAATGCCAGTCTTCAGCCAGGGAGTCCACCACTGACAGCCTGGTGGCAGGGCCCTGTAAGTGTCCCTGGAGCTATTATCCCTGCAGCCGGCCGCTGTGGAGGACCTGCCCCTGACAGACCCCTCTCTGGAATGACACCACAGCTCCCTCCTGATGGCAAAGCACCCCGGAGCAGACCGCAGCCCCCAGGTCCCCTCTGGCGCCCTCGGCTCCCCGGGGCAAGAACCACCCTACTCCCGGCCAAGGCGACATGGACCCTCCACCAAGTGGCTCAGAAGGCATCTGGAGGAGATGTTTGGCTTTTACCCCACAAATCAGACCTCTGCCCTCGGTCCCCAGCACCCGGGGCCCTGCAGCACGCCCATAGGGGATGACATCAACCTGCCCAGACTGTAAAGTGATGCAGGTGTGTAACAATACGAGAATATACAGTGAAAGTGCCAACAGTGAAATCATTAAGTGATCGTGATCAGACAGTGACTTAAAGGCAGTGTGATAGAAGTAAGGCTCCTGTACCCGAAGTAGTGATATTAAGAGTCAACAAACTTTCCCTCCCCCCCCTTGCACTTGTGCCCACCTACATTCTCCCCCCCCTCCTTTGTTTGCTTCCTGCAACAAAGTTAAGTCAGTGCCTCCCCCCTTCAATGATCATCACAAGGTTGGACTTACAGACTCGCATGTAACCTGGAGCCAGTGTTCCTAGAGACTGACTATAAATAAATATCCTGAGGCACCTAGAATCACACTGTGAACTGTATCACCCAACACTGTACTGTGAATTGTGCCACTCTGAATCATGAACTGTGTCTGTCACGTATCCTGCGAGATACGCTCACCCCTATTCAGCAGCCCCAGAATTGATGAGTCAATAATATTGTGAGAAATCTTATTGCCCTTGTAGACCCTTAGTGAATATATATGTTAGGTGTTGCCTTGAGTTTTTATGCCTTGTTCCTCCTGAATTTGTAGTATCACCCGTCTTGAAAAGAACCCAATATTAGGCCAGGCGTTCTTAGGACGGGAAGCCGTCCTAAAAGCACTAGCATAACATTGGTGGACAGGACCTGGAGCGGTGGCGTCTTCGTCGTGGGTCCACCCCCCAGAGGCTGTCGAAGAGAAGAGGACAGCATGGGGGCCAAACCACCACAACCCCCCCCCCGGCCCCTCACGGGGCTCGAGTACCTGGGAGTGGCTTCGGTCACCCGGGCAAGTACCACATCTCCACCACAACACACACAACAACACCGTTTTTTCTACACCGAGAAATGACTCCCCGGCTGTCATTTCTCGACAACTTCTTCTAGCTGGGGACATTGAGAGCAATCCAGGACCCACCAACAAATACATATGTCCAACATGCTCAAAACCTATCACGTCGAGCCGACAGACAAAGGGTTCAGTTCAGTGCAACTCTTGCAAGAACTGGACCCATTACACCTACACAACACTTGCATCCAAAAAACATTACACAAACACCTGGACCTGCTCCTTATGCTCCTTCCCCCCACCCACCAACCCCCCTTCCAATCCTACTCCTACTTCCTTCACACCTCTACAGCCAAACCCACCGATCCTTCCCACACCATCCAGTCCCCCAACTCCTCCCATTCCAACCCATCCCAATCAACCTCAACCCATACCTCCATCACAACCTCCTCCTACCCCTTCCCCTCCACCCATACCACCTCCCCCCCGTGCTGCAGCAGCCAACACACATTGCACACACAACATAAAACATCCTTCAATTAAACATAGATGGCATAAACACCAAAATACAAGAACTCACACAATTCATCAAACAACAGAACATACACATTGCCATCTTACAAGAAACAAAACTACACAGAGCACAGAAAACACCAACATTTCATAACTTCACCACCATTCGACAAGACCAGGCCGACGGCGGTGGTGGTGGACTCATCACCCTGGTACACAAATCCATCAACTTTGCAGATACCAATGCACACACAAAGTCACTTCTCCCCTTACATGACACCACAACAGAAATACAATCAATCAAAATATGCACTGGTAACAAATCACATTTAACAATCGCTAACACATACATTCCCCCCCAATCGTCCCCCACAGTACCACACAATTACTCACCACAGATACACCACATCACTAACATACCCAACATCATCCTGGGTGGTGATTTCAACGCCAAGTCGTCGGCCTGGCATGTCAACAACCCTGACACAGGCAGAGGGCTGGTACTACAATCCCAGACAGACCATCTTTTCATACTAAACAATCTAGACCAACATATCCATATCCCACACCAAGCCCTCTTCCTCCCATCATCTCCAGACATCACCATCTGCTCCCCAAACCTCGCCCCCACTACATTATGGAGAGTGGTCAAAACCCTAGGTTCGGATCACCTCCCAATCATCATCACTACCAAAACCAGAATCACCCCAGCTGCCCACAGACACACATACACTAATTATAAGACAGCCAACTGGGAGGCCTTTGTACCTGAAACAGAACAACATTTCCAAACACTATACAGTACACCCATCACAAACATCAACACCGCTATGCACACTTTCAATACAATTATACAAAACGCAGACAAAAGACACATCCCTAGAGGCAACAGAAAGACACACAACCCGAACTTCACACCAGAAATTCAAGGCCTCATCAGACAACGGGACACACTGCGACACTCCCCAACACCCCATACACAAGACATCGTACAACAAATACAAGAACTCAACACTCAAATAAACAATAAAATATCAGAACAGCAAACACTAAACTGGAAAAATTACCTCCAAACACTTGACCACAAAACAAACATCAGCAAACTCTACAAAACACTAAGCAGCATCACACTTTCCAACAGCAACACCACACAATCACACGCTGCCATCACAACAGCAGACATCATACCCTCAAACAAGCAACAAGCAAACACTCTCATCAATCACTTTTCACAAGTCAGCCATCTAACCCCCCATCCGGAAGATCGACGTATCATCAGACGTAAGAGACAGTTCTCCACAGACCCAGACTATGCACCTTTCACTTACAACCAGATGAACATTAACAACCTCAAGCACTCACCTGCCTGTGGACCAGACAACATAAGCAACATTCACCTTAAACACCTAGGACCACAAGGCATACAAGCACTCACCAACATATCAAACTACAGCTGCTCACACACCATAATACCCAACATCTGGAAGCATGGCAATATCATCACCATCCCTAAACCCAGCAAAGACCCCACGTTACCCTCCTCACATCGCCCCATCACACTCCTCTGCACCCCCTCTAAAGTCACTGAACGACTGATACTACAACTAGTCACACCTCACATTCCCCTAGCCCAGTCACAACATGGCTTTAGGCCACTACACTCCACAAACACCCTTCTTACAGACCTTACACAGAGAGTTTTCGATGGCATAAATGCAGCTAGGCCACCACACAGAACACTCCTAGTCACACTAAACATTAGCAAAGCTTTTGATGCCATCCCCCGCCACAACCTCACAAACAAAATACTCAACACAAACATGCACAATAACACAAAAAGATGGCTGGCAAACTACTTAGCAGGCAGATGTGCACACGTAACATTTGCCGGTCAGTCTTCTAACATCAGAAACTTCACAAACGGCGTCCCCCAAGGATCTGTTTTGTCCCCTACACTCTTTAACCTATACATGCACGACGTACCCACACCCCACACACCACAGATACACATAGCTTCTTATGCAGATGATAAAACACTTACATGTACACACCAAAACGCAAACACAGCTGCACACATCATTCAGCCTTACCTCAACACACTACACGAATGGTTCACCACAAACAGGCTCAAAATAGCCCCAGCCAAATCTACAGTGACACTTCTCACAAACTGGACAGCAGAACACATGTCACATCCCACACCTCACCATAAACAACACACACACACACACACACACACACACACAAGGGACCGAGGAGACCAACACACACGGCATCGTCGGAGGAAGACGTCTTTTACCGGCTCTCCATACCAGCTCAACACGGCCAGAGGCATTACCTAAATAAGTATCTTTGAATGAGTCAAGCTCTGTACCAGGTTAGACTAAATGATTTTTCATTATTGAAAGGAAAAGAAATAATAAGTTTAAATAAGACTGGTTTAAACAACAAAGAACCACGATGCGTTGAGTCAGCTGGGTTTGTTTATACTACGGCAACACGCGGAAAGTGTAAGTGCATACTCCTCATTTAGTATTACAAAATGGATACATACTTCAGTAAAACAAATTTGGAAAAGAAAAGGGATAAAAGTAAAAAGCAAAATGATGATTTCTACCAAGAACTGGTTGAAGTGGAGACTCACAATAGACTGGTTGAACGTGTACACAAATTAGAAATGGCTTTCAAAAATGAAATTGATGAAATAAAGAAGCAAATGCACTTGCAAAAGGAAGAGATAGAAAAACTGGGAAGGGAGGCCAATAAGAAAGACACAGCCATCAGTGAACTAACAGTGGAATTGAATACGCTTAGGAAGAAAGTGAGTGAAATGGGAAGTACAGTAGTCAATCACGAGAGTGTTATGGAAGAGTTAAAAAATGACACAGAGACAATTAGACAAGCAAGCAGTCTTATGGACCAGAGCAGTGATATTGAGGAGAAGATAACACAGGTGAATGAAGCTGTGCAAAGCTACAAAAATGATGTAGAAACCACATATGCTGAAATGGTGAAAGTAAAGAAAGACTTAGAAACAAGGGTGGAGGAAAAAAACATTAAAAAGGAAGTGAAAAGAATAATCCAAAACAATCCAAAGTTAGTCAGAGATTCAGTAGAAATAAATAAATCAATAGTAATCACTGGTATAGAAGAGGAAGAAATTAAAAACAAGATCACTAGAGACAAAAAGGACATGGCAAATGTAATGAGCTTACTGAAAGAAGTATCAGAGGAAATCTGTAGTAAAGACATAGAGGAACACAAAAGGTTAGGGAAATACGAGAAAAGCAAGACAAGACGTCTAAAGGTGACTTTCCAGAGTGTAAACACTGTGGAAGAGATACTAAAAAATGCAAAGAATCTTATGGAAAAAGAGGAGTTCAAAAATGTATGGATAAAAAGATGCCTAACACAAGAGGAACTGGAATTACTGAAAGAGAAAAGGGAGGAAGCAAAAACAAAAAATGAGGGAAGATCAGAAGAGGACAAGAAGAAATTTTTTTACAAAGTAATAGGGTTGCAGGTACGAAAGTGGTACACAAACAGGATGGAAGAAAAAGGAGGAAGTTAGTAGAACCATGTCATGACAAGTATATAAACAAGATGATAAAATTGATGTACTCAAATGTGGATGGAATGGTATCTAAATTATTAGAGATGAATGATTATGTCAGAGAAAATGAACCACAAATAATATGCCTAACTGAGACAAAATTAACACCAAGGATATCCAATGACATACTAAACTTAGACGAATACAATATATGGAGAAGAGACAGAAACTTAAAAAAAGGAGGAGGAATTATAATATTAACTAAGAAAAATCTAAAAGTCAAGGAAATAAACCTAGATATACCATCACAAGTAGAACTGATTGCAGTAGAGATCGACACATCTGAAGGTAAAGTAATTGTAGCCAATTTGTATATGCCACCCAGATCAAACACATGGGAAAGAGACGAATATGAGGACCTGGCAGAGAGTACAATTCAGAGTATAAGATCCTTGCTACATAAAATGGAAGAGAAATCGTAAAGAATTATACTAACTGGGGATTTGAATACAAATATAAATTGGAATACTCTAGATATAAATAGCCAAGAAAGCTGTTGGGACCAAAAGCTCCTGGATCTCGTACAAGAGTTTTTCTTAACGCAACATGTGAGGGAAACCACTAGAAAAAGAGGACTTGATGTACCTTCAGTGCTAGATCTAATATTTACTAGGCAAGAAAATGACATTGACAGTTTAATATATCACCCTCCACTCGGCAAAAGCGATCATGCAGTACTAAATTATAACTTCAGGATAGCATATGACATAGTAAACAGCAATGACAGTTACAAAAAGAGACTAAACTATAAAAAGGGAAATTATCAAGACCTAAAGAAGTATTTCTTAGAAGTTGACTGGGAAAATGAGCTGAGAGGACAAGATTTAAATGCTGTATATAAAAATTTTTGTGAATTTTATGAAATAGGAGTCCAGAAGTACATCCCACAGCACAAAGAAGCAGATAAGAAAATACAGAAATGGTTCAATACAGAATGTAAAAAATCAAAAGAAAGAAGAGATTTGTTGTGGAATAGATACAGAAGACACAATAGTGAAAGGGCGTATAATAATTACAAACAGGCAAGAAACGACTATACAAGAATAAGGAGGGAAGCCCAAAAACAGTTTGAGGAGGATATAATAAATAAAAGTAGTGATCAACCAAAACTGTTTTACAGCTATATCAGAAGCAAAACCAAAGTAAAAGATATAATACAATCCATCACGGACGAGGGAATCACTTATACACAAGAGAAAGATATTTGTGAAGCACTAAATAAGAATTTCCAATTAGTTTTTACAGAAGAAAAAATTTTGAGAGGGAATATGTGGAACACGCATGTCCACACATACTACCAGATATACAAATAGCAGAAAAAGTAATACAGGAGGAGTTAAGTAGATTAGACAGAGGAAAAGCAAGTGGTCCTGATGAAATTTCATGTTGGGTGTTACGAGAATGTGCAAAGGAGTTAAGTAAACCATTATTTTTAATTTTCAAGAAATCCTTGAGTCAAGGGAAACTACCTGATATTTGGAAAAAAGCAAATATAGTCCCCTTATTCAAGAAAGGAAACAGACAAAATCCTCTCAACTACCGACCAGTATCACTGACCAGTGTTGTAAGCAAGGTATTAGAAAAACTTATAAGAAAAGCTTGGGTAAATCATCTAGAAGAACACAGTATGATAACAGAAAGACAGTTTGGCTTCAGAAAAGGAAAATCATGTGTTACTAATCTGTTGAGCTATTATGACAGAGTAACAAACACAATACAGGAAAGGGAAGGATGGGTGGACAGTATCTATTTAGATTTCAAGAAAGCTTTTGACACAGTACCACACCAAAGACTTTTATGGAAGCTGTACCATCAAGGAGGAATTCGAGGCAAACTGTTTTGTTGGATGCAAGACTTTCTCATAAAAAGAGAAATGAGGACAGTACTAAGAGGAAACTACTCATCATGGAAACAAGTGACTAGTGGAGTACCACAGGGTTCGGTGCTGGCACCAATCATGTTTCTAGTGTACATAAATGATATAAACAGTAACACTGGAAATGAGAGCTATCTGAATATGTTTGCAGATGATGCAAAAATACAAAGGAGAATTACTAGCACAGACTCTTGTAGGGAGCTACAAGAAGAATTAAATAAACTTCATGAATGGAGTAGTACATGGCAAATGGAATTCAATGTGGACAAGTGTCATGTAATCAAGTTTGGTAAAAGTGGAAAAAGACCTGATTGGGATTATAAGTTAGGAAATAAAACCCTATACACATCAGAAAGAGAGAAAGACCTAGGTGTGATTATCAATAACAGACTATCTCCGTCTGACCACATCAGCGAGAAGGTACGGAACATGTATACACTGTTTGCAAATATGAGAATAGCATTCACATACATAAATGAAGACATGCTAAGAAGGATAATAACATCATTCATTAGACCAACCCTGGAATATGCATCAATAGTCTGGAGTCCTCATCTCAAAAAGCATATAGACAAGATTGAAAAAGTTCAAAGGGCCGCCACAAGATGGATACCAAGCTTAAGGGACCTAAGCTACGAAGAAAGACAAAATAAACTGAATCTACCAACACTACAGGAGAGAAGGAAAAGAGGTGACATGATAATGCTATATAAGTGCATATCAGGAAAGGAGAAAATAGACATAAATGATTACTTAACATATGGAGAAGCATCAGCAAGAGGACACTGCAAAAAACTGCATAAGAAGAGAGGTGATAAAGACGTAAGGAAATTCAGTTTCCCAAACAGAGCAATTGATCAATGGAATGCACTACCGAATGAAATAGTGTGTGCCAAAACAATTCACAAATTTAAGGATATGTACGATAAATATGGTCTAAGACACGGGACAATACGAGCTTGACTCATTCCTGTAAAGATACAATTAGGTAAGAACAATTAGGTAAGAACACACACACACACACAAAATCCTTGGTGTAATATACAATACATCAATGTCATTTAAACAACACATCACAAACATTAAAAATAAAATAACACCAAGACTCAATGCTTTGAGGTCACTTGCCCATACAACATTCGGACACAACAAAGAAACCACCACCACAGTATACAAACAATAAATACGTTCAGTGATGAATTATGCAAGCCCTGCCTGGGCTTCTAACCTCATCAAAACACACTACAACACTCTACAGACCATACAGAACAAGGCCCTAAAAATAATCACAGGCTGCACAGCTACTACACCCACAGACCACCTACATCAAGAAAAAAGTCCTCAAAGTCAAGGATCACCTAGACATGAGAGGCACCCAGTTCCTTGCTGCAGCCTCCACAAACTCACAACATCCACTACAGTACATGGCGGCACATCCACCCACACTAAGGAACATCAAAACAACACCCAGCACACGATATCATACACAAATACAGTACTGTCATCTCTCCCCCCTCGCCCACCTAAGACCAGCTTCCAGAAGCGCATCCACACTCAGATCACTCGCCGCTCCATTCAGTCACTTAAAGACAATACACAGCTCCATGCACGGCCTCCTGACATCCACCCTTCTGAATCCTATCTTCCCCGTGAGGACAGGGTCCACCTGGCCAGGCTGAGATGTGGGCACCATCCAGCCCTCTTAAGTTACCAGGAGAGGCTGGATGACTCCGTCGCTGATGCCTGTCCAGGATGCAACACAGCACCCCATACTATTAAGAACATTATGGAAGACTGCATTCCACACAATCACCTACGCCAACAACACAACATACACTCTTTGAGAGCTCTGTGGGAAAGCCCGGTCTCGGCCATGGTCTTCCTAAGGGACTCGGGGCTGTTCGGCCAGACTGCCTAGGGAACAACTACTACTACTACTACTACATTGGTGGACAGCGGTGGTTCTTGACCCGGGCCAAGTTAGACAAAAGGAGGAACAAAAACAGGGAAAATACCAAAATGGAGACCAAACCACACGTTCAGCTACCCAAATTCGAGCGAGAGCAATACGATATCCAAACATATTTATCGATCATCAAGCCGCTGCTTGATATTGGGTTTGAAGATTATAGAAAATTGCTGTAACATTACCACTGCTGGGCAAGGCAGCAGCCAGCATTGTCCCTAAAGTCATCCCCGACCTATCTTGGGCAAATTTCATGACACTAGTGACAGAAGCAGTCACGCCCACTCTTGGGAATGTCGTAGCACTATCACAATTGGATAACCTAACATACGATGGGAACCTGGACGATACACTAATCCAGGCAAGGCGGCTCGTCACCGCTGCATACCCGGAAGCAAGCGCAGAGACCCGGGAGCAATGCACTTTCAATAACCTGATTAGATTCCTCCCCTACATGGTCAAAGAGCACTTCACAATTCACGACCCAACAGGGAACCTAGACAGGGACATCCGGCTGATACAAAGGCTGTTAACCTCCCGCTCCACCTCCCAACAAATTATCACGGTGAGCAGGTTCCCAACCCACAACCCAGCACCGCACGGCAAACCCCGATCCTCAGCAACCCACATTAGCCCCACGCTAGTACCTCCCCCACCCAAGGCCTATCCTCCGAGCAAATGGCCCAGTCAGGGGAAAGCCAGAACCTGATATCAACCCCTGGAAATTCTCTGCATGTAGCCACCGATGCCCGCTCCACGACATACAGGAGCAGCTCAAGGCTGCCCGGTGAAAAAGGAACATCCCGGGGCGACGCAAGGTATCCTCCCTGGGAGACGAGGACCCTGGAGATGACACCCCACCCATGGAAAACACCAACGTAGAGGAACCAGAGCCGGGGGAAGAAAATATGCCCCAACAGCTGGATTTTTAGGACCATCCCCGCACCTCCCCACAGTGGCGGGGGCCGCCTCTCGCAAGTATCGCCCCCCAGTCTATGACGAGATGAGACTGAATGGGGTAATAGTGAGGCTGCTGGTCAACACAGGAATGGCCAAATCCTGCCTCTACAGACACTTCTACTCCCATCACAAGTCTGCCTTTGGCCAGCTTTTTCCCACTTCTGCTCAACTCAGATGCGAGGGACAGCCCCCTGCCTATACATGGGGAAACACGGGCCCCACAAGTCAACACGCACCAGCACACATCCACCCAACACAAGTTTATCATCTTCAGCTCTACCTGCCACAACTATGACGGATACTTGGGGCTGGATCTCTTGCAGAAATTATGCACCACGATAGACTGCCACAAGCGGCAGCTCCAGTTTAGCGAGAGTCCAGCCCCTGCCCCCAACCCCTGAAAGCGGTATGCACCTGCCCCCTGCCCCCGACCCCCACATCCCTGCCCCCACCCCCCCTCTTGCCTTCTCTCCCCCCACCCCTGCCCCTACTCCCCCCCTTGTGTTCCCCCTGCCCCCACCCACACCACACCCCCCTCCCCCCCTGACCTCCGCCATCCCCCACCGTTCCCACTACTATCACTGCCACCATGACAATTCCCCTGCACCAAGAAGCTTGGCTCCACCTGAACAGGCCCACCGGAACATCCGTCCTCTTCTTCCCCCGACTGCCGCCAGGAACACTCTCGGCCTGTCTCCTACCCCCCATCTCCCTATCCCCACACGTTGCAGCAGTGAGAATCGCTAACATCTCCACAACCCTTCTCACACTACCAAAGGGACTCATTGTGGGAGAGATGGAGGAAGCACAGCCATGCTCCACTGCCCCCCCTCCACCCCCGCCCCCTTACCCCCATCCCTGATCACCTTTCTACCCACCAAGCTGACACTCTTCGCCACCTCATCCTGGGCTTTCAGGACCTGTTTGTGTCAGGCACCTCCAACATCAGCCACACCACCTACCTGACACACTGAAATACACACCACAGGACCACTAATCTGCCAACCATCCAGATGGAAAAACCCTAAGCAGCGGGCAGAGGAAGACCAGCAGCTCCAGGAAATGCTCAATGCCGGCGCAATCTCACCCTCCACCAGCCCTTGGTCCTCCCCCGTCATCCTCGTCCAAAAGACGGTACCATGTTCTTCTGCGTCAACTACCGCCGCCTTAACAACGTGACCATCAAAGATTCCACCCCCCTCCCCAGGATAGACGACTACCTTGCCTCCCTAGACGGAGCCTCTTGGTTTTCCACATTGGACCTCAAGTCGGGTTACTGGCAAGTCCCCGTGCAACCTGAGGACAGGCAGAAGACGGCATTTTCCACCAGCAGTGGGATGCACTACGAACTCAATGTCCTGCCCTTTGGCCTCTGCAACGCCCCTGCAACATTCTCCCAATTGCTGGAGTCCATTCTCAGCGGCCTGACCTGGAAATTTGTCTGGCATATCTGGACGACGTTATTATCTTCAGCAAGACATAGGCCGATCACCCCCATCACCTCAGAAGAGTATTCCAGAGGATCTGGCAGGCCGGCCTGAAGCTCTGGCCCTCCAAATGCGTCCTGGCAGCCTGGACCGTCTCTTTCCTGGGGAACGTGATCTCACAAGATGGGATTGCAGCCGATCCAGACAAGTTGTGCACTATTACTGACATTCCCCCAACCTGGAACGTCTGTGAAGTCTGGGCCTTCCTGGGCCTTGCTTCCTACTATCGGCGATTCGTGAAAGGCTTCGCTGATATTGCCAAGCCTCTCCACGACTTGACCCAGAAAGGGGAACCCTTCAACTGGACTACTGAATGACAGGAAACATTTCAGAAGCTGAACCGCAAGCTCACCACCGCCCCGATCGTCACCTCCCCTGACTATACCCTACCCTTCTGACTGTATACCGACATCTCCCTGATAGTCATTGGCGCCGTCCTTGCCGAAGTGCAAGAAGGGCGGGAACACATCATCGCCTGCGCCAGTCGCAACTTAAATCAGGCAGAGCGGAACTACACCACCACTAAGAGGGAGTGCCTGGGCATCATCTGGTCCTTGGAGCACTTCCGGGCCTACCTCTCGGGCACCCGCGTCACCATCATCACCGATCACCAGTCGCTCCAATGGCTTTGCCAATCAGACACTTATAACACCCAGCTCACTAGATAGAGGGAGACCCTAGAAGAGTTCGACTACGAAATCTCCTACTGCCCCGGCAAACTCCACACTAATGCTGATGCCCTCTCCTGCCTCCCCATCCATGCACTCCAGCCCGGATCGGACCTCCTGGCACAATGACATAGTAAGGACCGCCCAACATGGATGCCACCCCACCTATTCACCAAGCTACAGCACAGGGCGACCATCTCTTCACTCCATCTGGGCACATCATCCTTGCCCCTGACGCCATGAGACATCTTCAGTCCAGCAACGGGATCCACCTCACAACAAAAAGGCTTCTGCAGATATTCAACAACATTTGTTGGACCCCGATCCCCTCCCAGCTAGACAAACAGACCGCCCAATCCTGCCAAGCATGTGCCCTGGACAAAGACATCACCTGCACACCCGGCCCTTCAGGAAGCATCACTGCCCACAAACCCTGGCAGTTGCTATCTGTGAACGTGGTGGGGCCCCTGCCACCCAAGGCGGGCTATCGGTACATTATCACCTTTGTGGACACCTATTCCAGGTTCCTGTGTGTGCCCAGCCAAAGAACACCACGCCATTGCCGTAGCCAAGACCCTGGTCCACTATGTTTTTCCTTACTTTGGGATTCCACAGGCCCTGCATTCGGACAACGCCCCCAAATTCACCAGCACCATCTGGGAGGAATTAGCCAATCTATTCGGCTACCGTATATCTCACTCCTCCCCATGTTGGCCGCAGGGCAACGGAATATGTGAAAGGAGCCACCGCACCCTAATGAATCAAATCCGAGCCCGAATAGAAGAGACAAAGAATGAAGACTGGCCCGCCCACGTTAAGATCATCCAATAGGGAATGAACTCCTGCCCCAGGGAAGATGGCATTTCCCCCCACGAATGCGTCTTTGGGGATGCGCCACTCCTTCCCCTACACCAGCATCTGCAACCACCCTCTACCCCTCCAACATCTGATCCCCTCCACCATCTTAAGAGACACCTCCACTTCCTACAGAACAACCTGGACTTGCAGCCGGATGCTATGCCCTCCAACCCCTACAAGCCAGGTGACACCATGATGGTGGCAATGCTGCCTGTCCCCCACAAACTCGCCCCACGTTTCATGGGCCCCAACACAATCACCCATATTCCAAACCCCTACCATGTGATCATAGATTATCACAACATTCCCCACACATACAGAAACCACCATGTCCACCCTTTCCATGCCCCCACCCTCTCCCCCGCCGACCCCACCTGCCCTAACCCCACCTCGTCATCCTCTGCCACCCCAGACCCCCCTCCCGATTCCTACAGTTGCTACATCACCCCCTCCTCCTCCTCCCTCACCTCCTCTCCCTCCCCACCCTCCTCGATGCCACCCTCTGCCACGCCACATCACACCTCACCACTACCTTCATCAATGCCGCATCACACCTCACCTCTACCTTCACTCGCCACCTCGCCCGCCTCCCACCCACTACCTGCCCTGCACACGCCTACACCACCTTGGACCCAGACACCCTCAGCCGCCCACTCCCCGCCCCCGATCACGACCACGCACCCACCAGCACACCACCAACCCACTGACACCACTGCCATACACATCACCCCAAACTCAACTGTTACAATACAAGGCCGCACACCCACATCACCACCCATCCCCACCCTCAAAACCACCGTCACTCGCTCCAGCTGCTTTTCACGCCCTCCTGCAAGATACACCACCACCCCATCCCCCACCCATCCACCCTCCCCTCCCATCTCTCTCACCCCTAACACAACACCTATCACCTTCATGATACACAAAGCTCAGCCCTCTCTCGCTTCTATCCCCAGGGTAAACCAACGCGAACCACCCCGGCAAAAAAGCACCACCGCCTTCTCCCTCGCAAGCATTCAGCCGAGGCTCTCACCACCACCACACCATGAAGATCAGGCCCATCACCTGGGCCCCAGCCTTCGGGGCAAAACACCATGTCCACGAACCCTACCACCTACTCCGCCTCCTTCAGGCAGCCACTCAACTTTCTACCCTCTTCCTCACTTATGCCCCACACCATTACCAGGACAAGATGACTGATTGATGAACCATTCTCCTGCAACACCTGACACTGGCACACAGCACCAATACCACCCACACGTACTACCTCCAGGCATGGGGACGTGACTTTTTCCACAACGACGGTGGTGAAATGATAACACCAGAAGACATGATAACAGTGGAAGAAGACACAGCACCCCCAGGAGGCAACAACAGAGGGATAGATGCAGCATACGGGGTGTCTGTACCATATGGGCACAAGTCCTGGGTGGCCGCGCACCCCTACTCTCCAGAACCGACCCGACCCATACACCTCAGCCCGGGCGCACTACCTTCTCGCCAGCCCAGCTTGCACCAGGATCAGGGAGGAGCTAAATCCTACACTCCTTACTGCCCCAAGGAGACGGCCTCAAGCCGCTCCACTTTAAAGACGGCCTCAAGCTGCTCCACTACTGAGTTGACCTCAAGCCGCTCCACACACGAGACGGCCTCAAACTGCTCCACCCTCGAGACGGCCTCAAACTGCTCCACCCTCGAGACGGCCTCAAGCCGCTCCACACATGAGACGGCCTCCAGCTGCTCCACGTACGAGACAGCCTCAAGCCGCTCCATTAACCCCTTAAACGCGGCCGTGTACAGTCGTTCCCCCCCGAGTGGCGGGGTTGTATCGCGGTCTGAGTACCTGTAGGAAAATATTCGCCAAAAATCAGAGATTAACCCTAGAACATTATACTTGGTATGGCAGATAGTACTTACATTCAGCTTTCTCCAGAGACAGGTGTTGAGCCTTCGTGGACTACCCAAGGACTTGTGGAGACTTGCAAAGTTGGGTAACCAAATCTTCACTTTCACACCTCCAGCAACCCGGTTTCCCCTCTACCACAGCCTCATTCTGTCACAGTAAACTTTATACTACAACGTAAAGGTAGTTAGGATTCCGTATTTGTACAATAAGCACTGAAAATAAGGCTAAAATCAACGAAGCGTACGGCCGACATGCACTGTGGTGGCGGTCTTCCCGTCACTCAACAAACATTTCCATTTTCACAGCTAAAAACATGTATACTACATTATTTTCAATCATATTACTTCCCAAAAGATCACCACGGCGCGCTTTTTATTCTGCCTTACGCCCGCCACTTTATTCTCGTTCCTGTCGGCCACTTGCACTGACTGGGAAGAGCTAGAACTCGCCATAATGTCACTTTGAAAGCCTGCAGTAAACTGACGCTAAACAGGGGCAAACCGTGGGAAAAAAAGCTACTGTTACAACTGGGGAAACAAGCCTTTCCTAGTAGCATAAACTGCTTGTGAGAGGAGAGCGCAGATTTACAGTTCTGAGCGCTCAGAGTGCTGCCATGTATCACAGCCAGGCTGGCCGGGCCGTGGTGGGGGGGGGACGGGGGGAAAACGCGATATTTGGCAACAACTGAGGTCAGTAGTACAAAGGTAAAGTATGCTAGTTGTAGCTAGAGGGTGGTGGTACTGATAGACAATACCAGCTGGAGCCTGCTTGCCTGCGGTTATTCAGAATTTACTAGAATCGCAAACGTGACGATCCGCCATTATGTCCTTTTCGCCGAGCATCGCAAACGCGACGATCCACATTTAAGGGGTTAACAAGACGGCCTCAAGCTGCTCCTTTGCTAACGAGACGACCCCAAGCCACTCCACAAGGACTACCCACAGAGTCGGTAGCAGTCCTGAGGACAAGACACTGGCGATGGCCTCCTGCCGCGCCAGCAGATGAGAAACTTCTCCAGCCGCGCTACGCCAGCACATCGTCCTCTCGCGTCCTCCTGCCGTAGCACCAGTCTCCAGCCACGGAGTCCACCACTGACAGCCTGGTGGCAGGGCCCTGTAAGTGTCCCCGGGGCTATTATCCCTGCAGCCGGCCCCTGTGGAGGACCTGCCCTGATGGAACCCTCTCTGGAATGGCACCACAGCTCCCTCCTGATGGCAAAGCACACCAGAGCAGACCGCAGCCCCCAGGTCCCCGCTGGCGCCCTCGGCTCCCCGGGGCAAGAACCACCCTACTCCTGGCCAAGGCGACATGGACCCTCCACCAAGTGGCTCAGAAGGCATCTGGAGGAGATGTTTGGCTCTTACCCCACAAGCCAGACCTCTGTTCCCGGTCCCCTTCATCACGCCCACAGGGGACGACATCAACCTGCCCAGACTGTAAAGTGATGCAGGTGTGTAACAATATGAGAATATACAGTGAAAGTGCCAACAGTGAAATCATTCAGTGATTGTGATCAGACAGTGACTTAAAGGCAGTGTGACAGAAGTAAGGCTCCTGTACCCAAAGTAGTGATATTATGATTCATCAAACCTCCCCCCCCCCTTGCACTTGTGCCAACCTAGAATCTCCTCCCCCCCCCCTTTGTGTGCTCCCTGCAACAAAGTCAACTCAGTGCCCCCCCCCCCCCAGTGATCATCACAAGGTTGGACTTGTGGACTCTCATGTAACCCGGAGCTAGTGTTCCTAGAGACTGAATATAAATAAATATCCTGGGGCACCTAGAATCACACTGTGAACTGTAACACCCTATACTGTGAGCTGTACTGTGAACTGTATCACCCTACATTGTACTGTGAATTGTGCCACTCTGAATCGTGAACTGTGTCTCCCACGTATCCTGTGAGATACGCTCACCCCTATTCAGCAACCCCAGAATTGATGAGTCAATAATATTGTGATAAATCTTATTGTCCTTGCAGACCCTTAGTGAATATATGTGTAAGGTGTTGCCTTGAGTATTTATGCCTTGTTCCTCCTGTATTTGTAGTATCGCCCCAGTCTTGAAAGGAACCCAATACTAGGCCAGGCGTTCTTAGGACGGGAAGCCGCCCTAAAAACACCTAGCATAACACCCAGGATTATATGAATATGAACCTGCCGGAATGTAGGCTAAAGCTACCTTTGGCAGTGCACCATCCTCCTTCCATAAGGCAACGAACAGAGGGATGTTTGCATACGCGGACAGCAGAGCCACCTAGCTATAATGATACCACAAGAAGTAACATAGAGAGTAGACCAGCATACTCTCCCAAACATTTCCTCTGACTAACTACACCACATGCACTTTACATTTCACACAACGTATCCCACTACGTTACAGGGGTTGGCGCCAGCAAGGGCATGCGGCCAGAAAACTTTGCCCCCGCTACCTAATGGCAGACTTCTGGGGGGAGGCGTGGCGGGGGTTCCGCCGGCATAGATCGTGGGTCCAGGGCGAGATGGGGCTCGGGCCTGTGCTAGAGGGTACAGGGCATTGCGGTTCCCAGGCTGCCGCTTCCGCCCAATAGAGAGGGGCCCGAACCTGGGAGTAACGCCCCATGAGGCTGCCCTACCAGTGGGTGTATAATGGCGGGATAGTTGCAGTGCCAAGGCACACTTGGAGGGTGTCCCTGCAGCTGTCCTGGCAGGGTGCCCTGAGGCCACTACCACAGCCATTGGTAAGCTGGTGGGCTAGGGGTCCCAGATCCATTGCCTGGACCTGGGACTGTGCAGTGAGTGGGACCTGTGCTATGTCTGTCCCCCTTTATTAATACTGAAGATGACAAAACAAAAGTTTCAAAGCAAGCCTGAGGACAGTAAATCACCCATGGGGATGAGGGTGGGTTCATGGAATGTGGGAAGTTTGAGGGGAAGAGCGGGGGAAGTTGTTGAGGCATTCAGTAGGAGGTGGGTGGATGTGGCGTGTTTGCAGGAAGTCCGGTACAGGGGTGGATCAGCCAGAAAGATTGTTGGGAAGGACTGTTACTATAAGTTGTTTTGGCAGGGGGGGGGGGACAGACAGATATGGAGGTGTTGGTGTGATGGTTGCGGAGAAATGGGTGGAATATGTTATGAATGTTTTGAGAGTAAGCAATAGGATACTGGTAGTGAAAATTCTGTTGGGTAGAAAGGTAGCTGCGATTATATCGGCATATGCACCACAGGCAGGATTGGATGAAGCAGAGAAAGATAGATTTTGGGATGATTTAATACGTGTAGTGGGTGGTATGCGGGATGATGAGATAGTGATTTTGGGAGGGGACTTAAATGGTCAGGTAAGTGAAGCAGCACAAGGTTATGTGGGAGTGTATGGGGGATGTGCGTATGGTCTAAGGAATGCAGAAGGGGAAAGGATACTCGAGTTTGGGGAGGCAACGGACATGATTGTGTGCAACACATATTTTTGGAAAAGAGACAGTAGGTTAATTACGTATGAGTCGGGGGGAAATAGCAATCAGATAGATTATTTTGTGGTTAGGAGGGCTGATAGGAGGTTAGTGAGGGATGTTAAAGTTATAGGATGTGAGGAGTGTGTGCAGCAGCACAAACTATTGATTTGTGACATGGTGCTTAAAGAACAAGTGATGAAAAAGAGGACTTACGTACCTAGAAGGAAAATATGGAAGCTGAAAAACCAAGTAGTAAGGGATGCCTTCTACAGCGAGTTGAGGAGAGTGGTGGCTGAACAGGGAGCTGTAGACAGAAGCGTTAATGAACAGTACAGAGCCCTCAAGAACAATTTCTTGAGAGTTACTGACATAACATGCGGTTGGACAAGAGGACCACCAAGACATAAAGTAACTCGGTGGTGGGATGAGGGTGTAGAAGCTGCAGTTAAGGAGAAAAGAAGGCTTTTCCAGGAATGGAAGAAGGGTGGTAGCAAAGAGGAATATTTGGCTGCCAAGCGTAGGGCTAGTAGAGAGGTATACAGGGCAAAGTCTGAGTCACAGAGACAATTACTTGAAAACCTAAACCATGGGGAAAGGAAAAATATGATATTTAGGGTGGCAGGTCAAGTGAAGAGAGATAATCGGGATATTATTAGTGAGCAGTGTGTGAAGAATGATGAAGGAAGGGTAGTGGTGAACAGTGAGGATATTAAAGATGCATGGAGAGAGCATTATAACTGGTTGTTGAATGAGGAGTTTGACTGGGACAGGGAAGGTTTGGAGCCAGCAGATCCAGTGTCTGGCCCTTGGCCTTTGATTGATACTGCTACTGTGAGTGAGGCAATAGGCAGGATGAGGGTGGGGAAGACAGCAGGTGTGTCTGGGTTGACTGCCGAAATGTTGAAGGCCTCAGGCAATATAGGGGTGAGTTTAGTCACTGACCTGATAAATAGGATTATTTATGAGTGTGTTGTCCCAGAGTGTAACTGTAAATTTGTATAAAGGGAAGGGTGATGCCCTGGAAAGAGGAAATTATAGAGGTAAAAAGCTTTTAGATCAGATACTGAAGGTAATGGAAAGAGTTTTAGAAGGTATGATTAGAGAAAGAGTGAACACTGATGAGATGCAGTTTGGGTTTATGCCAGGTAGGGGGACCACTGATGCCATATTCATTGTTCGACAGCTTCAGGAAAAATATATTGGCAGGAGAAGGGATCTTTATTTTGTTTTTGTTGATTTAGAAAAGGCCTTTGACAGAGTCCCTAGAGAGGTGGTGAAGTGGGCAATGAGAAAGCTTGGCTTGGAGGAGTGGCTGGTTAGGGTGGTTATGGCTATGTATGTGGGTGCTCACACCCAGGTAAGAGTGAATGGAGATTTGAGTGATGAGTTTTCCGTGAATGTTGGTGTGCATCAGGGGTCAGTCTTGAGTCCCATGTTTATCATGGTACCTGAAGCCCTTTCACGTGACTTTAGAAACGGACTCCCGTGGGAGCTGTTGTATGCTGATGATTTGGTGTTGACTGCAGAAAACAAAAGGGAGGCGGAGGAAAGGTTTAGGAAGTGGAGAGATGGTATGGGGCACAAGGGTTTAAGGGTAAATGCATATAAAACAAAAGTGATGATATCTAGGGTTGGTGGCGGTACTGTCAAAGACGAGGGAGAGTAGCCATGTGCAGTTTGCCACAAGGGCCTGGGAAGTAATTCCATATTGTGCGGTGTGTGTGATAAATGGGTGCATAAGAGATGTAGTGGTATCAGAGGTAGACTGCGAGATAATGGTGATTTTATGTGTACGGCGTGTCGGGGTGAGCAGGTGGAGATTGTCAGACGTGAAAGGATTGAACTTGCTGGTGAATCTCTTGAGTGTGTGGAAGAGTTTTGTTATTTGGGAGACATGTTGTGTGCTGGAGGTGGGGCTGGAGCTAGCTCTGTGGCTAGGGTGAGAAGTGGTTGGATGAAGTTCAGGGAGCTCTTGCCTCTCCTGACATTGAGAGGACTCTCCCTATGTGCTAAGTGGTCTTTGTATGCAGCATGTGTTAAGAGTGTAATGCTGTATGGTAGTGAGACCTGGGCAGTGAAGGAGGAAGATATTCGCCAGCTCAGACGTACAGAAATGACAATGATTAGGTGGATGTGCAGTGCATCCCTGCGTCCAAGGCCTGGAGGGGCCAGGTTTATGATGGAAGAGTTGAGAGGTAGGATGGGATTGGAGTGTATTGGTGTTGTGATGAGGAGAGGTAGATTGAGATGGTTTGGACATGTGGAGAGGATGGGGGATGATAATTGGGTGAGGAAGGTGAGAAGTGTTAATACTGGGGGTGGAGTTATGAGGGGTAGACCGAGAAAGACATGGGACGAGGTCATTAACTGTGACCTCAGGGTTAAGGGACTGAACAGGGAGGCTGCAATGGATCGTGCAGCGTGGAGAGCCGCCATTAGGTGACCAAGGCCGACACATGCAAGCATGTTGGAGCCTTTAAAAATGAAATGAAAACAAAGAAGGCCTCCCCCCCCAAAAAAAAAAATACTGCTACAATATATCGACAATATATCTTTGTAAATAATATCCAAGACAAACAAGGAAGAAAATTATAAAAAGAATGGCTGGCCAGCTTTCACTAATGCAGAGAAAACCAGCTGCTCTGTCAAAACCACAAGTTCTAGATTCAAAATACTATCCAGTGATTTCCCACACGGCTCAAACCTTTCACCAACTCTTCCTCCTTGACCTACCAACAACAATCCCTTCAATAACAATACTGTCCTATACTGATGACTTGTCAGTAGATTCACAACACAACTCAACAACCAGCAGCCCTCTTCCATCCATACTCACAAGAAAATTGACAGACTAAACACAAAGGCTGCATCATCAATCAAATGAGCCATTTACCCTTCCCACCAAACATGAATCTCAAACTTGTAAGTTTCCCTCTTTAACTAATCACTCCCACTGGAAAGATGCCCCAACATTCATGGATTTAATATGAACACATACGACTTTTTCAGCATAAAAGTAATCGTGTAATTGCATCTCAGAAACTCCAGTCCATTTACACATTCATTTCTCACAGAACTGGAGCTAGTGATGAAAATTTTGTCATCGCCTAAACAAAGCGTTAAACAAAAATACTGTACTCATTTATGAAGGATGGAAGGAAAAATAAAAGACACGTTCAAAGCAGTTCATTTGGTCTTTAGGTGACAGGATCATTTGATTACCAACATTTTACAGTAGTACCTTCAAAGCACTTAAGGCAAAAGTAACAATTAGGAATACATTGTGCTACAACAGAAATAATTTCTCTTGTTGCAGCTTTGAACCTTTCAAAGGAAGAGGAGTGATGGATTGCTAACAACTAAAGAGATTTAGTTTTCCAGCTGTCCTCTGTAGTCTCCAGTTTCTTGAAAACTTGAATCACTGCTGCTTTATTCTCCTTTCAGAGTTGAGATGAGTTCCCCTGATGCCTGTAATTCCTTCAAAATGTCTAGGCCACCAACCAGCTCACCTTTAACATATACCTGTTATGGGATAACATATGAAACACCATTAGCTGTCTTGTGAATCCCTTTAATCTGGACGACATCTCTTTAAGGTTACTGTATTCCAGATGACATCATTCAGCTTCAGAAAGGCCTCTTGCTGCTGCTGCTGTTCTTGCAATCCCAGTCTCATCTCGCTGTGGACTACAGGAAACTAGTCATTTATCAACTGGGTGCTCTCAGAGATGTTTTGCCGTGGATTTTTTTTTTTTTTTTTTTTTTTTTTTTTTTTAAAGGTGCATGAGGCAAGTGAGTTGTGGTATGTGGGGCTGCAATGATGAGTGGGCATAATGGACTGTTTGTGAGTTGTATTTTGTACTGGTACTGATACAAGGGGGAGAAATGGTTGCATCATAGTCTGATTAGATGCACTCGTGCACCTCTAGGTAGAGTAGTTCCTGAGACGCTGATGCCTGGTGGTGGTTCATGAATGATATTATTTGGCAGAAGGATTGGGATGGCTGTGGTGGCTATGTGTTTATGCATGTGTTGTGAAGTGTACTGTTGGTGCTGAAGGAGGATGCCTTCCTGTGGTGGCACCAACATAAACAGGTAACTCTGCTGTCAGTTTATACAAACATCTCTCAAATCCCTACCTATCCCCCAGAAGCAGAATGGGGAACTGCAGAAGGGTAACTTCTGCCTGCAGTTCACCATGTTCACTTTCAGGTGAACCCAGAGCCACAACAACAACAACTAGTATTGTGTTGGGTGTAGAACACAATACTAGTAGTTGGGTGTAGAACATGGTATGTTGGGGCTGTTCGTTTTTTGCTTCTTTGCGGTGTGGGTGACATGAAGTTACTGCTGTAATTCAGCAAGCAAAGGCCAATTAACATAAGTACTGGAACCAGAGTGGAAAAACCTGACAATAATTAGTATCATATCAGAGTCTACTAATTCTTACATGGTTTTTGCTTTACAATATACACATACTGTACTAAAAAGATTTCTAACAGTAATTTTCAAAACTGAGAAAACATGTTTTAAACACCCCATTAGTTTCATATTCATTAATAGTAGAGAGAGTTACCTGTATCTGATAATAACAAAGTGAACATAATGTTCACCACAGACAATTGTGGAAGCTACTGATTGTACACATTCTACTTACCAGTCAGCAGTATCACCATTAGTGAATTTATTTATTTACTTTTTTTTAAGCAAGTAAGAAGGATCCAAAGGCAGGAAGCAAGCAAGATTGTTCCCTCCTTAAAAGAAGAAAAAAATGATCTGTTCATTTTCAGATCTTCGACACATTACATTTAAAAGACTGAAGGTCATAGGCGGAGGGAAATACTGCAAGAAAAAGCTAGTCCCATAGTTGACCTATTACATACATGAAAGGCTGGGACTGTCAGTTAACTCTTGCATTACAGGGTTGGAGAGAAAAGGCATGAAAGTTTGCTGCTATCTGGGTGTTAAGCACCAACCGTAATGGAGGGGGGATCAAGCAGAAAGTTTAGAAAGCAGTGAACACTGAAGTAGTAGTGATAGAGAGGAGATGCAAATGTGCAGTAGACAGAGGTTGAAGGGAGTCAGTAAAAGACGGAGAGTTAACACTATGATAATTCTTTGACGCCACCATGTTAAGAGCTGCATGTGGGAAGCACCCCCACACATGAGAGCTGTATTCCACACAGAGGTCAATAAAATCCCTGCATAAAGTCAACAGCTGTGCTGGGGTAAAAAAGGCACAGAGTCGGCTTAGCACATCTAATCTCTTGGAAGCAGATTTTGCAAGTGAGATACAGATTACTTCCAAACTTCTTATCCACTCTTTAGTTACTCTCTCTTACTGGTCTTTTCACCTCTCTCCTTTTCTCAACATATAGCTCACTATTCCATCTCTCCACATCAATCATTCCTCAACTTTCCATCCAGTCATTATATGCTTTCTTCTCTGTCTCACCTTGTTTCAACTCATCATTCCACTACACTGTTCCTTGCATCCTCTTACATCTCCTGTTCATCCTACATGTTACTCATACGCTACATGGATTTCTTTTGTGAATATCTTACACATGCCTTCCACCCCCTCCATCTGCTTGAAATCATACCTACCCAGTCACTCCATCATTCCACCATACTGTTCCTTGCATCCTCTTATGTCTCCTCTTCATTCAACATACTACACACATGTTGCACAGATTTCTTTTGTGAATATCTTACACATACCTTCCACCTCCTCCATCTGCTCCAAATCATATCTACCCTGTCACTCCTCTACCTCTCTCATGTATTCCGCCTTTTTTCCCCATCCTCTTGCAGCATTTCTACTCTCTTGCAGGAGTTCCCTGCTTTCTCCTGTCTGTCTCTTCTTTTGTTAACCCAACACTTTTGCATCTCTATCTTGGACAGTACTATGTAGTGATCAGGTTGTCCACTCCCCCAATCTCAATACACTCTCGTGTCCAACAGTGATCTTCTCATTCACTCATCCACACATGCATAATCTGTCACTGCCTTCCATTCCTCCAACTCACCATACATCCTCCTTATCGCTCACCATTTATACCTGTGGGTCATTTTGTGCCTAAAGAAGGTACTTTACTGGTTATTGCCAGGCCCTTTCCTACAGAAATATTCAGCAGAGCACTACCATTCCCATCCATTTCAGCATGTACACCCCACTCACCAATAACCCCATCTACCCTGATATTCCCCACTTTTCCATTCTTATCTCCAGTCAAAGCACTCTCTCATTCCTTTCAAACTTTTCTATTTACATTTCCACTTTTGCCCAAAATTCATCTTTCACTCTAGTCATTTGGTCCTTTGTTAGGACATATAAACAATCGTCCACTCTTGTATTCCAACTTTCTTACCAACATAATCCAAGATCTGACTGATCCATACTTATTTACAGTATCCTTTTATATACTGCATACAGCAACACAAACACCCTCCTTTGTCCCCTCATTCATATCTACTCTTGCGTATATACCTAATTCAGTACTCCCACTCTCACAAACTCATCTCATCACTTGGCCTCAGTCAGCCCATACCATATATGTCAACTTTTGCATCCTCAAGAATCTGAAAACTCTCTCACTTTCATTTCATCATTTACATCTACCACATTCCAGGTCATCATCCTTTTCATTTCCTCTGTCCAGTCCATAATTGTCAACTGTAGGTCCATTCAGCAGAAACTTCTTTGTTGTAGTTAGCTAATTTTACTAGGTAGGACATTGGCCATCCACCAACCTACTTTTTGTCACCTAGGGAACATGCATGCTTTGGTTACATGATTACCACTCAGCATCATAAATAACTTTCCTGGCTATATATATATATATATATATATATATATATATATATATAAAAAAAGCCATCAATCAGTTTAGTCACCTATGGGTAGCTCTACATTGGATACGTGGATGACAGACACTCCCAACCACCAAATATATACTCCTGAGGAGTAGACTGTAGCACCAGTCGAGCAGGGCAGTACTACTGAGGTGGATGGAAAGCTGATGACAGGGAGTGCTGGAGCTCCCGTTTCATCAGCCCTCATGACTAGTTCCTGACCATCCCCCTTTGCTGAACTTTTTCAGTGTCTCAGTTACACAGAGAGTAGGCCAGCATGCTCTCCAGTACAAATTTCTCTAACTATCTACACCAAACTACATGCACAGTACACACTACACTTCCTTTTCCAAAAATCAAAAATCATGGCGTCACAACACACAGCCTCGGAGTCCCCAGGGGGGGGGGGACCATAAATGCCCCCACCATCCGCCCCTCTCCCGATGACGACTCAAGGTGCCTGGAACCACTGTCTGACTCTCTTCTTCTTCATTTCTGCAACATTCGCGGCCTTTCCTCTAACTTTCGCTCTGTTGAGCACCACCTCTCCTTCTCTAAACCTCACCTTCTTTTTGTAACGGAGACTCAGCTGTCTGAGGCAACTGACAGCAAACCCTTTTCTGTATCCTCCTGCTTTCTCTATACTCATTTCAAAGCCAAAGGTGGCTGTTGTGTATATATACGCAACGACTTATCTTGCTCTCGTGTTCCTGAACTCGATTCTTCTGAATTCTCTACACTCTGGCTTCGGCTTTCCTGTCATTCTCTGACTAAATATATCTGTGCTGTTTACTTATCCCCTAATTCTACTGACTATCAAAAATTCTTCGACAATCTTACTTCTACGATGGAACACATTCTATCCATTTCTCCTTTCTCTGAAATCTCCATTATAGGAGAATTCAATGTTCACCACCACCTCTGGCTCTTCTCTCCTTTCACGGATCCACCTGGTGAACAAGCCTACATCTTTTCTATCCTTAACCCCTTAACCGCGGGGCGTCACTTTCGTGACACTTGGGAGCAAGGGATCATACCGCGGGGCGTCGCTTTTGTGATTCTGTGTTATTTTGAATTCACCCGGGCTTCCAAGTGGGGGCCTGTATCATCTATCAGTACTGCCAATGTCCAACACTAGTCAGCACTCCTAATCTCATCTGTACTCCCATCCATTGTTGACAATTTAGCCATTTCTCCCCGTTCTTGACTCCCCTCCCTACCCCCCCTCCATTACCCTATCCTCTTGCCTGCCCGGCCGTGCTACGCTAAGTAAATCTTCCCTGGAATTTTTCACTGATTTCATCCATTGAAATAAGCCCTATGTCCTATTCTTATACCAAATAATATATACAAGAAAGAAATAAGGTAAGTGAGAGTGCCATACACCTGGAATTGGCTAATTATCACCTGACAACACCTCACGTGCACTCGTTCGCTCATTTTCGCTGTTTTTTTCCCCTTGAAATATGCCGTATAATCTATTTTCGTAATAAATATACATGTAAGGAGGGAAGGGAGAAGCCTAAGTGATATTTACATTCACCTGGAACTACCTAATTTATAATGTATTGTCTAGATTTCCTGCCAATCATATCAGTGCTAGACAAAGCTGTTTCAAGATATAACATTGGTAGCTCTGATTATATATCTCCTAAGTAGGCCTCTAATCTATTTTTGTAATAAATATACATGTAAGGAGGGAAGGGAGAAGCCTAAGTGATATTTACATTCACCTGGAACTACCAAATTTATAATGTATTGTCTAGATTTCCTGCCAATCATATCAGTGCTAGACTTAGCTGTTTCAAGAAGTAATATTGGTAACTCTGAATAACCCCTAGCAGGCCTCCACGCTGGTCCTCCGTTATCAGTTCACTCTCATCTTCCGAACCGAGAGTACATATGTTTCTTCTTGCTGACTTCAAGGCCTTTTTTCACCCCCATGCAAATGGCCCTGTGACCTTTACCCCCTACTAAACCTCGTGTGGAAAGAGGTAAAGGGCTGACAATTGATAAAAGAGTGACTACGATCTTTCTATTGAGTAAAACAGTGCAAGTGGAATTGTAAATAATGTGTAAATAATGTGTAAACAGCAAGTGAAAGTAATGAATGTAAATATACGTGAACAATGGAAAATAGTTTTATAAGTTATTTCAAGTGACAGTGCACAACACAGTGTAAATAAAATAGAAATGTAAATAACGTAAATAAAATAGAGAACGTAAACAGAAATGTAAATGAGTAGTATTATAAGAATACGAGTATATACCCTAGGAGTAATGAAAGTGAAAGTTTCACTCTAGCATGTCTGAATGCTATGAGTTATGAGAGTGAAGATGAAAGTGACATTCACTCTCAATGCCAGTATACAGGACAAGAAAGTGAATGCTACGTATTTTACTGAAAGAAATTGAATCCCTACAGTGACAATAAACTAATACTACTGAAGGAAACTTATGGATAAAGACTGTAGATATATATAAGTGTTATATAGTAATAGAAATATAAAGTGTGTGGGGTTTTATGAATAATAAATGACAGACTATCAAGAGCGAACTAGTGCCAGTGCGACGATCAGATGCGCTCGTAATTTCCATTGCTTTCACAGTGTTTTTTTTTTTTGAGTATGGATCCCAAACTACTTGAAAATTGTAGAATAGTGTTTATAGTGTTTGTATCTGGCTGTGGTAATCATATTACGGGTTGTCGGGAAGTGTAAAGTGGAGACTTCGTTACCCTACTTCAGAGGTCTCCACAAGTCCTACAGTAACCGACGAAGGCTCAACAATCATTCCAGGAGAAAGCTGAAGGTATGTGCCATAAGCATATGTAATTTTATTATTCTAGGACTAATAACTGATTTTTGGCAAATATTTTTTGAGAGTCTGTCGGAGCCCAAATAACCCCGCGGCACACGCAAGTCATTGATAAACAAGCCCGCGGTGTAGGGGTTAATGACCTAGAGCAGCTTGTACAGCACCCCACCCGTATCCCTGACCGCCTTGGAGAGAGCTCCAACATACTTGACCTCTTCCTCACAACTAATCCTTCTGCTTACTCTGTTAATCTTTTCTCTCCGTTGGGCTCCACCGATCACAACCTTATTACCTTAACCTGTCCTATCACTCCGGTACGGCCTGTGGACCCTCCAGGGAAACGTCATCTGTGGCATTTTGGAGCCGCGGACTGGGAGGCCCTCAGGCAGTACTTCTTTGATTTTCCCAGGAATGATTATTGCTTCCGTGGCCGTGAGCCATCTGAGTGTGCCTTGCGCATTACGGAGGTTATTCTCTCGGGCATGGAAGCATACATTCCTTTCTCATATCCTTTGACTAATGCAAGAAAGCCTTGGTTTAATCACGCTTGTTCTAATGCTGTCCGCAACAAGGAGAGGGGCTACAAAAGGTACCGGAGCCAACCCACCCCTGAATCACATCATCTTTACGTTTCTGCCCGGAATCATGCTAAGTCTGTTCTTCGCTCTACTAAAAATAATTTCATCCATACTAAATGCTCTCAACTCTCCAACTCGAATTCTTCCCGCTCCTTCTGGCACCTTGCCAAAAATCTTTCTAACAACTTTACCTCATCATCCTTCCCTCCTCTTTTCTACTCTGATGGTTCTGTAGCTATTTCTTCTACTGATAAAGCAGATCTCTTACAGACTTTCTCCTCCAATTCCACCTTAGACGATTCCGGTGCTGTTCCTTCATCACTTCCCCCCTCTGACTTCCTCATGGCTGACATTAAAATTTCTTCAGTTGATGTATTTTCTGCCATCACTGGCCTCAGTACTAACAAGGCATATGGGCCTGATGGGGTCCCTCCTGTTGTTCTCAAGAACTGTGCTTCTGTGCTTACACCCTGCCTAGGCAAACTCTTTCGCCTTTGTCTGTCAACTTGTACCTTTTTCTTGCTGGAAGTTTGCTCTCATTCAGCCAGTCCCAAAGAAGAGTGACCACTCCCAACCCTCCAACTATCATCCAATTGCTTTAACGTCCAGTATTTCAAAAGTTTTCAAGTCAATTCTCAACAGAAAAATTTTAAGGCATCTTTCCTATCACAACCTTCTTTCCGATCGTCAGTATGGGTTCTGTCAGGGACGCTCCACTGGCGATCTTCTCACCTACCTTTCAGACTCCTGGTCATCCTCCTTTCGGGACTTTGGCGAAAGCTTTGCCATTGCACTTGACATCTCAAAGGCTTTCGATCGAGTCTGGCATAAATCTTTAATTTCCAAACTGCCCTCCTACTGTTTCTATCCTTCTATCTGTGCCTTCATCGCTAGCTTCCTTTCTGGTCGTTCTATAGCCGCTGCTGTAGACGGCTATCGTTCTTCTCCTAGATCTATCAACAGTGAGTTCCTCAGGGCTCTGTCCTATTACCAACTCTCTTCCTTTTATTCATCAATGATCTTCTAAGCTGTACATCTAACCCTATCCACTCATACGCTGATGACTCCACCCTTCACCTTTCCATTCGGTTCCCGCAACGCCCATCTCAACAGTTACTTCAGCAAACAAGGGATGTCTGACTTGGCTCGTATCTCTGACTGGGGTAAAAATAATATGGTTGTTTTTAATGCATCTAAGACTCAGTTCTTACACCTATCAACCCGACAAAATCTTCCACAGGTATACCCATTAATGTTTAATAATATTCAGCTTAATCCTGCATCATCCTTGAACATGCTTGGGGTTTCATTTACTCGGGACTTATCTTGGAAAGATCATATTACATCTCTTGTAAAATCTGCTTCCAAGAGATTGGGTGTGTTAAGCCGACTCCGCTCTTTCTTTACCCCTGCACAATTGTTGACTCTATACAGGGGTTTTATCCGCCCCTGTGTGGAGTACAACTCTCATGTGTGGGGAGGCTCCCCACATACAGCCCTTCTCAATAGGGTGGAGTCAAAGGCTTTTCGTCTCATTAACTCTCCTCCTCTTACTGACTCCCTTCAACCTCTGTCTCTTCGCCGCACTGTTGCATCTTTATCTCTTTTCTATCGCTACTTTAATGGTCACTGCTCCTCTGAACTGTCTGCTTGCATTCCTCCACCTCTACGACGGGCGTGTACCACCCGTCTGGCAGCAAACTCTCATCCCTTTTCTGTCCAACTCTCTAATGCAAGAGTTAACTGTTACTCCCAGTCTTTCATTTATGCAACACGTCAGCTCTGGAACTGTCTCCCTCTGTCTGTATTTCCTGCTGCCTATGATCTCCAGTCTTTCAAACCCAGTGTGTCCAGGCACCTCAAATGATCAGATCTTGAATTTGGCTCTCTATTGTATTTTGTTTTTCTCTTTGAGGGAACTGTTACTGCTGGCTCATGGCCTTTGGTTCCTTCTTCCTCGCATAAAAAAAAAAAAAAAAAAAAATCTTATGCCATAAAAGTAGTATGGGTACACTATACAGTATTCATGAGCCCATACTTCCCATAGTCTTTCCATGAACAGAATTAATGTGAACACTGAGACCTACAGTAATCTGTAAAAATCCTTTTCACCCAATAGCAGGAAAAACTAACTCCAAGAAACCTTTCACACTTCCTAGCAAAAAAATTTTCATGGGTTAACAGGCACTACTACATAGGTGAGGAAAAATACCAGCTTACCATACATGGAAAGGTAATCTGATAACATTCAGAGCATACAATAAGGACAAAAGTTTTATCAAAGCCAAAAACTATTTTTGTCTCTGCTTTTGCTTGGTGCCCCATTGGGAAGAAGAGTTTAAACCCTCTTGTGACTACAGCTGGCATGTTGTGAGGCTAGGGAAACCAATCTCACACCTATACAGCTGACGTCTTAATGTTCAGGACTATATTAAGTGCTTGAGAGGCATAGAAACATCTCCTGTGTTACACAATATGGGGAGAGGAAGAATACGAGAGCAGCAGCATCATTCCAAAGGGGACTATACCCCCCATCAGGCAACTTTTCTCTTAAGCCCTGCCCCCTTCCTAAAACTGTGCCTCAAGTCCATGGCCTTCCACTTTCCAGACAGTGGATGAGGGGGGGTCAGGGTTTAATACAGTTCAGTAGCCTGGCAGCATGTTTAGCACCCCTTTCTGGGCATGCTTTTTACACTTTATAAATCTTTAGGAGCAGTTTCATTTTCATAAGCACAGCGGAGTTTGAGAACCCCTATGCTTAACTTTGCAGTGGGTTGAAATGGTCCTGCAATAACAATGAAACTGTATGGCATACATCATTCAAGGAACTTGCAACAAGATATCTTTAGGTCCTTCTGAAGGTCTTAATAGAAGAAAGGTTCTGGGGAAAAAAAAAAAAAAAAAAAAAAAAAAAAAAAAAAGCAAGCCAGTTTTCCCCATTTGAAGCATTGGGATCCAAGGCCAGTCTGAACAACTCCAGAACATTTAAGCCCCTGGTAGTCTCTTAAATGATAGAAAAACCTCCAGTCACCCCTAGCATTTGAACCATACCATCTAAGTTGTAACCTGCTCTACCACAAAACCACCATGCATTTATAGTATAGAGCGATTGAGGCCAAAGTAACCATACTGATCACCCATGGTTTTTATCTTAGGTCTCACTAGCCAAACCCAGATACCTATGTAAAAACCTGTTTTTTAATTTCCTGCCATACAATATCAGGTGAATTTCTAGTAACCCTCCAAAGAGAAAAACAATAATACAAACCTGAGGGTACGTGGGCCAGTTGCTGAACGTCTTTAATCCTTGTCTCACCTCTTCATCAGTCAGGATATCAAAGGTGTCATATTCCAAGCTGAAAATATAGCAACTGCTGTATTGTAGAGACAGATAAATACCACAATTAATATGGGAAAATAATTTAGGCAAACACTGTCCTTTCGTTACAAAATACAGGTATCCTATTCGCCCACAAAATGCAAGGTATATGAGAGTACTGTATGATTACTTTGCTCTTATTTATGTTGGAGATAATTTTATTTAAATCTTCACCATGCCAATACTGTCCACCTCACAATGCCCATCTTCATACAGTGCACTGTTCTATCATCTCACTGGGGACATGAATCCAAGAAAAATGGCAGCCTAGAAGGTTCATCTAATATTTCACCTCTTTTGCTTCTCTCTTCCCTCTACTGGCAAATATTCCAAAGCTGAGAAAGGCTTTACTTCTCATCCCACATGTAATGTGCTCTGATATAATGCACCAAGGAGGAAAGGTGACACACACATTCTATGCATGAAGCATAGTGGAACAGAACCCTTGAAGCCCAAGTCCTCCCTCTCATATGCTAATGTATGTACAGTCAGGGGCAATATTTTTCCAAATATCCCACCACTTTTACTTCTTGCATGTCTCTGCTGGTTAATTTTCCTATTTCTCTACTACAGATTACTCTCTCTTACATGATGTATCTGGGATGAAAGTAACGAACAAGGAGTGTGAAGTACAGTAGATAAAATAGTATTAACAGAAAAACTTAAGTCCCTCACTGTACAAGGCTGCTTTTCACCAGAAGTTAGAGGAAGAGTACAGGGATCATCCAGGCTGGAGTCAGAGGTGAATAATAAGAGAAAAAAGTTGAACTTGATACTCAGTAAAAGATGAAACAGTAAAAGTATTAAAGGGATCCCTGGTGTAACTGGAGAAAAAAGAAAATTTTCAAACTGGTATGAAGGTGTTTTGGCATGTAAGAGTGGATTGAGCGAGACTTCAGGAAGGAAAAATATAGTTTTTGAAATTCATGGGTAAGCTGGAGAAAATATACTGTATCTTGAAAATCGCACCCTTAACCTTTACCGAGTTGCAGACCTCACATGAGGCACATCGAAGGTATGCACAGGGCATGCTGCAAACCTCATATTAGGTACAATTAACAATGGGTATAAAAGAATGATTTAGGGAAGGTAAACTACCTTACAGAGAATCAGCAGGGCAGAGGTTAATACAGACATATTAGAGCATGCAGGACTAATCTGTAAGTTATTTGGCATTAGCTCGACCAAAAAATATGGAAAGGGAGTACATGTCTCTATGGTTAGCACAATATCCTCTGATACACAGTCAGCACTACTAAGCACAGTTTCTGTAAAGCAGTATAGTCAACCCTTGCTATTCACGGGGGTTATATACCAGACCCCCCCCCCCCACAAATGGATGAAATCCGCAAATAATCCATACCTTCTGCAAAAATCACTGGTTTCGCTGTTTTAACCATTCCCATTACCTACAGACCCACTATGAGACCTGTAAATGCATTTTATGGTTCATTAATACTTCCTAAAAAGACAGTACAGGATGATATAAAAGCCTTTCTGAGGACAGTGCACTGTACTCACCCATGCGATGATGATGATGATGATGATGATGATGATGATGAGAGTTTGCCATGCAGTACATGATGGACGATAAATGATGACTATTCTGTACTGCACGGCAGGATGAGCTCTAGCTGAGCTCTGAATCATTGATGTTGAAGATGGGGCTTAGGCTCCCTAGCACCAAATGCACCCTGAGCAGCACACTAAAGACCCATTTTTCACAGGTATAATGAATGGAGTTAACAAAGCCGTAACAATGCGCAGAACACATGCAGATGCACAACCCGTGAGATGAACTGAGAGAGAATGAGCGTGACAGCATATGACTGGGTCCCCTCTTTGAACGTGCAATAGGATAAGGAGAAGGAAGATTCATAGGCAGATAATAAGGGATGCTACCCTAAGAACCAATCACAAGCAAGCTCTCATTGCGAGAAAATAGTGGGAGATTTGTGCTGTGAAATACCGAGTGCTGTAGAAAGCTGATGCCCTGTCCTGAACAGCACAAACCTAAACAGTACTGGGTACCTGCACAGTTTAACTGTTTAGGAAAGTATTCCTCACAGAAAACATGAAAAAATCACTTATGAACGACTAGGAACAGCTGATGCTGTGGGAAAAGAAGGAAATATCTTCCTGTGAATTTTTAAAATGGCAGGGGAGTGAAAGATAAAAATGGCAGATTACTAGTGGAGAAGAGAGAAAAAGTGAGCAGATGGAGAGAACACTTTAAGGAATTGTTGAACATAGAGGATGGAAGTAATGCGAGTATAAGTGGCTAGGGAATGGCTGGGAGAAGGAGGGAGGTGAGAAGACAGGAAGAAATCTGTAGGATAGAAGTTGTGGAAGCAATGAAGAAAGTTAAATTGGGGAAAGCACCAGGAATTGATGGAGTGTGTGGTGAAATGCTGAAGTATGGGGGGGAGATAGTAGTAGAATGGATGTGGAAGATGTACAGATTGGCCTGGGAGGAAGGTAGAGTCCCAGAGGATTGGAAGTCAGGTATAATTATTCCCTTGTACAAAGGAAAAGGGGAAAAAGAAGTGTGTGGTACTCATAGGGGCATTTGTCTTCTTAGTATAAAAGGAAAAGTGTATGGTACGATACTTATTGACAGAGTTAGAGAAAGAACAGAGGAATTAGTTGGAGAAGAACAGAGAGGCTTTAGGAAGGGAATAGGTTGTGTAGATCAGATATTCATTCTTAGATCTTTTGTGGAAAAGTTTCTAGAGAAGGGAAAGAAGTTGTATGTAGCTTTCATGGATTTGGAGAAAGCATATGACAGGGTGGATAGACAAGGATTGTGGAAAGTATTAACAATATATGGAGTAGATGGGAAGTTGTTGAATGCTGTGAAGAGTATGTATGATGGTGCTAAGGCTGCAGTGCGTGTGGATGGTGAACTAAGTGAATTTTTCTCTTTGAAGGTTGGGTTGAAACAGGGATGTGTCATGTCTCCATGGTTGTTCAATCTGTACATGGATAGGGTAATAAAAGAGGTACAAGGTAGGGTAGTGGATGTTGGAGTGGCCCTGGTGAGAGAGGATAGTGTTTGGAAACTCCCTGTACTGTTGTTTGCAGATGATACTGTGTTGTTGAGTGAAGATGAAGGGGAGCTGCAAGGCTTGGTGGATGAGTCTGGGAGAGTGTGTAAGAAATGGAATCTAAAGGTGAATGTATGGAAGAGTAAAGTGATGATCTTTGAGAGAGGTGAAGTCAGTGAATGTACAGCGAGGTTGGATGGTGAGGAACTGGAAAATGTGAGTATGTTTAAGTACTTGGGTAGTGTGATGAGTAAGGATGGAGGTTTGGAGGGTGAAGTGCTTGAAAGGGTACAGCAGGGAAGAAAGGTTGCTGGTTCTTTGAAAGCAGTGATAAGAAACAGGGAAGTGAAGCTTGGACGTTGTTGGAAGGACACAAGTCAAAAGTGAAAGCAGTGGAAATTAGTTATTTAAGAGGAGCCTGTGGAGTCACATGGAGAGACAGGCTGATGAATGAGGATATAAAGGAGCGTTGTGGTGTGGATGTGGATGTGATAGAAAGCGTTATGAGGAACACACTGAGGTGGTTTGGCCATGTGGAGAGGACGGAGGGTGAAAGACTGACGAAGAGAGTGTATGTGAGTGAGATGGAGGGGGGAAGAGGAAGGGGGAGGCCGAGGATGAGATGGAGGGATGGGGTGGAGAGGTATATGAGAGAGGGGTGTGTGAGTTGGGAGCAGGGCAGTGAAATGGCAGGGGACAGGGCGACGTGGAGGCGTTTTGTTTGTAGCCACCCCAAACGGGATTGAGGCGTCTGGCAATAAATAGATAGATAGAAAAATCCGCGAATATGCGAACCCACAAATAGTGGGGTTTGACAGTATAGTAAGTCTTTGTAAATTAATTTTTATGCCCTACAGTAAACTCTCACTTATCCAGTGTAATTCAGCCAACCCCCGCACTGGATCTTGCATAGTATCCCAAATCAGCTATCCATTTGGCGTTGCACTGGATAATGTGTTACTGTCCTTCTCGACCCTCTAACCTAAAAACTTTCCTACAATATTACCCTTGAGTATAAGATAAAAATTAAGCATAAAATACATTACTGATACAGTACAGTAATACAGTATAATCATAAGACAGTACATGATACAGTGTAATCATACAGTAATACAGTATATAATACTCGTATAATCATAATATAGTACACCCATATCCCGATATCTGGCAGTGTTGTGTACCAGTGGGAGCGTTCAGTCAACAAGTATGTCACATATCGAAGCAGTTTTCCCCATAAGATGCTGAAGAAAAGCCAGAGATGCATTAAAGACCCAAACCCAAACTCTCATATACCTTACTCAATCAATAAAGACTGACACAGAAACACCATGGGCAATATTATCATCCTCATAAACAATCTATCTATCTATCTATCTATTGCCAGACGCCTCAATCCCATTTGGGGTGGCCACAAACAAATCGCCTCCAAGTCGCCCTGTCCCCCGGCAATTCACTGTCCTGCTCCCAACTCACACACCCCTCTCTCATATACCTCTCCACCCCATCCCTCCATCTCATCCTCAGCCTCCCCCTCCCTCCTCCCCCCTCCACCTCATTCACATACACTCTCTTTGTCATTCTTTCACCCTCCATCCTCTCCACATGGCCAAACCACCTCAGTGTGTTCCTCATAATGCTTCCCATCACATCCACATCCACACCACAACGCTCCTTTATATCCTCATTCGTCAGCCAGTCTCTCCATGTGGCTCCACAGGCTCCTCTTAAATAACTCATTTCCACTGCTCTCACTCTTGACTTGTGTTCTTCCAACGACGTCCAAGCTTCACTTCCGTACGTTAGAGTTGGTATCACAATACTGTCATGTACCAACGACGTCCAAGCTTCACTTTCGTACGTTAGAGTTGGTATCACAATACTGTCATGTACCAACGACGTCCAAGCTTCACTTCCGTACGTTAGAGTTGGTATCACAATACTGTCATGTAGTAACTTTTTCACTTCCATGCTCACTTCCCTGTTTCTTATCACTGCTTTCAAAGAACCAGCAACCTTTCCTCCCTGCTGTACCCTTTCACGCACTTCACCCTCCAAACCTCCATCCTTACTCATCACACTACCCAAGTACTTAAACGTACTCACATTTTCCAATTCCTCACCATCCAACCTCGCTGTACATTCACTGACTTCACCTCTCTCAAAGACCATCACTTTACTCTTCCCTACATTCACCTTTAGATTCCGTTTCTTACACACTCTCTCAAACTCATCCACCAAGCCTTGCAGCTCCCCTTTGTCTTCACTCAACAACACAGTATCATCTGCAAACAACAGTACAGGGAGTTTCCAAACACTATCCTCTCTCACCAGGGCCACTCCAACATCCACTACATACTACTGCTAAAAAATGGCACATCAAACATCACATGCAGGAGGGTAGGATGGTGGGACATGCGGTGTTAAACACCATTTCAGGGCAACTAAACAGCAAGGCAGGTTGTTGGCAGTGCACCAAGCCGGGGTGGGAGAGGGTGGGGGCATGGGGAGGGAGAAATGCAGGGGTGGGGGAAGGAGACAAGTGGGGGTGGGGGAGCATCACATGCAGGAGGGCAGGGTTTCAACACTGCTTCAGGGCTACCAAACAGCCAGACAGGCTGCTGGCAGTTTGCTAATGAGGAGTGGGGGAGGGCAGGGGGATGGGGAGGGAGACAAGCAGGGATGGGGGAAGGAGACAAGCAGAGGTGGGGGAGGGAGACAAGTGGGGATGGGGGAGGGTCGGGGGACAGGGAAGGAGACACAAAAGCCAAACAGCCCTACTACTCCCCCCCCCAGGCTAACTCACTCACTCACTCACTCACCACTATCACTCACTTACCATACTCACTCACTCACTCACTCACTCCCCACTTCCACTTACTCAGTCACTCACTCACACACACACACACGCACACACACACACACACACACACACACACACACACACACACACACACACACACACACACTCAAGAGACATGCAAGGGTGGGGGGATGGAGAGGGAGACAACCAGGGGTGGGGGAAGGAAGGGAGACATGCCTGGCAGTGCTGAGTGTGGTGGAGGATAGAGGAGGGATGGACGGGGTGAAGAGAGAGGATGGAGGGAGGAAGGTAGGAATGGGAAAGGCGAGGTGTCAGACTGGACAGGCGGGGTGTCAGACTAGCAAGAAGACAGACATTCAAATTATTCAGATTGCGGACATGTTCCCCTATTTCTTGTGTTCAGTTTAGCGAAGAGCCGGTTATTGATGCGCCAGATAACGGGGTGTGGATGTACAGTAATACAGCATATAATATAATCACACTGTCCTCACTTAGTGTTGGCATCAATCTGATGGCTCTGTAGCTATTTCTTCTACTGAAAAACCATATCTCTTCACTCAGACTTTCTCCTCCAATTCCACCTTAGACGATTCCGGTGCTGTTCCTCCATCACTTCCCCCATCTGACTTCCTCATGGCTGACATTAAAATTTCTTCAGCTGATGTATTTTCTGCCATCACTGGCCTCTATACTAACAAGGCATATGGGCCTGATGGAGTCCCGCCTGTTGTCCTCAACAACCATGCTTTTGTGCTTATACCCTGCCTAGGTAAATTCTTTCACCTTTGTTTATCAACTTGTAACTTTCCTTCATGCTGGAAGTTTGCTCTCATTCAGCCAGTCCCAAACAAGATGACCATTCCCTCTAACTATCACCCAATTGCTTTAACATCCTGTATTTCAAAAGTTTGGGAATCTATTCTTAAAAAAAAAATTTTAAGCATATTTCCTATCACAACCGTCTTTCTGGTCATCAGTATGGGTTCCACCAGGGACGCTCCACTGGCGGTCTTCTCATCTACCCTTCAGGCTCCTGGTCATCCTCCTTTCGGGACTTTGGCGAAAGCTTCGCCATTGCACTTGACATCTCAAAGGCTTTCGATCGAGTCTGGTATAAATCTTTAATTTCCAAACTGCCCTCTTATGGTTTCTATCCTTCTATCTGTGCCTTCACCTACAGCTTCCTTTCTGGTCGTTCTATAGCTACTGTTGTAGATGGCCAAGGTTCTTCTCCTAGATCTATCAACAGTGGTGTTCCTCAGGGCTCTGTCCTATCACCAATTCTCTTCCTTTTATTCATCAATGACTTTCTGAGCCGTACATCTAACCCTATCCACTCATACACTGATGATTCTACCCTTCACCTTTCCATTCCATTCCCGCACGACCATCTCAGCAGTTACTTCAACAAATGAGGGATGAGGCTAAGGCACACTTAATGTCTGACGTGGCTCGTATCTCTGACTGGGGTAAAAAAAATTTTGTTGTTTTTAATGCATCAAAAACTCAGTTCTTACAACTATCAACCCGACAAAATCTTCCACAGGAGTACCCACTAATGTTTAATAATACCTAGCTCAATCCAGCATCATCCTCGAACATGCTTGGGGTTTCATTTTCTTGGGACTTATCTTGGAAAGGTCATACTACATCTCTTGTAAAATCTGCTTCCAAGAGATTAGGTGTGCTAAGCCGATTCCATACTTTCTTTACCTCTGCACAGTTGTTGACTTTATCTATCTATCTATCTATCTATTGCAAGACGCCATAATCCCGTACGGGGTGGCCATTTGACTCTGAGTTATTTGTTGTACAGGGAGGGGCACTAACCCTCCACCAACCCACTTGACACGTACAGAGCACGTATGGTTTGGTTATATGGTTACCACCCAGTGTTGTAAATGGTTTCTTGGCTTGCAGGAAACCATTTGGTTTGTCACTCAATGTAAAGCCACCTGTAACGGAAAGAAAAGCATTAAGTAGTGACAGGGACGATGGGAGAAATAGGAAGAGAGGAGGGCAGGCACAGAAAAAGAATGATAAAGGCTAAGGATGAAGTAGGCAGCACTACATCAAGTACACGGGTTTTATTCGCCTCTGTGTAGAGTACAACTCTCATGTGTGGGAAGGCTCCCCACATACATCTCTTCTCAATAGGGTGGAGTCAAAGGCTTTTTGTCTCATTAACTCTCCTCCTCTTACTAGTGCCCTTCAACCTCTGTCTCTTCGCCACACTGTTGTATCATTATCTCTTTTCTATCGCTACTACAATGGTCACAGCTTGTCTGAACTCTCTGTTTGTATCCCTCCACTCTACAATGGGCACATAGCACCTGTCTAGCAACAAACTCTCATCCTTTTTTTGTCCAACTCTCTAATGCAAGAGTTAACTGTTACTCAAAGTCCTTCATTTATGCAACAGGTCAGCTCTGGAACTGTCTCCCTCTGTCCTCTGACTGTATTTCTTACTTCGTACAATCTCCAGTCTTTCAAACACAGTGTGTCCAGGTATCTTGAAATGAACAGATCCTGAATTTGGCTCTTTTGTATTTTTTTTGTTATTTTTCTTGGAAGGAACAGTTTGTGGGCTCTTGGTCTTTGGTTCCTTCTTTCTTGCATGAAAAAAAAAAAAAGATACACACAGATACATCCTCACTATACAGTAGTCTGACCAATAGGACACAGAGCACTGAGGAGCTACAAGGTTAATCACAGCACTACAGCAATGAGCAATGCATGGGAGGCCACAGACTAAGTCACACCACTGGGGTTTAGCCACCACATGGGTCACAATAACACAGTGCTTGGATATGTCCTCATTACATGGCGTCCACAGGAGAGGCTGAGAGAGAGGCGGTAGGCTCAGTGCGCTGGGTGGGCCGCTTCCACAAAGCACTGTAATTGGCTGGCATGTAGCAGGGTCTGCCCACACACCAATTGGGTCCCGTGTCTGACCTAGAATGCTGATTGCTTCCCGTTTCTGAGCTGGATATTGCATAATTTTACCAGATATTGCTTTAACCCCTAAAAGATGGGCATCGGAATGGAGTGACATACACTCAAGGCCGGACATAATCGGTGGGTGCAATATGGTGGGGGGTTGGTGGCGAGAGGGGTGGTTCAGAGGTGGTGGGGGGGGGTTGGGAAGGAAGGGGGGATGGTGGGGTATGGGGGGTAGGGGGTGGGAGGGTAGGGGTGGGGAGTGGGGGGATGGTAAGGGACAGAGGGGTAGGGAGATGGGGTAGGGGGGTGGGGGGACAGTAGGGGGTGGGGGCAGTGGGGGTGGGGGCAGGGGGGGTGGGGATGAGGGAGCATGACCACATATGCAGACACCCATCTTTTTGGCCCTAGTACCCTCGGCCAGCATGTGCGGACATCTATCTTGCAGAGTTTAATAGAGCCATGCAAAAGGTGCCGGATATTACAACAACAGATAATTGAGAGTTTACTATATTTTGCTTGCAAGTCAACCCTAGATTCAAAAATACTGTAATAGTCTATCAAGTTCTTTTACTACCTATAAATCTGGTTTGCAAGATTTTCCCAGTTACCAGAGTTGTGGAGTAAGTGATAATATTTTCCAATACCGACTCCAGAAATTTTACAAGACTCCGATTCTGACTCCAACTCCAGAAATTTTACAAGTATGACTCCGACTCCGACACCAACTCCGACTTAAATACAGTATACACTGTACTAATAATATGGCAGATGGATGTAATGCAGATAAATGAATAATATTCATGAAATTTGATAGATGCAATTCTTAAATCTTTATTTTAATTTCTCTACTTGTAGTATTCACATAATAACAAATAAACAATTATACAGGATTGTAAAATAAACTGAATAAAATAATGAAAAGGTAGGACTGATACCATTTCAGAACCAAAAAGTTCAGAGTCGGAGTCGTGGGAATTTTACCAACTCCAACTACTGTACAACCAAAAACAGGCGACTCCACGACTCCAGCTCTAACTTGGACTCCGACTCCACAACCCAGCCAGTTACAACACCAATTGTTGCTATGGAAAAAAGTTGTGACAGTTTAGGACACATCCCTACCAAAAAATGAGAAGTGCCTGCACACAATGCATGGAAAATTAAAGCAATAACACTATAAAACCTCCCAGTCCACAGTGTCACTGTTAAGGACAATGATTTTGGGGGGTCAAAGGCCTTACTATACTGTTGTGACGGGTTCTGAAGATAAGACTGGGGTGAGGGAAATATTGGTGCAATACTGGTAAGCTTAAGCAACAGCTGATGTTAAGTACCAATCCGTCTCTCACACATTCATGAGATACAAAAAGGATTAAAAAATGTAATCTGATAAAGGGATAATACTGTATATTGAACTACATCGTACAAAAATAGCCAATCCCATGTTACCTCTTTTTGAAGCATCAGGGCCCTGAGGCTAGGTTACCATAGGGGATACTATTTAAGGGGAAGAGAATACCCTACAGTACTTTCCAGGCAGCATTTTACATGATAGACGAACATCCAGTTGCCTCTAGAAGGTCTGAACCACTGCATGTTCTAATTATTTATCCATCTTCCATATTCACCAACATCTAGATAACATAAGCCAGATGTTTAATTTGACCAAACTAAAAGAACTGCAAAATACCCTAAAAACAGGAAACTGAATGAGAGAAAAATAAGGTTTATAATTAGAGCTTTCACTCACCCTGTTTCATTCAGCATGCCAATCAGTGTCTTGGAAAATCCACATCTTGGTGCAGTTCTCTCCCCCTTCATAAACACCATGAGAGGGGCTCTGTTTATGAGACTCTTCAATCTGTAAGAAACAAGGGTGCATCAAGGTTACATGATAATGAAAACATACCATGTATCTTCAGAATCTTTCTGCCCTAACTTCCAATGTTCACATGGGGTGGGGAGATCTAAAGCAAGGATCTTTGATCTCGTTAACCCTTTGACTGCTACGATTACACTCAACATGAATAAAACTGTGGTGTTATTCTAATTAAAAATCATACATTAACCAAATCCCCCCTGTAAAGAATATACTTGAGACAGTTTTTTTGGTTGTCTCAAATGATTTCTCTCAGTTGTACTAAATCTTCTAGTGTTAGCCTGAATCAAAAACACATGCAACAACCCAAGCAAAAGGGTTCAGGACATGATCCAAACAGGAAAGAAAACCAAAGATTCAACTTCCAAGTTCTCTCTCCCCTCCTGTGCCACAAAAATGACTCAGCACCACCAGTGCTAGGAAGCGTGGCTGTTCCATTTTTAAGCTAATAGAAAGATAAGGAATTCCAACTCCTAACTCCTACCTCTTTCTTCCTGATTCCATCGTCACACAATTCTGTCAAACAATTTCTCTTGTTGGTGGTTTGCTTCCAAACACTATCTTCACCACTCAATTTTCCTGCCTTCTGACCACATCTCTGAACTGCCTCAGTGTCTTGATCTTCATCCATGCCAAAACACCAACACTTCATGCCTGCTTCTCTTTCTTCTATAGCTAAACTGTGACATACAGATAATTTTTGTTACCTAAGAGTAACTTGTTCCGGGAATATGCCACAATTACAAAATCCACCAATACGGAATAGTTAAACCTTGCTAAATAATTTTCAACCTTATCCTCCACTACATATCAGCTCTCTCTTCTTGTAACTGTTCTGTTCTGTACTGATGACTTGGCAATAGGTTCACAACACTCCAAAATTCACCATGAAGCATACTAGCTCTAATTCTATTTTCACTCACTAGACCACTTGTTTACCCAAAAATGAATGACTGTTTCACCAACAAAATCAACCCACACTCTTTTTACTAATTTCAACTACATCCATTTTTTTCCTGCATCATTATTTACCTACTTCCTTTTGTTCCATACCTACCACTTCACACATTTCTTATCCTTAATGTACTCCCTCTTTTTAATCAAATAATTTATCTAATTTATCACAACATCTTTTTCTCTTACTGCTCTTAAATATCCACATACCACCAAGCTGTACCTTTCTTAGTGTTTGTTACCCTGCAGCACACACACAGTTTCAACATTATTAACCAAACACTGCATGTACATACTCTACAGGTTATTTTAATCAAGTTGTTTCCAATTTAGTGACTAATCCACGATTTTAAGCTAATACAGGTATTCATCCGCCATTATTTCAAGCTAATACAGGTATTCATCTGCCACTGCTTTGTGTCTCAGCTTCCCCAATATCAGTCTTGCATTATGAGTACTCCTCTCACCCATTATGCATCTACTAACTTCATTCTGCATATCACAATCACCATCCTCTCAAAGGCCTTGTTTCAACAACAAATCAAAGAATCTTTCTTTATATGCACAAAGTCAATCACGTACCTTTCAACACTCTTTCCAATCTCCTGAATTACTATCAATCTATAGCCAGACGCCTTAATTCCGCAAGCGGTGGCCACAAACAAATCACCTTCATGTCACTGTGTCCCCTGTCATTTTGCTGCCCTCCTCCCAGCTCACACACCCCTCTCTCATATACCTCTCCACTCCATCCCTTCATCTCATCCTCAGTCTCCCACACCCTCACCCCCCCCTCCACCTCACTCACATACTCTCTTCCCATTAGTCTCTTGCTCTTCATCCTCTCCACGTGGCCAAACCACCTCAAGCTATTACTCCTAATGTTTTCTATCTCATCCACATCCACACCATAATGCTCCTTCACTTCCTCATTTGTCTCTCCATGTAACTCCACATACTCCTCATAACTCTTTTCCACTGCTCTCACTATTAACCTGAGTCCTTCCAACAAGGTCCAAGTTTCGCTTCCATATGTAATAGTTGGTACCACAATTCTGTCATGCAGTGACCTTTTTTCTTCCATGCTCACTTCCCAATTTCTTATCACAGCTTTCAAAGAACCACCAAATTTTCTTTCCTGCTCTATCCTTGAAAGCACTTCATCTTCTAAACTCCCACCCTTACTCATCACACTACTCAAGTATTTATCTGTACTCACATTTTCCATTTCCTCATCATCCAACCTCACTGAACACTCAGTGACTTCATATCTCTTGAAGACCACAACTTTACTCTTCCCTACATTCGCCTTTGGATTCCATTTCTTACAAGTCTCCCAAACTCATTCACGATGCCTTGCAGTTCCCCTTCATCTTCACTTAACAATACAATATCATTTGCAAACAACAGAACAGGAGGTTTCCAAATGCTGCCCTCTCTCATTAGGGCACACCAACATCCACTGTCCTACCTTGTATCTCTTTTACAACTCCATCCATATACACACTGAAGTTTAAACAACCATCAGACATGACACATTCCTGTTTCAATCCAACATTCAGACAGAAAAATTCACTCATTTCATCATCAACATACAATGCAGCCTTAGCGCCCTCATACATACTCTTCATGGTATTCAACAGCTTCCCATTTACTCCAAATACTATTTAATTTTTCCACATTCCTTGTCTACCCACTCTGCCATATGCTTTCTCCAAATCCATGAAGGCCGCATGCAGCTTCTTTCCCTTCTCTAGAAACGTTTCCACTAAAGACCTTAGGATGAATATCTGATCTACACAACCTCTTCCGTCCTAAAATCCCCCTGTTCTTCTTCAACTAATTTCTCAGCTCTCTCCCTAACTTTATCAGTATCCTACCATATACTTTTCCTAATACTCTGAGAAGATGTATGCCCCTATGATTACCACACACTTCTTTTTCCCCTTTTCTTTTGTACAGGGGAATAATTATACCTGACTTCCAATCCTCCGGGACTCTACCTTCCTCCCAGGCCAATTTGCACATCTTCCATATCCATTCTACCACTATCGCTCCTCCATGCTTCAACATCTCACCACACAGTCCATCAGTTCCTCGGGCTTTCCCCATTTTGTCTTTCTTCACTGCTTCCACTTCTTCCATCCTACTGATCTCTTCCTGCCTTCTTAACAATTCTTTACAGTGTTCTCTCCATTTGCTCATTTTTTCATTTTCCACTATTAATCTACCATTTTCATCTTTCACTCCTCTACTACAGTACCTTCTTTATCACTTTGTCTAGCTCTTTTCACCTCCTTCCAGAACATTTTCTTACATTTCTCCTGAATTACATTTTCATTTAAGCTGTAAGCATATACATAACTTGCTACTAATTTATTTTTCACAGCTCAATAAAGAACTCACCCATCTTATAAAATATCTACCATCACAACACATGTGTTTCTAAAAAACTGCCATTGTAAGTGAAAATCGCTTTAAGAGAAGGTTATTGTCCAGCAAGAATGGATACTGATACAATATTCAAAAACCATATTCAATGATGTTATTTAGTATAAGCATATGTATATTAAATGTTACAATTATGTGTATCTGTATGTCTAAAATGATTAAGTTCATATGCATATGAATAAAATAAGTGATATCCTGTATGAACCCCGCACTTCCTAACAATTTAATAATAAAACAATGAAATATTTTGCAAAAAGGATTTTTCTGTTTATTAACAGCTGAAGATTGAAGATATGTTAAAAGACACTGACAAGAAGCCTACATCTGGTAGCACTGTGCATCCTTGGTGGAATAACTGCAGCATTCACAAAGGAGCCAAACCTCATAATTCCCTACACCTTGCTGTGGTAAGGACCCTGGTCTGACACTGGAGAGGCACTGCCTATGACAAGAGGGTGCCATATCCCTACTGGGTGCATGTACTGTACTGAAATGTGCTGAAAGATGACCCCATCTGTGACTGAGGGGTCTGCTTAGCCAGATAGAAATGGGTTAAGCAACAATAACATGTTAAATGAAAGTACGTGGAATAAGTTGTTTCTGTAATATCATTTTTATTCATTCATAATTCAACCCAGTATTGCCCCATCAGGGGTGTATGGGCCCAAGGCTAGACTACTTAGTCCAGATATTTAAGATGAGAGTGGCACACTGTTTGTTTCTTTGTGGCATTATATCAGGAAAAAATCCCAACTAACCCTTGGAATAAGACCCTCAGATTATTAGTGAACTTACCTATCTTCTAATTTCTGCTTCTTTGGTAACATGGTGGCCAGCTCCCCTGATGCATCCATCTCCTTCAGTATGTCTAAACCTCCCACTAACTCACCATCTATGTACAACTGAAAATCAAAGTAAAAAAAAAAAAATTATACTTACTGTGTACTCATGTTACAGCACTGTGAACTGATTATGGAAGAATTGCACCCACATATGGAAGTTATGCATACTATGCTGAGAACAACAGTTTCAGCCCAGCTTAGATCCTCTTCAAATTACAGTAACACAATTTCCATATTTGATTATAACCCTTCCATTTTCCTTATTATTCCACAGTCAATACTGACTTTACGTATGATGTGACCCAATCAGTCAGAGGATTATGTTTTTGTTTTTGCTGTACTAATGACAGATGATTTCCTTAAAGTCAGAGTTCTCTCTGACTAAGTGGATTAGGATCTATACAGTCTTCTACAGGTCAACTCTGGAACTGTCTTCCTCTGTCTGTATTTCCTACTGTCTTATGACTTCCAGTCTTTCAAATACAGTGTGTCCAGGCATCCTAAAATGAACAGATCTTGAATTTGGCTCTCTTATCTTATTTTCTTCTCTTGGAGGGAATAATCTTGTGGGCTTAACTGGCCCCTGGTTTCTTCTTCCTTGCATTAAAAAAAAGGGGAGGGGGGGAGTGGTATAAAATAGTCCTAGCCTGTGCACTGCAGAGTCATTATCACAGTTTCCTAGTCTTTCTGGCTTTTTCAACAATAAAGCTTGACTGCAGACATACCTACTTCACTCTGACTAAAACAAGATAATTTTACTTGCCAGAGAAAAGCCCCTGAAGTTCGAGGATTAAGAAGCTAGCCTAATTAACCTTTAAACCTCAGTTGACAATACAGTTTTGTCACTCTTGCCAATGGACAAAAGCATAGTATATTACAGCTTTTCAGTTAAAATATTTACAATCACAATACATGTACTGTACTAGTGCTGTAACTGATATGACTGGCCCAACTGATATGCAATAATCCCTCAATTATCCAACATAACAGAGCCAAAGATATATCTGGACAATGGATCTGTCTGAATAATGGACTTCTCCCCTGGCCCCCCTTCATACACGAAAGCCATTGTGAAAAGCCACTACAGTACATTGTACAACACTTATTCCTGGTGTTTTACACTATCTAGTCAAGCAAACCTATAAACCACAGTAGAGCGGACCTGAAGCAGTGGTGTCCTCGTTGTGGGTCTACCCCCCAGAGGCTGTCGAAGAGAAGAGGAGGACAGCATGGGAGCCAAACCACCGCAAACCCCCCCGGCCCCTCACGGGGCTCGAGTACCTGGGAGTGGCTTCGGTCACCTGGGTAAGTACCACATCTCCCAACACAACAACACCGTTTTTTCTACACCGAGAAATGACTCCCCGGCTGTCATTTCTCGACGGCCTCTTCTAGCCGGGGACATTGAGAGCAATCCATGACCCACCAATAAATACATATGTCCAACATGCTCAAAACCTATCACGTCGAGCCGACAGACAAAGGGTTCAGTTCAGTGCAATTCCTGCAAGAACTGGACCCATTACACCTGCACAACACTTGCATCCAGAAAACCTTACACAAACACCTGGACCTGCTCCTTATGCTCCTTCCCCGCACCCACCAACCCCCCTACCAATCCTACTCCTACTTCCTTCACATTCTACAGCCAAACCCACTGATCCTTCCCACACCATCCAGTTCCCCAACTCCTCCCATTCCAACCCATCCTAATCCACCTCAACCCTTACCTCCATCACAACCTCCTCCTACCCCTTCCCCTCCACCCACACCACCTCCCCCCCCATGCTGCAGTACCCAACACACATCACACACACAACATAAACATCCTTCAGTTAAACATAGATGGCATAAACACCAAAAAACAAGAACTCACACAATTCATCAAACAACAGAACATACACACTGCCATCTTACAAGAAACAAAACTAAACAGAGCACAGAAAACACCAACATTTCATTACTTCACCACCATTCGACAAGACTGGGCCGACGGCGGTGGCGGTGGACTCATCACCCTGGTACACAAATCTATCAACTTTGCAGATACCAGTGCACACACAAAGTCACTTCTCCCCTTACATAACACCACAACAGAAATACAATCAGTTAAAATAAGCACTGGTAACAAATCACACATAACAATCGCTAACACATACATTCCCCCCCAATCGTCCCCCACAGTACCACACAATTACTCTCCACAGATACACCACATCACTAACATACCCAACATCATCCTCGGTGGTGATTTCAACGCCAAGTCATCGACCTGACATGTCAACAACCCTGACACAGACAGAGGGCTGATACTACAATCACAGACAGATCATCTTTTCATACTGAACAATCTAGACCAACATACTCATTTCCCACACTAAGCCCTCTTCCTCCCATCATCTCCAGACATCACCTTCTGCTCCCCAAACCTTGCCCCCACTACATCATTGAGAATGGTCAAAACCCTAGGTTCTGATCACCTCCCAATCATCATCACTACCAAAACCAGAATCACCCCAGCTGGCCACAAACACACACACTAATTATAAGACAGACAACTGGGAGGCCTTTGTAACTGAAACAGAACAACATTTCGAAACACTAAACAGTACACCCATCACAAACATCAACACTGCCGTGCACACTTTCAATACAATTATACAAAACACAGACAAAAGACACATCGCTAGAGGCAACAGAAAGAGAGACAACCCCAACTTCACACCAGAAATTTTGACAAACTGCGACACTCCCCAACACCCCATACACAAGACACAGTACAACAAATACAAGAACTCAACACTCAAATAAACAATAAAATATCAGAACAGCAAACACTAAACTGGAAAAATTACCTCCAAACACTTGACCACAAAACAAACACCAGCAAACTCTACAAAACACTAAACAGCATCACACTTTCCAATACATTGTACGCTGCCATCACAACAACAGACACCATACCCTCAAACAAACAACAAGCAAACACTCTGATCAATCACTTCACAAGTCGGCCATCTAAACCCCCATCCCGAAGACTGACATATCCAACGTAAGAGACAGTTCCCCACAGACCCTGACTACGCACCTTGCACTTACAACCAGACAAAGCAAATCATTAACAACCTCAAGCACTCATCTGCCTGTGGATCAGACAACATAAGCAACATTCACCTTAAACACCTTGGACCACAGGGCATACAAGCACTCACCAACGTATCAAACTACAGCTACTCACACAACATAATACCCAACATCTGGAAGCATGGCATTACCATCACTATCCCTAAACCCAACAAAGACCCAACGTTACCCTCCTCTCACCGTCCCATCACACTCCTCTGCACCCTCTCTGAAGTCACTGAACAACTGGTACTACAACTAGTCACACCTCACATTCCCCTAGCCCAGTCACAACATGGCTTTAGGCTACTACACTCCACAAACACCCTTCTTACAGACCTTACACAGAGAGTTTTCGATGGCATGAATTCAGCTAGGCCACTACACAGAACACTCCTAATCACACTAGACATTTGCAAAGCTTTTGATGCCATCCCCGCCACAACCTCACAAACAAAATACTCAATACAAACATGCACAATAACACAAAAAGATGGCTGGCAAACTACTTAGCACGCAGATGTGCAAATGTAACATGTGCCGGTCAGTCTTCTAACATCAGAAATTTCACAAACGGCATCCCCCAAGGATCTGTTTTGTCCCCTACACTCTTTAACCTATACATGCACGACATACCCACACCCCACACACCACAGATACACATAGCCTCCTATGCAGATGATATAACACTTACATGTACGCACCGAAACGCAAACACAGCTGCATACATCATTCAACCTTACCTCAACACACTACACAAATGGTTCACTACAAACAGGCTCAAAATAGCCCCAGCCAAATCTACAATGACCCATCTCACAAACTGGACAGCAGAACACAGTCACATCCCACACCTCACCATAAACAACACTCCACTACCACACACACACGCCCAAACTCCTTGGTGTACCATACAACACATCAATGTCATTTAAACAACACATCACAAACATTAAAAATAAAATAAAACCAAGACTCAATGTCTTGAGGTCACTTGTCCATACAACATTCGGACACAACAAAGAAACCACCACCACAGTATACAAACAATACTTACGTTCAGTGACGAATTATGCAAGCCCTGCCTGGGCTTCTAATCTCATCAAAACACACTACAACACTCTACAGACCATACAGAACAAGGCCCTAAAAATAATCACGAGCTGCACAGCTACTACACCCACAGACCACCTACATCAAGAAACCAAAGTCCTCAAAGTCAAGGATCACCTAGAAATGAGAGGAACCCAGTTTCTTGCTGCAGCCTCCACAAACCCACAACATCCACTATATTACATGGCAGCACATCCACCCACACTAAGGAACATCAAAACAACACCCAGCACACGATACCATACACAAATACTGTCGTCTCTCCCCCCTCGCCCACCTCAGACCAGCTTCCAGAAGCATATCCACACTCAGATCACTCGCCACTCCATTCAGTCACTTAAAGACAACACACAGCTGCATGCATGGCCTCCTGACATCCACCCTTCTGAATCTTATCTCCCTCGTGAGGACAGGGTCCACCTGGCCAGGCTGAGATGTGGGCACCATCCAACCCTCTTAAGCTACCAGAAGAGGCTGGATGACTCTGTCGCTGATGCCTATCCAGGATGCAACACAGCACCCCATACTATTAAGCACATTATGGAAGACTGCATTGCACACAATCAACTAAGCCAACAACACAACATACACTCTTTGGGAGCTCTGTGGGAAAGCCAGGTCTCGGCCATGGTCTTCCTAAGGGACTCGGGGTTGTTCAGCCAGACTGCCTAGGGAACAACTTCTACTACTACTACCACAGTAAAGCAATTACCATGGTCAAGCAGACTCATCAACCACAGACAAGCAATCACCTCTGCAGCGACATTCCCTGCAGTGATGTAAAAAACATGAAAAAAAAAAAAAAAAGTCCTGCCAGGTGAAAATGTTCACTCGGACACAAGCATTTAGTCCAGATAAAAAGGAAAAATGCATGAATAATGGTTTTGAACAGCCAGATCACAATATCTGGACAATGGACTGTTCGGATAATGGACTTCCGGATAAATGAGGGATTACCTCATCGATATTTGCATTTTTTCCAATACCAAACCGATAACAGCATTTACTGTCAATATCAGGATATCAGATATGGATGAATGAAACATTAAAATGACTTTTACTAAATATTTTGGTCATTATTTTCCCTAATTGTGTGTGAAAGAATGTTGTTACCTTGGCACTGTTTTCCAGCTTAGTACAGTAGTCATACTAAAACCCAATAAAGGTTAAAAATAAAGTAGGAATTGTGAAGGTGGATGGAGTACTTGGTGAGTGGGTTGTGCCTGAAGGGGATGAGAATGGCAGTGTTCTAGTGGATATTTATGCCGGGAGGAGGTTGGTGATAGCCAATAAGCTACACTCTTTGGACACAAAATGATCCACAGGTATACGTGGCGAGCAATGAGAAGGAAGGGTGGTGAACTGAATGAACGGAAGGCAATGATTATGTCTGTGTGGATGATATAATGAGGTGTGTAATGGATGCATGGGCATACAAAGGTTGGGAGAGTCGACTTTCTGACCACCACTTGGTGGTGGTGAAAGTCAAGGTTCAATCGAAATGGAGGAGGACGAGGAGGAGAGAAGGACAAGAGGAAGTTATCCATTCAAGGAGGGTAGAAACGCGCAAGGGGATGGAAAAAAGGCAGAATAGAAGAGAGAAGTGGAGGAGCGATTAGGTAAATATGATTTGGAAAAAATGGGGGATGTGGAAGATGTGTGCAAGATATTCACAAAAGAAATATGTGCAGCATGTGAGGTGGTGTGTAGGGGTCAAGAGAAGATGAAAGGGAGTGCAAGGAACAGCATGGTGGTATGAAGAGGCGAGACAGGCTGTGGCACAAAAGAAGAAAGCATATAGTGAGTGGATGAGAAACAGGGGCATGGAGGAAGTTGAGAGACAGAAGAAAGAGTTATATGTAGAGGGGAAGAGAGAGGTAAGAAGATTAGCAGGAGAGTTTAAGAAGACAGTGGATGAGGAATTTGGATGGAATTTGAGTGTAACATGCAGGGAATGTATGAAAATGTTCTGGAAAGAGGTAAAGAGAGTTAGACAAGGTGATAAAAAAGTAAGTCAGGGAGTGAAAGATACTGCTAGTGGAGAAGGGAGAAAAAGTGAGCAGATGGAGAGAACACTCTGAGGAATTGTTGAAAATCAAGAATGAAAGAAATGCGAGTATAAGTGGCGGGGGAATGGCTGGGAGGAGGAGGGACGTGAGAAGACAGGAAGGAATCAGTAGGATGGAAGCAGTGGAAACAAAGAAGAAAGTCAAAATGGGGAAAGCCCCAGGAACTGATGGAGTGTGTGGTGCAATGTTGAAGCATGGGAGGGAGAGACAGCAGTAGAACAGATATGGATGCTGTGCAGATTGGCCTGGGAGGAAGGCAGAGTTCCGGAGGATTGGAAGTCACATATAATTATTCCCCTGTACAAAGGAAAAAGGGAAAAAGTAGTGTTTGGTAATCATAGGGGCATTTGTATTCTTAGTGTAACAGGAAAAGTATATGGCAGGTTACTTACTGACTGAGTCAGGGGAAATAACAGAGGAATTAGTTGGAGAACAACAGGGAGGTTTTAGGAAAAGAAGAGGTTGCATAGATCAGATAATCATTCTTAGGTCTTTAGAGGAAAAGTTTTTAGAGAAGGGGAAAGAAGTTTTTATGTGACATTCAAGGATTTGGAGAAAGCATATGACAGCGTGGATAGACAAGGATTGTGCAAAGTATTAAGGATACATGAAGCAAATGAGTTGTTGAATGTCGTGAAGAGTACGTATGAGGGTGCTCTGGCTGCAGTGCATGTGGATAGTGAAGTGAGTGAATTTTTCTATCTGAACATTGGATTGAAACAGGGATGTGTCATGTCCCCATGCTTGTTTAATCTCTATGTGGATGGGGTTATAAGAGAGATACAAGGTAGGGTAGTGGATGTTGGAAAAATGGAAGATGTTCCCCCGAGCTAAACCTTATTAGATCATATAGCCCTGCTAGGTGATGGGAGGGCGCTACCCCTCCTAGCATGGCAGCTACCGGGTGTGGCTTGAACTCATGCCCCCATCCCAAGTTCAACTCTTTACCACTGAGCCACCCTGACTCCAATGGATGTTGGCGTGACCCTACTAAGAGAAGGCAGTGTTTGGAAACTCCCCATCTGTGTTGTTAAGTGAAGAAGAAGGGGAACTATAAGGCTTGGTGAAAGAGTTGGGGAAAGTGTGTAAGAAATGGAATCTACAGGTGAATGTTGGGAAAAGTAAAGTTATGGTCTTTGAGAGAAGTGAAGTCACTGAACGTACAATGAGGCTGGAAGACAAGGAAATGGAAAATGTGAGTGCATTTAAGTACCTGGGTAGTGTGATGAGTAAGGATAGAAGTTTAGAGAGTGAAGTGCTTGAAAGGGTACAACACGGAAGAAAGATTGCTGGTTCTTTGAAAGCAGTGATTAGCAACAGGGATGCGAACATGGAAGTAAAAAAAAGTCACTGCATGACAATATTGTGATACTAAATCTAATATATGGAAGTGACCTTGTTGGAAGGACACAAGTCAAGAGTGAGAGTAGTGGACATGAGCTATCTGAGAGCACCATGTGGAGTTACATGGAGAGACAGACTGACAAATAAGGAAGTGAAGGAACACTGTGGTGTGGATGTGGATGTGGTAGAAGGTGTTGGGAGAAATACAGAGGTGGTTTCGTCATATGGAGTGGATGGAGAGCAAGAGACTAACGAGGAGAGTGTATGCAAGTGAACTGGAGGGGGGGAGAGGGAGGGGGGAGGTTGAGGATGAGATGGAGGGATGAAGTGGAGAGGTATATGAGAGAGGGGGATGTGAGCTGGGAGTAAGGCAGTGAAGTGGCACTGAAGAGGGAACCATGGAGGCAATTTGTCCGTGGCCACCCTTTACTGGACTGAGGCATCTGGCAACAGATAGCTACAGTAGATAGAATAATAAGTGGGTGAGTGGGAAAGGAAAGAAGGGGAAAAAAAAAAATGAAGGCCAGAAGCAATTCGGGAGTGTGGTAAACTGTGTACTTGAGGTGTGTAAGTGTGGTGGCCATATTGGTTTATGTATGGAAAAGTGTACACACACTGTTGAAATAAGGGCGGAGTGCCTACACTCATTAGTTATTATATTCTTTATTTAGCTGTAATATTCATTCACTCTTCTCACTGTAATCTACAAATAAAGAAGTGAATTAATGCACATCTAAAATATGGAATAAGGCAGTGGTTGGGGGCAACAGAAGGACAGTAACTCTGAGACGGGGGAATGAACGACGTTCGGCAATTTCATTTTAGCTCAGCTTATACAGTGAAACAATCCTTTAGTTTATGGAAAAATGTTACTAATAGATCTTGCCAGTGCTTCAATACTACCCCATACATACGAGGTTTACCATTTGTGTGTGTGTGTGTGTGTGTGTGTGTGTGTGTGTGTGTGTGTGTGTGTGTGTGTGTGTGTGTGTGTGTGTGTGTGTGTGTGTGTGTGTGTGTGTGTGTGTGTGTGTGTGTGTGTGTGTGTGTGTGTGTGTGTGTGTGTGTGTGTTCTTACCTTACCTAATTGTTCTTACCTAATTGTATCTTTACAGGAATGAGTCAAGCTCGTACTGTCCTGTGTCTTAAACCATATTTATCGTACATATCCTTAAATTTGTGAATTGTTTTGGCACACACTATTTCATTTGGTAGTGCATTCCATTGATCAATTGCTCTGTTTGGGAAACTGAATTTCCTTACGTCTTTATCACCTCTCTTCTTATGCAGTTTTTTGCAGTGTCCTCTTGCTGATGCTTCTCCATATGTTAAGTAATCATTTATGTCTATTTTCTCCTTTCCTGATATGCATTTATATAGCATTATCATGTCACCTCTTTTCCTTCTCTCCTGTAGTGTTGGTAGATTCAGTTTATTTAGTCTTTCTTCGTAGCTCAGGTCCCTTAAGCTTGGTATCCATCTTGTAGCGGCCCTTTGAACTTTTTCAATCTTGTCTATGTGCTTGTTGAGATGAGGACTCCAGACTACTGATGCATATTCCAGGGTTGGTCTAATGAATGTTATTATCCTTCTTAGCATGTCTTCATTTATGTATGTGAATGCTATTCTCATATTTGCAAGCAGTGTATACATGTTCCGTACCTTCTCACTGATGTGGTCAGCCGGAGATAGTCTGTTATTGATAATCACACCTAGGTCTTTCTCTCTTTCTGATGTATATAGGGTTTTATTTCCTAACTTATAATCCCAATCAGGTCTTTTTCCACTTTTACCAAACTTGATTACATGACACTTGTCCACATTGAATTCCATTTGCCATGTACTACTCCATTCATGAAGTTTATTTAATTCTTCTTGTAGCTCCCTACAAGAGTCTGTGTTAGTAATTCTCTTTTGTATTTTTGCATCATCTGCAAACATATTCAGATAGCTTTCATTTCCAGTGTTACTGTTTATATCATTTATATACACTAAAAACATGATTGGTGCCAGCACTGAACCCTGTGGTACTCCACTAGTCACTTCTTTCCATGATGAGTAGTTTCCTCTTAGTATTGTCCTCATTTCTCTTTTTATGAGAAAGTTTTGCATCCAACAAAACAGTTTGCCTCAAATTCCTCCTTGATGGTACAGTTTCCATAAAAGTCTTTGGTGTGGTACTGTGTCAAAAGCTTTCTTGAAATCTAAATAGATACTGTCCACCCATCGTTCCCTTTCCTGTATTGTGTTTGTTACTCTGTCATAGTAGCTCAACAGATTAGTAACACATGATTTTCCTTTTCTGAACCCAAACTGTCTTTCTGTTATCATACTGTGTTCTTCTAGATGATTTACCCAAGCTTTTCTTATAAGTTTTTCTAATACCTTGCTTACAACACTGGTCAGTGATACTGGTCGGTAGTTGAGAGGATTTTGTCTATTTCCTTTCTTGAATAAGGGGACAATATTTGCTTTTTTCCAAATATCAGGTAGTTTACCTTGACTCAAGGATTTCTTGAAAATTAAAAATAATGGTTTACATAACTCCTTTGCACATTCTCGTAATACCCAACATGAAATTTCATCAGGACCACTTGCTTTTCCTCTGTCTAATCTACTTAACTCCTCCTGTATTACTTTTTCTGCTATTTGTATATCTGGTAGTATGTGTGGACATGCGTGTTCCACATAGTCCCTCTCAAAATTTTTTTCTTCTGTAAAAACTAATTGGAAATTCTTATTTAGTACTTCACAAATATCTTTCTCTTGTGTATAAGTGATTCCCTCGTCCGTAATGGATTGTATTATATCTTTTACTTTAGTTTTGCTTCTGATATAGCTGTAAAACAGCTTTGGTTGATCACTACTTTTATTTATTATATCCTCCTCAAACTGTTTTTGGGCTTCCCTCCTTATTCTTGTATAGTAGTTTCTTGCCTGTTTGTAATTATTGTACGTCCTTTCACTATTGTGTCTTCTGTATCTATTCCGCAACAAATCTCTTCTTTCTTTTGATTTTTTACATTCTGTATTGAACCATTTCTGTATTTTCTTATCTGCTTCTTTGTGCTGTGGGATGTACTTCTGGACTCCTATTTCATAAAATTCGCAAAATTTTTTATATACAGCATTTAAATCTTGTCCTCTCAGCTCATTTTCCCAATCAACTTCTAAGAAATACTTCTTTAGGTCTTGATAATTTCCCTTTTTATAGTTTAGGCTCTTTTTGTAACTATCATTGCTGTTTACTATGTCATATGCTATCCTGAAGTTATAGTTTAGTACTGCATGATCGCTTTTGCTGAGTGGAGGGTGATATATTAAACTGTCAATATCATTTTCTTGCCTAGTAAATATTAGATCTAGCACTGAAGGAACATCAAGTCCTCTTTTTCTGGTGGTTTCCCTCACATGTTGCGTTAAGAAAAACTCTTGTACGAGATCCAGGAGCTTTTGGTCCCAACAGCTTTCTTGGCTATTTATATCTAGAGTATTCCAATTTATATTTGTATTGAAGTCCCCAGTTAGTATAATTCTTTCCGATTTCTCTTCCATTTTATGTAGCAATGATCTTACACTCTGAATTGTACTCTCTGCCAGGTCCTCATATTTGTCTCTTTCCCATGTGTTTGATCTGGGTGGCATGTACAAACTGGCTACAATTACTTTACCTTCAGATGTGTCGATCTCTACTGCAATCAGTTCTACTTGTGATGGTATATCTAGTTCTATTTCCTTGACTTTTAGATTTTTCTTAGTTAATATTATAATTCCTCCTCCTTTTTTTAAATATCTGTCTCTTCTCCATATATTGTATTCCTCTAAGTTTAGTATGTCATTTGATATCCTTGGTATTAATTTTGTCTCAGTTAGGCATATTATTTGTGGTTCATTTTCTCTGACATAATCATTCATCTCTAGTAATTTAGATACCATTCCATCCACATTTGAGTACATCAACTTTATCATCTTGTTTATATACTTGTCATGACATGGTTCTACTACCTTCCTCCTTTTTCTTCCATCCTGTTTGTGTACCACTTTCATACCTGCAATCCTATTACTTTGTAAAAAAATTTCTTCTTGTCCTCTTCTGATCTTCCCTCATTTTTTGTTTTTGCTTCCTCCCTTTTCTCTTTCAGTAATTCCAGTTCCTCTTGTGTTAGGCATCTTTTTATCCATACATTTTTGAACTCCTCTTTTTCCTTAAGATTCTTTGCATTTTTTAGTATCTCTTCCACAGTGTTTACACTCTGGAAAGTCACCTTTAGAGGTCTTGTCTTGCTTTTCTCGTATTTCCCTAACCTTTTGTGTTCCTCTATGTCTTTACTACAGATTTCCTCTGATACGTCTTTCAGTAAGCTCATTACATTTGCCATCTCCTTTTTGTCTCTTGTGATCTTGTTTTTAACTTCATCCTCTTCTATACCAGCGATTACTATTGATTTGTTTATCTCTACTGAATCTCTGACTAACTTTGGATTGTTTTGGATTATTCTTTTCACCTCCTTTTTAATTCTTTTTTCCTCCACACTTGTTTCTAAGTCTTTCTTTACTTTCACCATTTCTGCATAAGTGGTTTCTACATCATTTTTGTAGCTTTTCACAGCTTCATTTACTTGTGTTATCTTCTCCTCAATATCACTGCTCTGGTCAATAAGACTGCTAACTTGCCTAATTGTCTCAGTGTCATTTTTGAACTCTTCCATAACACTCTCGTGATTGACTACTGTACTTGCCATTTCACTAATTTTCTTCCTAAGTGTACTCAATTCCACGGTTAGTTCACTGATGGTTGTGTCTTTCTTATTGGCCTCCCTTCCTAGTTTTTCTGTTTCTTCCTTTTGCAAGTGCATCTGCTTCTTTATTTCATCAATTTCATTTTTGAAAGCCATTTCTAGTTTGTTTAAACGTTCAACCAGTCTACTGTGGGTCTCTACTTGAACCAGTTCTTGGTAGAAATCATCATTTTGCTTTTTACCTTTATCCCTTTTCTTTTCCAAATTTGTTTTACTGAAGTATGTATCCATTTTGCAATACTTAAAGTGCAAAGCATATACTTACAATCTCCGTCTTGTTGTAAACAAACCTCAGAGATGACTCAGCGTATTCTTTCGTCTTGGTTCTATTTCCTGTTTTTACAAGTCTTGTTGAAACTTATTATTTTTTTCCTTTTTATAATGAACAATCATTTAGTCTAACCTGGTACTGAGCTTGACTCATACAAAGATACTATTTAGGTAATGCCACTGGCCGTGATGATTTGGTACGGAGCGCCGGTGTCACACGTCCACCTAGATTGAATCCCTCTGTGTGTGTGTGTGTGTGTGTGTGTGTGTGTGTGTGTGTGTGTGTGTGTTTTCTTACCTAATTGTTCTTACCTAATTGAATCTTTACAGGAATAAGTCAAGCTCGTACTGTCCCATGTCTTAAACCATATTTATCGTACATATCCTTAATTTGTGAATTGTTTTGGCACACACTATTTTATTCGGTAGTGCATTCCACTGATCAATTACTCTATTTGGGAAACTAAATTTCCTTATGTCTTTATCACCTCTCTTTTTATGCAGTTTTTTGCAGTATCCTCTCGCTGATGCTTCCCCATAGGTTACGCAATAATTTATGCCTATTTTCTCCTTCCCTGATATGCATTTATATAGCATTATCATGTCACCTCTTTTCCTTCTCTCCTGTAGTGTTGGGAGATTCAGTTTATTTTGTCTTTCTTCGTAGCTTAGATCCCTTAAGTTTGGTACCCATCTTGTAGCGGCCCTTTGAACTTTTTCAATCTTCTCTATGTGCTTTTTTAGATGAGGACTCCAGACTACTGATGCATACTACAGGGTTGGTCTGATGAATGATGTTATCTTTCTTAGCATGTCTTCATTTATGTATGTGAATGCTATTCTCATATTTGCAAGCAGTGTATACATGTTCCGTACCTTCTCACTGATGTGGTCAGCTGGAGATAGTCTGTTATTGATAATCACACCTAGGTCCTTCTCTCTATCTGATGTGTGTAGGGTTTTATTTCCTAATGTATAATCCCAATCAAGTCTTTTTCCACTTTTACCAAACTTGATTACATGACACTTGTCCACATTGAATTCCATTTGCCATGTATTACTCCATTCATGAAGCTTATTTAGTTCTTCTTGTAGCTCTTTACAAGAGTCTGTGTTAGTAATTCTCCTTTGTATTTTTGCATCATCTGCAAACATATTTAAATAGCTTTCATTTCCAGTGTTACTGTCTATTTCATTTATATACACTAAAAACATGATTGGTGCCAGCACTGAACCCTGTGGTACTCCACTAGTCACTTCTCTCCATGATGAGTAATTTCCCCTAGTACTGTTCTCATTTCTCTTCCTATGAGAAAATCTTGCATTCAACAATACAGTTTGCCTCGAAGGCCTCCTTGATGGTACAGTTTCCATAAAAGTCTTTGGTGTGGTACTGTGTCAAATGCTTTCTTGAAAACTATATAGATACTGTCCACCCATCCTTCTCTTTCCTGTAATGTGTCTGTTACTCTGTCATAGTAGCTCAACAGATTAGTAACACATGATTTTCCTCTTCTGAAACCAAACTGTCTTTCTGTCATCATATTGTGTTCTAGATGATTTACCCATGCTTTTCTTATAAGCTTTTCTAATACCTTGCTTACAACACTGGTTAGTGATACTGGTCGGTAGCTGAGTGGATTTTGTCTATTCCCTTTCTTGAATAAGGGAACAATGTTTGCTTTCTTCCAAATATCAGGTAGTTTACCTTGACTCAAGGATTTCTTGAAAATTAAAAATAATGGTTTACTTAACTCCTTTGCACATTCACATAGTACCCAACATGAAATTTTATCAGGACCATTTGCTTTTCCTTTGTCTAATTTACTTAGCTCCTCCTGTATTACTTTTTCTGATGTTTGTATATCTGGTAGTATGTGTGGGCATGCATGTTCCACATAATCCCTCTCAAAATTTTTTTCCTCTGTAAAAACTGATTGGAATTTCTTGTTTAGTGCTTCACAAATATCCTTCTCTTGTGTATAGGTGATTCCCTTGTCCGTAATTGATTGTATTTTATCTTTTACTTTGGTTTTGCTTCTGACGTAGCTGTAAAATAATTTCGGTTGATCACTATTTTTATTTAAGATATCCTCCTCAAACTGTTTTTGGGCTTCCCTCCTTATTCTTGAATAATCGTTTCTTGCCTGTTTGTAATTATTATATGCCCTTTCACTATTGTGTCTTCTGTATCTCTTCCACAACAAATCTCTTTTTTCTTTTGATTTTTTACATTCTGCATTGAACCATTTCTTTATTATCTTTTCTGCTTCTTTGTGCTTTGGGATGTACTTCTGGACTCCTATTTCATAAAGTTCACAGAATTTTTTATATATAGCATTTAAATCTTGTCATCTAAGCTCCTTTCCCCAATCAATTTCTAAGAAGTACTTCTTTAGATCATGATAGTTTCCCTTTTTATAGTTTAAGCTCTTTTTGTAACTTTCATTGCTGTTAACTATGTCACATGCTATCCTGAGGTTGCAATTTAGTACTGCATGGTCGCTTTTGCCGAATGGAGGGTGGTATATTAAATTATCAATATCGTTTTCTTGCCTAGTAAATATGATATCTTGCACTGAGGGTACATCAAGTCCTCTTTTTCTGGTGCTTTCCCTTACATGTTGCGTTAGAAAAACTCTTGCATGAGATCCAGGAGCTTTTGGTCCCAACAGCTTTCTTGGCTTATTATATCTAGAGTATTCCAATTTATATTTGTATTAAATCTCCAGTTAGTATAATTCTTTCCGATTTCTCTTCCATTTTATGTAGTAATGATCTTAAACTCTGAATTGTATTCTCTGCCAGGTCCTCATACTCGTCTCTTTCCCATGTGTTTGACTTGGGTGGCATGTACATATTGGCTACAATTACTTTCCCTTCAGTTGTATTGATCTCTACTGCAATCAGTTCTACCTGTGAGGGTATATCTAGTTCTATTTCTTTGACTTTTAGATTTTTCTTAGTTAATATTAAAATTCCTCCTCCTTTTTTTAAGTTCCTATCTGTTCTCCATATATTATATTCCTCTAAGTTTAGGATGTCATTTGATAGCCTTGGTGTTAATTTTGTTTCAGTTAGGCATATTATATGTGGTTCATTTTCTCTGACATAATCATTCATCTCTAATAATTTAGATACCATTCCATCCAAATTTGAGTACATCAACTTAATTGTCTTGTTTATATACTTGTCATGAGTTGGTTCTACTACCTTCCTCCTTTTTATTCCCTCCTGTTTATGTACCACTTTCGTACCTGCAATCCTATTACTTCGTAAAAATATGTATTCTCCTCCTCCTCTGATCTTCCCTCATTTTTTGTTTATGCTTCCTCCCTCTTCTCTTTCAGTAATTTCAGTTCCTCTTATGTTAGGCATCTTTTTATCCACACATTTTTGAACTCCTCTTTTTCCATAAGATTCTTTGCATTTTTTAGTATCTCCTCCACAGTGTTTACACTCTGGAAGGTTACCTTTAAGGGTCTTGACTTGCTTCTCTCGTATTTCCCTAGCCTTTTGTGTTCCTCTATGTCTTTACTACAGATTTCCTTTGATACTTCTTTCAATATGCTCATTACATTTGCCGTCTCCTTTTTGTCTCTTGAGATCTTGTTTTTTACTTCTTCCTCTTCTATACCAGTGATTACTATAAATTTGTTGATATCTCCTGAATCTCTGACTAACTTAAGATTGTTTTGGATTATTCTTTTCACTTCCTTTTTAATGCTTTTTTCTTCCACCCTTGTTTCTAAGTCTTTCTTTACTTTCACCATTTCAGCAAAAGTGGTTTTCACATCATTTTCGTAGCTTTGCACAGCTTCATTCACCTGTGTTATATTCTCCTCAATATCACTGCTCTGGTCTATCAGACTGCTTACTTGCCTAATTGTCTCTGTATCATTTTTGAACTCTTCCATAATACTCTCGTGGTTGACTACTGTACTTGCCATTTCACTAATTTTTCTCCTAAGTGAGCCCAGTTCTACTGTCAGCTCACCTATGGTTATGTCTTTCTTGTTAACTTCCTTTCCTAATTTTTCTATTTCTTTCTTTTGCAAGTGCATCTGTTTCTTAATTTCATCAATCTCATTTTGAAAAGCCGTCTCTAGCCCGTGTACTCGTTCAACCAGTGTATTGTGAGTCTCCATTTCAACCAGTTCTTGGTAGAAATAATCGTCCTGCTTTCTACCTTTATCCCTTTTCTTTTCCAAATTTGCTTTACTAAAGTATGTGGTCATGTTGCAGTACGAAAAGCACATATGGTACTTACATTCCCTGGGGCAGTTGTAGACAAAACAAACAATCAGCTGATTGTGAGTATTCTTACTCTAATTTGTTTTCTTTTCTGTTTGAACAAGTCTTGCTTTAAAACTTCTTCTTCTTTTCTTTTTTTTTAATATTAGAACACCATTTAGTCTAACCTGGTACAGAGCTTGACTCATATAAAGATACTAATTTAGGTAATGCCACTGGCCAAGTTGGCCGTTTATGGAGCGATGGCAGCGAGCGTCTGGTCTCCTCGGTCCCTTGTGTGTGTGTGTGTGTGTGTGTGTGTGTGTGTGTGTGTGTGTGTGTGTGTGTGTGTGTGTATCATAAAGCCTGTAAGATGGAATTATGAATTTCAAAGAATCTGAATACGCAAAAAAGCGTGCATCCTTTTTCACAGGAAGCCCTGCAGACAATTTTGTGCTGTCCTGTTCCTCAATTGTGTCCATCCCATGTATTAGTGGAAACATGGTTAAGGTTATGATAAGTATCAGTGGTAGGTCAGGGCGCTCACCATCCACTCACCCGATGTAGTGCTACTCTTGGGTGTCTGCCCTTTCCTCTCCTCCATTCTTCCTTTCATCCATCCTCTTCTGTCTTTCTTTCCTCGTCCTTCTGCCTACGGGTGACTTTACACTCCCCCTTCCATTTTTTTTTCCTTCATTCTTTCCTCTTCCTTCTGCCTGTGGGTGACTCGACACTAAGTGACAAGCCAAATGGTTTCTTGTACACCAGGAAACCATTTACTATGCTGGGTGGTAACCATATAACCAGATTTTGGCACCTGGCGAATTAGTGGATAATTACAGCGCTCCAATTGGACTGATCTGGTGAGGGTTTATATCCAAGGGATGGTTGGGGTTTACTGCTCAGGTAATGCCACTCAGGGATGAGTGAGGCCAGTCACTCTCATCTTAAATGTCAGGATCAACTTGCCTTGCCCCAGGCTCCTACACTCCTCATGAGGCAATGTCAGACTGGATGATGAATGAATGAATGAATGAATCACAAATAAAATGAAAACATCACGGTAATGAAAGGGCTACAGCTCTACAAAAACTGCAACATAGCACACAAAAAATGGTAACAAATTGCCTTCACTAATGCTACCCAAGAGGGGCACAGCTGTTTCAGACATCTAGCACTTTAATAATACACTACCTGTGGATATGTAGGCCAGTTGGAGTATGTTTTGAGACCTTGCCTTACTTCCTCATCAGTCAGAATGTCAAAGGTGGAATAATCAGCCTCCAGTTTGTTTAGTAACTCCACAGTAGTCCGGCTGAACCCTGACAATGACAACAATAGAACAGGTAAACAGATAACACCAAGATATGGAAGATATACTGCAGAAATAGAGAGAAAAGCCCTTTGTTTCAGATACTATACTGCTTGGTATCCTGGTAAAACAATGCGGATCTGTGACACTAAACTCCAGTATGTTTCTAACAAAGTGTAACTCAGTTTGTTAACTAGACACTGACTGACAACAGAAGAAGCTGTTACATAAGGAACAATCTGTTTTTACCCCTGAGATAATACCAATGGACCTGAGGAATATGAGGCAAAATTATATAAAAACTACTCACCATAATAGGTTTATGGTGGAGCGAATAAAACTAGCAAAAAAATGCAGAAAGGTGATTTGGTTACACTATCAAATGTTTATAAAGAGCCTCAGGATACTTCTAAAACTTTTAACCCCTTAAACGTGGATCGTCTCATTTGCGACACTCGGCCAAAAGGACATAAAGGCGGATCGTCGCGTTTGCGATTCTAGTAAATTTTGAATAACCGCGGGCAAGCAGGCTCCAGCTGGTATTGTCTATCAGTACCACCACCCTCTAGCTACAACTAGCATACTTTACCTTTGTACTACTGACCTCAGTTGTTGCCAAATATCGTGTTTTCCCCCCGTCCCCCCCCCACCACGGCCTGGCCAGCCTGGCTGTGATACATGGCAGCACTCTGAGCGCTCAGAACTGTAAATCTGCGCTCTCCTCTCACAAGCAGTTTATGCTACTAGGAAAGGCTTGTTTCCCCAGTTGTAACACTAGCTTTTTTTTCTCACGGTTTGCCCCTGTTTAGCGTCAGTTTACTGCAGGCTTTCAAAGTGAGATTATGGCGAGTTCTAGCTCTTCCCAGTCAGTGCAAGCGGCCAACAGGAACGAGAATAAAGTGGCGGGCGTAAGGCAGAATAAAAAGCGCGCCGTGGTGATCTTTTGGGAAATAATATAATTGAAAATAATGTAGTATACATGTTTTTAGCTGTGAAACTGGAAATGTTTGTTGAGTGACGGGAAGACCGCCGCCACAGTGCATGTCGGCCGTACGCTCTGTTGATTTTAGCCTTATTTTCAGTGCTTATTGTACAAATACGGATTCCTAACTACCTTTATGTTGTAGTATAAAGTTTACTGTGACAGAATGAGGCTGTGGTAGAGGGGAAACCGGGTTGCTGGAGGTGTGAAAGTGAAGATTTGGTTACCCAACTTTGCAAGTCTCCACAAGTCCTTGGGTAGTCCACGAAGGCTCAACACCTGTCTCTGGAGAAAGCTGAATGTAAGTACTATCTGCCATACCAAGTATAATGTTCTAGGGTTAATCTCTGATTTTTGGCGAATATTTTCCTACAGGTACTCAGACCGCGATACAACCCCGCCACTCGGGGGGGATCGACTGTACACGGCCGCGTTTAAGGGGCTAAAGGAGAGTTAAGCTACAGATATAACCATCCTACTGCCAAGCATTGTGATGCCATGATCTCCACTAGCTATCTAAAATGTGAATTCTGGGCAACAAGGGAGGATGTGGGGAGGTACAGAGGTTTATACCCTACAGTATAATTACCAGTGGAGGTAAACAGGCTGCTGGCTGTACAATAACCTCTGTTTTGTACAGTACATGAGGAACTATGATAAAGCTGCAAATGAGACCTTCTGTACTATTTTACCTCCCCCCTATGTGGTGCACGATATCACTGTGCATGATAAAATGAGAAATGAAACTTAGTCTACATGACCCTGAGACTGTTCTTTAGTATCCCAGTGGCTATCTATACAAGCATGAAATGTAAGTGCTATCTGGTTTTCTCAGTCAATCATGTCTGCAACACGTTAACTCTAGAACAGACTTCCTCCTCCTGTTTGTCCCCCTAAGTACAAAATCCAGCCTTTCAAACATATATATATCCAAGCATACCAAAGTGAAGAGACCATGGTTTTGGCTCTCTCTTCCTTGAATTTCTTTGGAAGGAATAACTTTCTGGAGATATACTGCACATAATTTCTCAATGAAGAGTGAAAGAAGGGTGATTCGTGAGGAAGTTTAGTCACATGTTGCTCCTCCAATCACAACCTTATCACCTTAACCTGTCCTATCGCTCCGGTATGGCCTGTGGACCCTCCAAAGAAACATCGTCTGTGGAACTTTCAAGCTGTGAATTGGGAGGCCCTCATGCAGTACTTCTTTGATTTTCCCTGGAATGATTATTGCTTCCATGGCCATCTGAGTGTGCCTTGCACATTACGGAGGTTATTCTCTCGGGCATGGAAGCATATATTCCTTTCTCATATCCTCTGTCTTGCAGAGGTTATTCTCTCGGCCATGGAAGCATATATTCCTTTCTCATGTCCTCTGTCTAACGCAAGAAATCCTTGGTTTAATTACATTTGTTCTAATGCTGTCCGCAACAAGGAGAGGGCCTATAAAAGGTAACAGAGCCAACCCACCCCTGAATCACATCATATTTATGTTTCTGCCCGGAATCTTACTAAGTCTGTTTTTCCATCCATCCATCCATCCATCATCTAATCCTACATTGCCCCATGAGAAGCGTAGGAGCCCAGGGCTAGGAAAGTTGGTCCTGGCATTTAAGATGGGAGTGACCAGCCTCACTCATCCCTAAGTGGCATTACATGAGCAATAAACCCCAACCACCCCTTTAGATATTCACCTTCACCGGCTCAATCCGACTTGTTCTTCACTCTGCTAAAAATAATTTCATCCATACTAAATGCTCACAACTCTCCAACTCAAATTTTTCCCGCTCCTTCTGGCACCTTGCCAAAAACCTTTCTAACAAATTTACCTCATCAACCTTTCCTCCTCTTGTCTACTCTGATGGTTCTGTAGTTATTTCTTCTACTGATACAGCAGATCTCTTCACTCTGACTTTCTCCTCCAATTCCACCTTAGACGATTCCAGTGCTGTTCCTCTATCACTTCCCCCCTCTGACTTCCTCATGGCTGACATTAAAATTACTTCATCTATCTATCTATCTATTGCCAGACGCCTCAATCCCGTTTGGGGTGGCCACAAACAAACCGCCTTCATGTCGCCCTGTCCCCCGCCATTTCACTGCCCTGTTCCCAACTCACACCCCTCTCTCTCATATACCTCTCCACCCCATCCCTCCATCTCATCCTCAGCCCCCCCTCCCTCTTCCCCCCTCCACCTCACTCACATACACTCTCTTCGTCAGCCTCTCACCCTCCATCCTCTCCACATGGCCAAACCACCTCAGTGTGTTCCTCCTAACGCTTCCTATCACATCCACATCCACACCACTACACTCCTTTACATCCTCATTTGTCAGCCTGTTTCTCCATGTGACTCCACAGGCTCCTCTTAAATAACTCATTTCCACTGCTCTCACTCTTGACTTGTGTCCTTCCAACAACGTCCAAGCTTCACTTCCATACGTTAGAGTTGGTATCACAATACTGTCATGTAGTAACTTTTTCACTTCCATGCTCACTTCCCTGCTTCTTATCACTGCTTTCAAAGAACGAGCAACCTTGCTTCCCTGCTGTACCCTTTCAAGCACTTCACCCTCCAAACCTCCATCCTTACTCATCACACTACCCAAGTACTTAAATGCACTCACATTTTCCAATTCCTCACCATCCAACCTGACTGTACATTCACTGACTTCACCTCTCTCAAAGACCATCACTTTACTCTTCCGTACATTCACCTTTAGATTCCATTTCTTACACACTCTCCCAAACTCATCCACCAAGCCTTGCAGCTCCCCTTCGTCTTCACTCAACAACACAGTATCATCTGCAAACAACAGTACAGGGAGTTTCCAAACACTATCCTCTCTCACCAGAGCCACTCCAACATCCACTACCCTACCTTGTACCTCTTTTATTACCCCATCCATGTACAGATTGAACAACTATGGAGACATGACACATCCCTGTTTCAACTCAACCTTCTAAGAGAAAAATTCACTTAGTTTACCATCCAAACGCACTGCAGCCTTAGCACCATCATACATACTCTTCACAGCATTCAGCAACTTCCTATCTACTCCATATATTCTTAATACTTTCCACAATCCTTGTCTATTTCTTCAGCTGATGTATTTTCTGCCATCACAGGCCTCAATACTAACAAGGCATATGGGCCTGATGGAGTCCCTCCTATTGTTCTCAAGAACAGTGCTTCTGTGCTTACACCCTGCCTAGGCAAACTCTTTCGCCTTTGTCTATCAACTTGTACCTTTCCTTTTTGCTGGAAGTTTGTTCTCATTCTGCCAGTCCCAAAGAAGGGTGACCATTCCCAACCCTCTAACTATCGTCCAATTGTTTTAACATCCTGTATCTCAAAAGTTTTTGAGTCAATTCTTAATAGAAAAATTTTAAAGCATCTTTCCTATCACAAACTTCTTTCTGATCGTTAGTATGGGTTCCATCAGGGACACTCCACTGGCGATCTTCTCACCTACCTTTCAGACTCTTGGTCATCCTCCTTTCGGGACTTTGACAAAAGCTTTGCCATAGCACTTGACATCTCAAAGGCTTTTGATCAAGTCTGGCATAAATCTTTACTTTCCAAACTGTCCTCTTACGGTTTCTGTCCTTCTATCTGTGTCTTCATCTATAGCTTCCTTTCTGGTCGTTCTATAGCTGCTCTTGTAGACGGCCATCGTTCTTCTCCTAGATCTATCAATAGAGGTGTTCCTCAGGGCTCTGTCCTATTACCAACTCTCTTCCTTTTATTCCTCAATGACCTTCTAAGCTGTACATCTAACCCTATCCACTTATACGCTTATGACTCCACCCTTCACCTTTCCATTCGGTTCCCGCAACGTCCATCTCAGCAGTTACTTCAACAAACAAAGGATGAGGCTATGGCACACCTAATGTCTGACTTGGCTCATATCTCTGACTGGGGTAAAAATAATCTGGTTGTTTTTAATGCATCAAAAACTCAGTTCTTACACTTATCAACCCGATAAAATCTTCCACGGGTGTACCCACTAATGTTTAATAATATTCAGCTTAATCCTGCATCATCCTTGAACATACTTGGGGTTTCATTCACTCAGGACTTATCTTGGAAAGATCATATTACATCTCTTGTAAAATCTGCTTCAAATTTATTAGGTGCGCTAAGCCGACTCCATTCCTTCTTTACCCCTGCACAATTGCTGACTCTAAACATTGGTTTTATCTGCCCCTGTGTGGAGTACAACTCTCATGTGTGGGGAGGCTTCCCCCATGCAACTCTTCTCAACAGGGTGGAGTCAAAGGCTTTTCGTCTCATTAACTCTCCTCCTCTTACTGGCTCCCTTCAACCTCTGTCTCTTCGCTGCACTGTTGCATCTTTATCTCTTTCCTATCACTACTTCAACAGTCACTGCTCCTCTGAACTGTCTGCTTGCATTCCTCCACCTCTACGACGGGCACGAAGCACCCGTCTTGCAGCAAACTCTCATCCCTTTTCTGTCCAACTCTCTAATGCAAGAGTTAACTGTTACTCCCAGTCCTTCATTTATGCAACAGGTCAACTCTGGAACTGTCTCTCTCTGTCTGTATTTCCTGCTAGCTATGATCTCCAGTCTTTCAAACGCAGTGTGTCCAGGCATCTCGAAATGATTGGATCTTGAATTTGGTTCTCTCTTGTATTTTGTTTTTCTCTTGGAAGGAACAGTTATTGTGGGCTCATGGCCTTTGGTTCTTTCTTCCTAGCATTAAAAAAAAAAAAAAAAAAAAGTGCGGCGAGCATGGAGAGTGAAAGACTAACTAGGAGAGTGTATGTGAGGAAGGCAGAGAGGGGGGGAGAGGGAGGGGACACCAAGGATAAGATGGAGGGATGAGGCAGAGGTATATGAGAGGAGGGTTTCAGTTGCGGAGAGGGCAGCGAAATGGCGGTGGACAAGGCAGCATGGTGACAATTTGTCTGTGGCCACCCCTTACAGGATTATTGCGTCTGGATATAGATAGACAGACAGGAGAATACTCTCTACTTACCACATCTCGGGGCATCTGGTGACCCTTTCATGAAGAGCATACACTTGGACGAGTTGATGAGCTGTTTGAGGCGGGTGTTGAGATCAGTGGTGGTTGCAGCAACAGGAGCAGTGGAGACTAGTGAGGTCTTGGCTGCCTGAAACCAATATAAAAATAATAAGTGTCAATTTCATTTTAGCACCTTCGAGGTGTAGGGGTCAGAGGACAGGCTGCCATAATCCAGTGCTACCATAATGACCGGTTTGCTTTTACTGATGGCATTCCCCTGTCATTATGTGAGACATACATAACACATCTAGGCACCTACAACAATCACCACACAAATATTACCAAACCCTCTAAAACAATATCCCACCTCCAGATATTCCAACACTAGCATTGAAAAAACACGTGCCGTACATGCTCACATACTCACTTCACACAAAGGGAAATGCAACATCTTGATCACAATACCACACTACAAGGCCTCCTCCTAACATCTACCCATCGAAGATGTCCTTAACCCCTCCATGCCAGGCTGTTTATACCGCCGTCGCCCTCTCAGTACGGGCAATTTTCCCAAAGTTACTTGTTTTCAAACCTTAATATCTTGGGAAGTATAGCAGTTAGGGACAGGTTTTTAAAACCACATTACTTATCAACTCTTCTTCTTGCAAATAAAATCATCCCCAGGTCTGTAGCTGATCACGTTGATGAGTAAGAACGTGAATATACGTAATTTTTGGCCACAAGGCAGGCTGTATTTGTGCGTGTGCACGTGAACCGACTTTCACTTTGCTCTCAACATGATAACTTCTCCGTTACTAGATAAACTAGACACAGTTGCATCCAAGACTTGCTCTATGGTACTATCACTTAGCCCTTTCCTAGTATCCTTGGAAAGAGGCCTGGCTGACATGGATGAGGCAAGGGTCCACGTAAGGCAGGAACGGAATCGGACAAGAGACATGGAAAACATCATCCTGCACCTGGCAGAATCACAAAGACAACTGGAGTATACCTGCCTCGGGTGCCGGGAGGCTATCCCCACCCTTTGGTGATGAGATCAAGTGGAGGCCATTTCAAACTGTGGCACAGAAACACTTGCAGTTATGACCGTCCCCTGATGCCCCTGATCCACCAATTTTGCGTCGGATACAACCGTCACCAGCACTTAGGGGTTGAATAGATATCATCAAGTTCACCTACCCAGGCTTAGATCAGGACATCACCCAGCCCCTCTCAACTACCAGCTTAGATTTGGGTTAGGGTGGAATCACAGATGGCACATGCCCGGCTTGTAGATTAAGTCCACACATTATAACACATAACGGAGCACTGCACAGCACACACTACACTAAGATGTAGGCACAACGCTAATGGTGTACGGAACCTAAAGAACAATTCTATAGGGACAGTTGCTTACCTGTGGTTGATGGGTCTGCGTGGTAACACAGGCCTGGGTTGAACAACAACAACTAAAGGCATTACATACTCAAAAAACCTCCAGTCACTTCCTGGGGATTAGATCTACCCAAGTCATCGCTCTGACTGAGTCATTTTAATTACTAGACTGTTAAAGTCCTTTTACCTTGACCTGGCCCAGAGTTTTCTTTCTTCTTTTTTTTTTTCTTATGCAGTTCAGTGACAGAAAAAGACAGTAGATCTGATCTACAGTCTTTCCATTGCACCTCTTAATGGCTAGCATTACATTCTAGCGTCTAAGCAGTCAATGTGGAGGGATGGCAATGTTTGGCTGAATAATGATAAAAAGTTTTTAGGCATCCCATAAAACTGTTACACTGTAAGTGACTCTAAGTGACCTTAGGGCAACACTGGATTAGCTGATGAATGAAAATTAATGAATGACTCTAAATGACACCAACCACGAGGGGTGGCCAACATGGATGAGACATATCAGCTCTTAACATCTTTAGATGATGTCTTTTTATTTCACTGTTGCTGCTACCAGACAAGTATTTACAGCTTATCGAAGCACCTCAGCAGTGAAGGGTTTAATGAATGCTACACCGAACCCCTCCAGTTTGAAAAGATTCTCCTGAGCTGAACAGTCTAGGAATAGCACAAATGAAATACAAAAGACATCACTGTTATGAAGGGATTAAAGATCCAACTATACAGAATGGCACAAGCTTTAACCTACCTCCATGATATCAGGCCTCTGACTTATCAAGGATTAACTGTACACATACAGTAATTTGTCACCTTTCTATCTATCAATTTATTGCCAGACGCCTTAATCCCTTATACGGGGTGGCCACAAACAAATCGCCTCCACGTAACCCTGTCCCACGCCAATTTCACTGCCCTGCTCCCAATTCACCCCCTCCCCTCTCTCATATACCTCTCCACTCCATCCCTCCATCTCATTCATGGCCTTCCCCTCCCTCTCTCCCCTTCCACCTCACTCACATACACTCTCTTCGTCAGTCTCTCTCTCTCCATCCACTCCACATGGCCAAACCACCTCAATGTGTTTCTCCTAATGCTTCCTATCACATCCACATTCACACCACAACATTCCTTCACATCCTCATTTGTCAGCCTGTCCTTCCATGTGACGCCACAGGCTCCTCTCAAATAACTCATTTCCACTGCTCTCACTCCTGACTTATGTCCTTCCAACAACGTGCAAGCTTCACTTACATATGTTGGAGTTGGTATCAAAATACTGTCATGTAATAACTTTTTCACTTCCATGCTCACTTCCCTGTTTCTTATCACTGCCTTCAAGGAACCAGCAACCTTTCTTCCTTGTACTCTTTCAAGCACTTCATCCTCCAAACTTCCATCCTTACTCATCACATAACCCAAGTACTTAAACGCACTCACATTTTCCATTTCCTCACCATCCAACCTCACTGTACATTCACTGACTTCACCTCTCTCGAAGACCATAACTATACTCTTCCCTACATTCACCTTTAGATTCCATTTCTTACACACTCTCCCAAACTCATCCCCCAAGCCTTGCAGCTCCCTTTCGTATTCACTTAACAACACAGTATCATCTGCAAACAACGGTACAGAGAGTTTTCAAAGCTTTCCACCTTTCATTCAGTCTTTATCCTTATCGCTTTACCAATTCTACAGTTTATTCTCCTGTCTTCCATTAAGCTCTCACTCTCATTCAAAGATAACAGCCACTTCCATAACACCCCCTTTGAGGTGTTGAGACAGCTCAAGTCCAGGCTACAACTGTGCAGTACTTTTTTAAGGGCAAACAACCACCTGACTTCCTTTAACAGCACTGGATGATCAAAAACCTTCAGTCTCCTCTTGGGGATGGAACTTGTGCAGTGGCAATGCTATCACCAGACCATAACATGCCTTCAATCACAACTGCATTATTGTCATCATCATCATTATTTTTCCTCATTACCATGAACCACATGATATAATCTGTTGTTTGTTCTTACCATGTCTTATGGTTTTATTTAGCTTATAAGAGTACCCTAACATTGTACTGACGGGGTTAGTGAAGGCTATATCTCTCCTCCCCAGTTCAAAATGTCCCCTCTAAGCTAATACAAATGTATGGTGATGGTAAAAAATAAGAAGCACATTATCAGCTTGAAGGGATTAAAATGCACAGCCAACACCATTAACTAAACATTAATAATTTTCACAGTACACTAAGTCCTCACAGTATGTTGTCTTTTTTCATGTCCCATTTTTCCAAATAAATCCACATTAAATTGCAAAAAGACTAGCTACCTATGAAGCAGATGTACTGTACATACTCTCATATCTGAAATGCCTGGACCCAAAAGCTTTGTAAAAATGCATACAGTAAAAGTCCTCTCATTCAGCATCTTCAGGACCAAGCAGGTGCCAAAAGAACAGAAACTGCCGAATGACCGGGAAAACCTGCCAGAAATTTTCTAGCAATCATGGTCGGTCACCCCAATGCAATCACAGTGTCTACCAAGTATTATTGGTCAACCCTAAGCACTAAATAATTAATACGCAACTTATATCTAATGTATTTAATGATACAATACAAATGATCTTACCTTAACCTAGGTGAATTTACATATGTACACCGTAAAATAGCACGACATAGTTTCCAAACTTTCAAAAGGTCCCATTCACAAAGCCAGACACTCATGAGTCATGACGGCGATGGCGCATGCAGTGTTGGCAAGTGGAAATCTTCAAAAAAGCTAAGCTCAACTTTAAAACGTGCTAAGCTAAAGGTGAATTGTTCAAATTTTCGCACTAAATTGGACTTCAAAACGTGCTAGAAATTGAAGAAAATCTAATATTTATTGGCGCTAAATTATTACGAAGCACTAAATTATTATGACAAGCACTAGATCTAGTGCCACAAGTGCCAAATTGGCAACTATGGGTGCACGGGTACCAGTGGTGAGCCAACGACCTGGTCGCGGGTTCCAATCGGCTCAGCATATGTGCCGGCAGAGCAGCGAACTTTCATAATGGGACTATTTATGAAAACCACTGAAAGACTGGGAATACCGTAAGACCAGATTCCGAATGAGAGGACTTTTCCTGTATTTTGGAAAGTGGAATCATGACAGATATGAAAAAATCATGCACTGTAATAAACAGTCTAGAGTACTTTGAACAGTAAATACACTGAACTACTTTGCATTATAATTTATCATATGCTCTCATACATGTCTACAAAAGTACTTTGTCTTCAAATATGCACTGAATGTGTGATATCAACACCTTTCTACATGAAGATATATCATGGTTAGAGGAGGTTTCTGGAAATCAGATGCTCAGATTTAGGAGTTTATACAGTATGGTACCAAATTCCCCTAATTTACAGTACTGGTTGTACGAAAAATACAGTATCTTGATATTGGAAAATATCCCTGACAACTTATGAGGCTGGACAGTAGTATTAAACATGAGAGTACCAAGGCGTAGACTTGTGCTTCAACGTTTTGATTGTCATTTGTGAAACCTATGATGAGAGTATGGATGTACTTAGATATCTATCTGGATGCTGAATGTGATCTGTAATACTGCACACAGGCTAGTTACATTCAATGCTCACAACTGTTCCAAAAATGACTCAGATATTGAGGGTTAGCATGCACCATCACTCTGTTTTAATAATATGACAGACTGTACCGTATCTCTTATCTCAGCCAAAAAGCGCCTCAGTAGGAAGCCTACCTGTGTCTTGACTTTAGCAGTGAGATCAGCAGCACTGGCACCATCAATCCTCTCAATAACCTGGCCACTGCGTATCAAAACAAATGTGGGTACTGCAGAAACATTGTACTTAAGGCTAACCTCGGACAGATCTTCAGCTGCAACAATTCCAAAGGTTACGTCCTGGTGAAAAGAAATACACATCTTCATTAATGATAACTATTTATTAATATGGGTCATTCTGGTGTGCCAAGGGAAAACAATGAATATAAACTGAAGGACATGTGGTATGAAAGAAAGTAATGCAAGAGCAATTTGTATGCAAACACAAAAAATCAAAGATAAATGACACAGACTCAAGAAGGAAGACTGATAAAACCTGACTGACTAGACTGCCATTGTAACTGTGGACAAAACAATGTTTAATGGTGTTAGTGATGCAAGGGTGAAGGAATGACAGCAAGGGCTGTATGATCATAAGATTGTAGTACCAGGTATGCGATACAGTATGATATTGAAAGATGGATTAGAGAAAATGGTGAGACAAGTGTTCAGAGTGAAAGAAGAGGTGGAAAAGTGAGAAAACACAGCTGACACAAAGTTAAAAAAAAAAAAAAAAAAATGTGCTGTTGCAAGGGTTTTTAATATGTACAGGAAAAGGAATACCATACATGGATTCAGTGGTACAGCATGGAAAGAATTATGAAGGAAATTAAGAAGATGTCATTTCAGTAAATTCAAGAAAGGAAATTCATGAGGAAGGTGCTTAACTTGAGTATATATTCAGCAGCTGTATCCCAACAGAACTGTTCTAGGGATTATATATCTTCAATTTTGGCCACTTTATACTTATAAAGGCCCCAACATGCTTGCATGCGCCGGCCTTGGTCATTTAATGGCAGTGCTCCACGCTGCTCCATCTCTGGCAACATTCCAATTCAATTCTTTATCCCTGAGGTCAATGCTATGACCCTGTCCTAGGTCTTTTTCAGTCTGTCTCTTATAACCCTACCCCTGACATTCACACTTCTCCCTTTCCACACCCAATTGTCATTTTCCATCCTCTCAACATGCCCAAACCATCTCAATCTACTCCTCCTCAGCATGACACCAATACATTCCAGTCCCATCCTTCCTCTCAACTCTTCAATCACAATCCAAACCCCCCAGGCCTCGCACTGAGGGACGCATTACACATCCATCTAATCGCTGTCATTTCTGTACATCTGAGGCTACAAATATCTTCCTCCTTTACTGCCCAGGTCTCACTACTATACGGCATTACACTCTTAACACATACCTCATTCAAAGATCCCTCAGCATGGAGAGAAAGCCCTCTCAATGTCAGGAAATGCAACAGCTCCCCTAACTTCCTTCAACTACCTTACCCTAACCACAGCCCCACCTCCTGCACATAACATGGCACCCAAATAAAATTCCTCCACACACTCGAGACTCTCCTACCAATCCTCTGATGATCTCTACATGCTCCCTCCAATACACCACAAAAATTTGGTTTTATGCCAGGTATCCCCAAAGGGCTAAGGCGTTCCCCCTGGGTAGAGGACTTTTGGATTGGAGTGTGTGGCATTTTATGACCGGATGCCTTCCTGATGTCTACCAATGACCCTCGGGTGGATTCAATCCTCTGACCCTTCCATCAAAGTGAAGCACTCTAACCCACTGAGCCACGGCACATTATTTTGCAGTCTACCTCTATACCACTACATCTATACAACCACGATTCGCAACAATGCACATGGTGGAGATACTTCCCACACCCATGTAGCAAACTGCACATGGCCACACCCCCTCTGCCCTGACAGTACCGTAACCAGCCCTACATATCATCACTATTGTTTTAACCGCATTTACTCTCACACCCTTGCGCTCCACTCCATCTCTCCATTTCCTAAATCTTTCTTCCACCTCTCTTTCATTCTCTGAAATCAACACCAAGTCACCAGCATACAACATCTCTCATGAGGGTCCATTTCAGAAGTCACATGAGACAGCTTCAAGCACCATGACAAACAATAAGGGGGCTGAAGACTGAACCTTAATGCATGGTAACATACACTGAAAACTCTCATCACTCAAATCTCCATTTACTCTCACCACCTGGGTGGAAGCACCTCCATATATAGCCATAACTACTAAATCCAGCTACTCGTAGATCCCATGCTTTCTCATTGTCCACTTCATCACCTCCCTAGGCACTCTGTCAAAGGCCTTCTTCAAATAAATAAAAACAAAGTATAGTAGATCAGGAAATAAGCTCACTGTCCATGGTGGACTAGTCACCAGCTTAATCTGAAAAAATGCAAGGCACAAACTAAATTGATGATCCTTTATGGCTGAACAATGAGCAGTTTATTTGTGCTGAGAAAATGTTGTTCCTCAATGACTGCCAGGTGATTTGCCACCAGAAGCTTCCATCTAGTGGAATAACGTTAGCCTAGGTATGTGAAGATGAGCTGACAGGAAAGGGGGGGGGGGGGAGTCCATCACCTCCAAATAAACAGCCCAATACTGTAGCACTACCCAGTGAACTCCAATGGCTGGGAAAATTACACTAAAACTGCACTCTGTGTTACCTTCCATCACAGGTCTCTCCTGAACTAAAAAAAAAAATTTCTGGCATCAATTAATTTTACATAATGTGCTCCGAATGAAGACTTTAAAAAGAACTTCTACCTCTCACATTTTGCATGCAAATAACTAAGCTACACAATGTACTTTCAAATAACTAAGCTACATTGTTTTCGTTTTCGTTTTTAAAGGCTCCAACATGCTTGCATGTGTCGGCCTTGGTCACCTAATGTCAGCTCTCCACGCTGCACGATCCATTGCAGCCTCCCTGTTCAGTCCCTTAACCCTAAGGTCACACTTAATGACCTCGTCCCATGTCTTTCTCAGTCTACCCCTCATAACCCCACCCCCAATATTAACACTTCTCACCTTCCTCACCCAATTATCATACCCCATTCTCTCCACATGTCCAAACCACCTCAATCTACCTCTCCTCATCACAACACCAATACACTCCAGTCCCATCCTACCTCTCAACTCTTCCATTGTAAACCCAGCCCCTCCAGGCCTTGGACGCAGGGACGCACTGCACATCCACCTAATCATTGTCATTTTTGTACGTCTGAGCCGGCGAATATCTTCCTCCTTCACTGCCCAGGTCTCACTGCCATACAGCATTACACTCCTAACACATGCTGCATACAAAGACCCCTTAGCACGTAGGGAGAGCCCTCTCAATGTCAGGAGAGGCAAGAGCTCCCTGAACTTCTTCCAACCACTTCTCACCCTAGCCACAGAGCTAGCTCCAGCCCCACCTCCAGCACACAACATGTCTCCCAAATAACAAAACTCTTCCACACACTCAAGAGAATCACCAGCAAGTTCAATCCTTTCACGTCTGACAATCTCCACCTGCTCACCCCGACACGCCATACACATAAAATCAGCATTATCTCGCAGTCTACCTCTGATACCACTACATCTCTTATGAACCCATTTATCACACACACCGCACAAGATGGAATTACTTCCCACGCCCTTGTGGCAAACTGCACATGGCCACTCTCCCTCGTCTTTGACAGTACCGCCACCAACCCTAGATATCATCACTTTTGTTTTATCTGCATTTACCCTTAAACCCTTTTGCCCCATACCATCTCTCCACGTCCTAAACCCTTCCTCCGCCTCCCTTTCATTCTCTGCAATCAACAGCAAATCATCAGCATACAACAACTCCCACGGGAGTCCGTTTCTAAAGTCACGTGAAAGGGCTTCAAGTACCATGATAAACAACATGGGACTCAAGACTGACCCCTGATGCACACCAACATTCACGGAAAACTCATCACTCAAATCTCCATTCACTCTCACCTGGGTGTGAGCACCCACATACATGGCCATAACCACCCTAACCAGCCACTCCTCCAAGCCAAACTTTCTCATTGCCCACTTCACCACCTCTCTAGGGACTCTGTCAAAGGCCTTTTCCAAATCAACAAAAACAAAATAAAGATCCCTTCTCCTACCAATATATTTTTCCTCAAGCTGTCGAACAATGAATATGGCATCAGTGGTCCCCCTACCTGGCATGAACCCACACTGCATCTCATCAATATTCACTACATGGTGTACAATATTTCCTTATCATACAGTACTTCATTCTTTCCTCTTCCTTCTGCCTCTGGGTGACTCGACACAGTGACAAACCAAATGGTTTCCTGTACACCAGGAAACCATTTACTACACTAGGTGGTAACCATATAAGCAAATTTTAGCGCCTGGTGGTTTAGTGGGTAATTATTGTGCTCCAATTGGATTGAGCTGGTGAAGGTTTATATCCAAGAGGTGGTTGGGGTTTATTGCTCACATAATGCCACTCAGGGATGAGTGAGGTTGGTCACTCTCATCTTAAATGTCAGGACCAACTGCCTAACCCCGGGCTCCTACGCTCCTCATGGGGCAACGTAGGATTGGGTGATGGATGGATGGATGAACTATTGTATACTGAACTGGGAAATTATCCATAGTTTATACTGTACTTTTAATTCTGGTTGCTTGCTGAGTTCAGTGATAACATCATTCATCTGACTGCACTGTGCAGCCCACTCTGCCATGAAATGCACCACGAAGAGTCCATTAGTTCTGAAAAAAGGAAAAAAAAAAAGTATTTACTCAATCCTAACATTAAAATGATTACACCCACAGGTATAAGATTTTTTTTTTAATAAACTTAATGCTCATTACAATGCTGCTGATACTTTTCCTGACAAAGCTTGGTTTCCCTATGAACAACACAGTTTATGACATACAGTACTGTACAATACTACTCAGTGGGTCTTGGTGGCTCTGGGTTTTATTTATTATTATTATTTTTCTAATATGTATCTAACTCTGGGAAAAAGCTTCACAGCCCATTCCCAAGGCTAAGTTGTCCTCCTACATACCATACACCTTTGCATGTCACCATTTTGGCACTAACACCCACCAACCATACTGAATACATCCTGGGGCTGTCTCATACAGAGCTGGTGTACAGTGCAGCCTTGTTATACGACACCTCGTTATGTGATAAATCGCTACAATGATAATTAAAAAGTTATACCATCTCGGTACAATGTTAAAAAATTAACTGCGATTTCGCTACAATGACATTTTCGCCAGCCACCTCCGAGAATCTCGTGCAGATGCAGTGATGCACACATGCCAAAATGGTTGCCCAGTGTTTACACTGGCAATGATCATTGTCTTTCATTCTATTTTGTGCATGAAAGGCCACTGAAACATCACTGTTATTGCCAAATAACAGTGCAGTGTGCAATATTGTGTGAAATGATACGGTACTTTACTGCGCATGAAAAACTCAAATTTGTGACCTGAAAATCATGACAACCTTACATATCCATCATCCCCTTTCTAGGCCTCTACACAGCTGACTGAGCACAGATTCCCGCCCAGTATTTACACTGGCTGTGATCGTTGCCTTTCGTTTTGTTTTGTGCATGAAAGGCCAATGGAACACCACTGTTATCGTCAAACAAGAGGGCAAGTGTTTAAGAAACAGTGCAGTTTCAGATATTTACCTGTTCCGTGCCATGTCAATATATATATAGACAAACTGATAGTGTCAAAACTGCCGAGTCCGTATATATTCAGACTAGACTAACTCATACTACCCTAAATTGATGAGTCCATATATATACGGACAAGGTTTTATACACATTTGCGTGAAACTGTTTGAGTGTGCCCTTAATGTGTGACAGAAAATGGGATGACAGACACCCCTCCTCCCCTCCCATGCCTTAAAAAAAAAAAAAAAAAAAAAAAAAAAAGGGGGAAAGTGAAAATACGTAAAATTAACACAGAAACACAACTTCCCATCATCACAGTTTCGACTATGACTGCATTACATACACCAGGTTGCGTTTTCATAATACAAATACTCCATGCATCCACCTACTCTACACCAAAATGGACTATCTATCCACATCAGCCGCTGACGGTATCTGAAAGTAGAAATCTGACGCAAATCTGGGTCATGCCACGCTGTCAAAGATACTGTGCTTACTCCGACTTCCAGTCGAAGTCTGAGAACTTCCAAGTGATGAACTAACAGATTGTGATGCATAAATAGTGTATATAATTAAAGTAATATACTGTAAGTAAACAGAAGTAAATAATGAAATCAAGTAATGTATGGAATATAACATAAGAAATGTGTGATTTACTGTAATTAATGTGACTGAGTGCAACAAGAATGTTTATAGTGCCTTATGTGGGTGTTTATAGTGCCTTATACCAATATGATATAAAAAAAACAGTGAATGTGAAAATATGTAAAATTAGCACAGAACTCCAACTTCCTGTCATCATAGTTTCAATTGTGGCCACATTACATAAACCAGATTGTGCTTTCATACTACAAGCACTACATGCATCCACCTACTCCACACCAAATTGGACTATCTATTCACATCAGCTGCTGGCGGAATCTGAAAGCAGCCATCTGATGCAAATCTGGGCATGCTGAACAAAAACACCTGTTTTCAGGTGGAAAACAGCCAAGGTGAGCACTTTTACTATCATTAGGCTTATTCTGACCACTTTTCAGGTCTATTTATGGAAAAAAAAGAAAAGAAAGAAAGCTGAAAATGGCCATCACTGTAGGTAACTTTGCTGCCTACACCCTCAGCAATCTCGGCACAAAAACCGACAACAGCACCAGCACTGAACGGGTTAAGTGAAGTGATACCATATCTTTTTGTCTGGAGTGGTCGTTCAGACCTCCCAACCTGGGGGCAGATGGAGAGGGGTACCCTTGGTGACGACTTGCATCTGCCCAGAACAAACTTCTGGTGCATGGCAGAGTTTTTTTTTTTTAGGTAATTTTAGGCTTCACTGTCAAGGTCACCCCCTCAAACCCCACTGAACCCATATTATATCAACCTCGTTATGCAATAATTCGTTGTGCAGTAGGTCTTCACTTGACACAACCCTACTGCATAATGAGGCGGCACTGTGCTGGTATTTGCAGGGGTATTTTTGACAAGCTGGTGGGTCTTCTGGTAAATCTGTAAAGTCCACTTTTAATGAAATTCAAAACCAACGGCCATACCACGTTGAGTACACCGCTGGGTGACTGCCTGGGAACACCAGATGCTGTTGGCATCCCTACGTGTCAAGTGGGGTTGGTGGAGGATTAGTGCCCCTCCCTGTAAAACAATTAACTCTAAGCCCTTGGCCACCCCGTTTGGGATACATGGCGTCTGGCAATGAATGAAAAAAAAAAAACTTTAACTGTTCCCTGCCTTGGCTAGGATTTGAACTTGGAGCCATTATGACAGCAGGCCACCTCTCTACCAATTCAGCCACAGCCTTGGCAGTGGTCAAATCAGTTAGGCCTGTTAGGGTTGGATTGGGTGGCTTTTTGTTCTTCAGGTCAGGTTTAGCTATATGATAATTTCTTCTTTCTGGTAAATTTATAGAAGTAACCAACGTTTTCTTTTATTATTATTTTTATGTTTTCCAATGCAAAATACTGTGTTTTAATTAGTTCTGACCTTCATTTTGGGAGGAAAATCCCTCTTTTGGAATTTTGAGTATAATTTCCAAAAGGGGGTTTATCCCCCAAAATCAAGATGAAAATTAATTAAAAACACACTATTTTGCATTAAACTAACCCAAACTAACTTAACCAAACCTAACCTAACCAAACCTAACCTAACCAAACCTAACCTAGGCCTAACCTAGGGCCTGACATAAACCAAGTGCACGCGCCTGCACCAGCCAATATGGCGTGACATTCATCCACCACTAAGCGATAGCCTAACCTAAGCCACTATATGACTACCCCTACAAAATTTGCTCCCCCAACTCAAACTAGGCTTAAAAGGTATGTCTTAGAACAGTTCAGGTGTATTGTAGTTACAAATCATAATAGATAGATAGATAAATAGATAGATAGACAGCCCTATGCGAGCCTGGGAAAAGGAAATGAGCTTGCAAATTACACAGAGGAAAGCTGACGACAGTGGCCAGTAAGGAGATGATGCAGTTAGTTGTCAGCAGTCCAACCGTGAACAAAGCCCTAGTGACCATACACACACATACACACATACTCACACACAGGCTTCTTAAACTTTCCATCCACAAGGAACACACGTGATACGTCTCCTGTTTCACCAGAATTTATGAAAGAGAGCTCAGAAGGAGACAAGCCATACAAGAGGCAGGTCGCAGGGAGAAGGGCTTGGCAACTTTGAGAGCGAGACAGAGAGATAGCTAGCGGGACTGGACTCTATACTTCGCTCTGTGTGAGAGACTTGTTAATATTTCCAAGACAAATAAAAATAGTCCCATACTATTCTTTACCTCTCCTGTCACTACATGACAAATGGGAAAGAAGATTATCTACTACAAGCTACTCCAAGATATAAAAACCGCTCGTCCACAAGTCTAATATATATATAACTCAACCACAAAGGAACCACAAAGTATTTTATGACATTTGGTAGCAGCGAATCTACGGACATCGTCTCCGAATCAAAAGCAAATTTCTACAAAAGCAGGCGAGACTCTACAAGATTAGCTTCAGTTCTACAGTGATTCCTACAAAATACAGCCTACAATGCAAATAGCCTACAAGTCTACAAAACAACTCTATAATCTTCACGTAACTTCAAGCAGCAACAAGAAGTATATAAAACAAAGCAAGTAAAGAAGAGGAAAGACCAAAGCAACAAGCACACAAGCCCTCACCACTCTCTCCCGCTATCGCTGACGCAGAGGTCAAGACACGCAGCAAAACACCAAGTCCATATTTACAACTCATCTTACTCACCTGTCTTCACTCAAGTTACTCATCGCTACTCATTCACTCACCACAGCTACCAGTGTGGGAAGCCGACGTCACCATGTGCTGAGATGACATCACAACGCGAGTCTGCCATGCCAAGCAATGTGTGACTGACACCAGGCACTTCTCACCCACTACTCATTACTCATTAGTCACATAGCTCCTACTCATACTCATTTATTTTCACAGTTAAGTTGGAAATTCGACGTTCTATGCTGAGGTTTGCCTGGGACAGCCGTTAACCACCACAAGCACCAGGCCATGGAATTTCCTGAGTAATATCGTCCATCAACACACCACTAGAATTATCAAGAGATCTTCAATCAAACCTGTATTTTTCTTCCGAGATCGACTTTTGTATCGACACACCTCTACGATCTGTATCAAGTGGGTAAAATTATACTTACTCATATCTTCTCAGTGCTAAAATTAGCTATATTCAACTTATTTACTCATCTATTTTGCTAGGACATAAATAAACAAGAGGCGTATTTCATAACACCATATCTTAATGACAGGAATATTTTCGCCACCCCCCACGTTAATACCAGATAAACTTGTACACCATCAACGCATTGGACACTCACAGTTTTTTTATTTCCCTCATAACACATCAGTTTACACAGTCTGTCCACATATACCACCATCTCATACATCAGCATCAGGATTATACATAGCACCAGACTACTGTGCGGTATTTACACCAGCCATGTCTACTTTATCCACCATCAATCACTACGCCATTCTCAATCATACACACAAACATTTCCACCCACTGCCTGATATGGACTTAAACATGAGCACAAGTATTAAGCTGACTTCACCTAAGTTTGAAACTATGCAGCTGATCAATGAAACAATGAAGCCCTGGGAAGATTTGAGTTTGAGTATGTTCAACCCATATTATGTGTATAGCCCAGCACCTACTGTCTTTATAATCGTCTGCATTGTAGTTGCAGTACTGCTGTTCGCAATGCACAGAATGCATGCAAGAATTGCTAATGTGGAGTCATTATTTAGTGGGGGGAGAGTTAACATCAAAGTTAACCACCCTGAATGAAGTATATATATTTTGTATATAGTATTAATTATATAAAAAAAAAAAAAAAAAATACAAAGAAGAATGACCCATATATGGCAGACCAGTACCATTATCTTTAAATGAAATATTAATAACTCTTACCATAATCTTAATTTTAAACTATTTTTTATTCTTGCATGTATGCATTTCACTATAATAACCCAAGTACATATTGTATTACAGTTAAATAATTTACTTTAATGCATTTATTCAAATATGTATACAACTTGTTTAAAATGTAATATTACTGAATAATCACTATTTACTATAAATATTATATGTATACAATATTCATACAATTATGTTACTTTTACAATATTATGTATTTCACTTAATTAGCTTATAAGTTCATTATAATGTATATATAATGTGTATTAATATGTTAGGACTATTAACTGTCGATGGTACGCCATTTTCACGTGACCAAGCAATGTATTGTAGTTACAAATCATAATAGATAGATAGATAAATAGATAGATAGACAGCCCTATGCGAGCCTGGGAAAAGGAAATGAGCTTGCAAATTACACTGAGGAAAGCTGACAACAGTGGCCAGTAAGGAGATGATGCAGTTAGTTGTCAGCAGTCCAACCGTGAACAAAGCCCTAGTGACCATACACACACATACACACATACTCACACACAGGCTTCTTAAACTTTCCATCCACAAGGAACACACGTGATACGTCTCCTGTTTCACCAGAATTTATGAAAGAGAGCTCAGAAGGAGACAAGCCATACAAGAGGCAGGAGAGAGACAGAGAGAGCGAGACAGAGAGATAGCTAGCAGGACTGAACTCTATACTCTGCTCTGTGTGAGAGACTTGATAATATTTCCAAGACAAATAAAAATAGTCCCATACTATTCTTTACCTCTCCTGTCACTACATGACAAATGGGAAAGAAGATTATCTAGTACAAGCTACTCCAAGATATAAAAACCGCTCGTCCACAAGTCTAATATATAGAAAACTCCACTACAAGTAAATACAAAGTCTTTTATGACACAGGGAGGTAATATAATGAAAATTGGTAACGTTGGTTACTTCTAAAAATATACCTTCTTTCTTAAAAGTGCTTTATAAACTGCATAGTTTAAACCCTTGTCCACGTTTGGAGGCTAGTAAGACTGTTAGCTTGTATAGGAAAACTGGGCTATAATGAACAAACACTAATAAACACTGGATGAATTAAACAACCTATGGAGGAGCACACAAGAGTTTGGTGTGCCTTAACCCACTGGAGCCCAGTGTCCGGAATACTGGATAGAACTGGGATTTTTCAAGTCTTTATAAAGTAGGGAACCCCCGGGTAGGGACCTATGAGCTTCGCGACTGTGAGCCGATGAGTGAAGGGCGGTACACGTAGTACCCACACAGTGCCATGCCTCGCCCAGCACCCCTGGGATCCAATGGGTTAATGGCTGGCAAACCTATCAGTCTCTTTAACCCATTGGAGCCCAGTGTCCGGAATACTGGACAGAACTGGGATTTTTCAAGTCTTTATAAAGTAGGGAACCCCCGGGTAGGGACCTATGAGCTTCGCAACTGTGAGCCGATGGGCGGAGGGCGGTACGCGTAGTACCCACCCAGTGCCATGCCTCGCCCAGCACCCCTGGGATCCAATGGGTTAAATCAACTTGACAGTCAACAGTCTGTCTGGCTGACAGGAAAAGTACAATGGTGTGACATGTTTCTAGAATGAAAAATATGCAATAAAAATCATCAATTTGCCTGGTCACATGAACAACTATGCAGTATTTATTTTTTTAAAATCACATCTACATTTTCTGAGCAATTAAGGCACTCCAGTCGGATTGAGCCTGTGCAGGTTTATATCCATGGGGTGATTGGGGTTTATTCCTCACATAATGCCAATCAGGGATGTGTTAGGCTGGTCAGTCTCATCTTAAATGTCAGGACCAACTTGCCTGGCCTCAGGCTCCTATGCTCCTCTTGGGGCAACACATGATTAGATAATGATGATGACATTATCTGAGTAGTTTATGTAGATTAATTTAATTATAACAGTGATTTCTATCACAATTAACTTCTCATAGGCTTAGCCCAGCCTAAATTATTTTAATCTAACCAAAACTGACCTAATTTGATGGGACAACCTACTTTTCCTAAACTAGTGCCCCTACAATAGGCTTGTACTTCCCAATTTGGTAAATTTTGAACTCCACCCAACTAATGAAAAAAAATTAATATACTCACCACTTATATAGAGGCATCTGTCTTCTTAGTGTAACAGGAAGAGTATATGGTATGATACTGAGAGAGTTAGGGAAATAACAGAAGAATTAGTTGGAGAAGAACAGGGAGTTTTTAGGAAGAGATGAGGTTGTGTACATCAGATATTCATTCTTAGATCTTTAGTGGAAAAGTTTCTAGAGAAGGGAAAGAAGATGTAAGCAGCCTTCATGGATTTGGAGAAAGCATATGACAGGGTGGATAGACAAGGACTGTGGAAAGTATTAAGAATATATGGAGTAGATGGGAAGTTGTTGAATGCCATGAAGGGTATGTATGAGGGTGCTGAGGCTGCAGTGCATATGGGTAGTGAATTGAGTAAATTTTTCTATTTGAAGTTGGATTGAAACAGGGATGTGTCATGTCTCCATGGTTGTTCAATCTGTATATGGATGGGGTTATAAGAGATACAAGGCAAGACAGTGGATGTTGGGATGCTGGAGTGGTCCTTATGAGAGAGCCCAGTGTTTGGAAACTCCCTGTACTGTTGTTTGCAGATGATACTGTGTTGTTAAGTGAAGACGAAGGGGAGCTGCAAGGCTTGGTGGATGAGTCTGGGAGAATGTGTAAGAAATGGAAACTAATGGTGAATGTAGGGAAGAGTAAGTTACGATCTTCGAAAGAAGTGAAGGCAGGGAATGCACAGTGAGGTTAGATGAGGAGGAAATGGAAAATGTGAGTGCATTTGTGTACTTGGGTACTGTGATGAGTGAGGATAGAAGTTTGGAGTGTGAAGTGCTTGAAAGGGTACAACAAGGAAGAAAGGTTGCTGGTTCCTTGAAAGCAGTGATAGGAAACAGGGAAGTGAGCATGGAACTGAAAAAGTTACTACATGACGGCATTGTAATACCAACTCCAACATATGAATGTGAAGCTTGGGCCTTGTTGGAGGGACAGAAGTCAAGAATGAGAGCAGTGGAAATGAGTTATCTGAGAGGAGCATGTGGAATCACATGGACAGACTGACTGACAAATGAGGAAGCGAAGGAGTGTTGTGGTGTGGATGTGATGTGATAGGAACCGTTAGGAGAAGCACACCGAGGTGGTTTGGCCATGTGGAGAGGATGGAGAGTGAGAGACTGACAAGAAGAGTGTATGTGAGTGAGGTGGAGGGGGGGAGGGGGAGGCCAAGGATGAGATGGAGGGATGGAGTGGGGAGGTATATGAGAGAGGGGTGTGTGTGCTGGGAGCAGGGCAGTGAAATGGTGAGGGACACGGCGACATGGAGGCGGTTTGTTTATGGCCACCCCTTAGGGGATTAAGGTGTCTGGCAGTAGACAAATAGATAGATAGTTCTAAGCTACCAGTAACCAACCTGGTGGTGGCTTTAACCCTCAAACGTCAGGCAATACTGAACAAAGTTGTCACCTCACTACAGGCAATTTTTCGGAAACCGTAGAAACTTGCTTGTTTTCACACCTTAATATCATGGAAACTATAGCTCTTAGGGAAACAAATTAATGATCAATTTACTCACCAACTCTTCCTCTTGCAAATGAAAGTATCCCCAGGTCTCTAGGTCATTGCGTTGATGAGTAATGACATGGGGAAGAGAACCAATTTTCGCCACGGGAACGGCGTGAGAGTAGGACGTGTTCGTGTGTCTGCCTCTGGCGCCAACTATGGTTTTGCTCTCAGCATGATAACTTACTCCACTACTAGATAAATTAGACACTGTTGCATCCAAGGCATGCCTTGTGGCACTATCACTGAGCCCTTTTCAAGTATCCTTGGAAAGAGGATTGGCAGGGGTGGATGATGCGATTGGCTACAGGCGAAGCAGATGGAATCAGACAAAGAGGAACCTGAAGAAAGCACTGTACACCTAGCAAAGGGAAGGAACAGACTGACCCTCGCCTGTGTGGTATAGAGGGACTCCCTCCCTACTCTTTGGTGGCAAGATGAAATGACGGCCAGTTCAAACGATGGCGGGAAGACATTAGCGTGTATAGCCGCTACCTGACAGCTCCATAGCAGCCCGATTGTGACGTGTATACATGTTACCAGGTGGATTAGGGTTAAATTTGCCATTAATAAGATGAAAAATAGCATCACAATGGTAGCCTCCTCCAAATAGCAGTGGAAGCCTAAATGGAGGCACTGAGTCATGAATGGGGGGCTTTAGTCCCCTCAATGATTATAGCCTACCTAAGAGGGTGCAAACTAAAATATGCCTTAACTAACTAGCGCAAAAACAGCATTGTGCATTGAGTGCACTCATTGGTCATGGCACATTCGGTAATCATCACACGACCATGGAAGTTTGATCATAAAGCAAATCTGTATGTATATACATCACACAGGAAAGATCCATTAAAACATGATATAGGTTAGCAAAAATACTGTAACATTTGACAATTCAATTACAACACTTCATATTCCATAAAGTCTAAGATACACATAGTTATGAAATACAATACAAGAGCCCCATATTTATGAATATTTTTAAAAACAAACATTTTTTAACCCATTCGCTGCGTCAGTGTTTGTTTACATGTACACTTCGTGTGCAGCAGTTTTCAAATATTTAGAAAAAAAATATTAGAAAAAAAATAACATTGTTAAAAGATAGAGAAAAAAATCCCGAGTTCAATGGTATATAACACAATATAGCAAACAAAAAAATTACTTCTGATATAGATCCGTGAAGTAATAAATATTCCCTGTGCGGTGGTGCCAGGCGGACGATGTGTTATGGTTGCACTGTGTTGTCAGTGTAAACCTTGCGATCAGATAAGGTGTAAATCAGCATCTGAACCATCATTGTCATCATCTAACAACGTATCACTATCATTACTACACTCGCCCAGAGATTTCATTCAACATTTGCTTGGGTACTGCTAGCGGCGGCATGGAGAAGATTTCATATCTTTACCTTCGGCATATTCTAGATAACTGAGCTGAGCTCTGCACCTTGTAAAAATGCATAATCTATGTTTGTATGGCAATATTCTATAGGGTCCCATGAATTGCTAGCTGATTTATTTCATGCTATTTCTGATGGCGGAATTTTTGAAAGCAGGAAATCATATATGATACAGACGCAGTGAGAGCCATTTGGACTCAAGATATCATATATGATACAGCTGCAGTCAATGGGTTAAAAGTCCACTACAAAGGCAGATCTGTAAAAAATAAAAAACGATTCTATCAACACTTCATTCCAACAGGGAATCTGGAAATGCTTCATCACTGTCAATATATTTTAATATCCTGTACAGTAAGCACTCAATTATCCATGGTCGCAGTATCCGGTACTTTTGGCTCGACTCTATTAATGCAATATCCAGGGACGAAAAGGGAAGTAACTGGCAGTTCCATGCAATATCCGACTGCATGGCGTATCAATCGGCTCATATGCAGTAGGCAACCAGAGCTGTAGCTATTACTGTATTGTATTTTGTGTTTAGTTAGTTTTAACCTTTTACTCATGATGAAGTTTTTAGGACAGAGGGGTCATGATGGATACTAACACAATATCTGGCTTGATGCTGAAAGTTAAGCTGATGGGGGGGATACTAAGCAATATCCAGCGTTTTGCTTTATTCAGCATAGGGGTTGACTGAATGAAGCCGGATAACTAAAAGTTCACTGGATTCATTTTAAATTAATTAGTTGGAGAAGAACAGAGGTTTTTAGGAAGGGAAGAGGTTGCGTAGATCAGATATTCATTCTTTGCTTTTAGTGGAAAAGTTACTAGAGAAGGGAAAGGAGTTGCATGCACCCTTCAAGGACTTGGAGAAAGCATATGATGGTATGGATGGATAGAAAAGGATTGTGGAAAGTATTAAGAATATACGGAGTAGATGGGAAGTTGTTGAATGCTGTGAAGAGTATGTATGAGGATGCTGGGGCTGCAGTGCATGTGGACAGTGAACTGAATGAATTTTTCTGTTTGAAGGTTGGATTGAAACAAGCATGTGTCATGTCTCCATGCTTTTCAATCTGTACATGGATGGGGTTATAAAAGAGATACAAGGTAGGGTGGACGTTGGAGTGGCCCTAATGAGAGAGGGCAGTGTTTGGAAACTACCTGTACTGTTATTTGCAGCTTATACTGTGTTGTTAAGTGAAGACAAAGGGGGAGCTGCAAGGCTTGGTGGATGAGTTCGGGAGAGTGTGTAAGAAACGGAATCTAAAGGTGAACGTAGGGAAGAGTAAAGTTATGGTCTTCGAGAGAAGTGAAGTCACTGAATGTACAGTGAGGTTGGATGAGGAGGAAATGGAAAATGTAAGTACGTTTAAGTACTTGGGTAGTGTGATTAGTAAGGATGGAAGTTTGGAGGGTGAAGTGCTTGAAAGGGTACAACAAGGAAGAAAGGTTGCTGGTTCCTCGAAAGCAGTGACAAGAAATAGGGAGTGAGCATGGAAGTGAAAAAGTTATTACATAACAGTACTGTGATACCAACTCTAAAGTACAGAAGTGAAGCTTGAACCTTGTTGAAGAGACAGAAGTCAAGAGTGAGAGCAGTGGAAATGAGTTATCTGAGAGGAGCCTGTGGAGTCACATGGAGAGACAGACTGACAAATGAGGATGTGAAGGAGAGTTGTGGTGTGAATGTGGATGTCATAGGAAGCGTTAGGAGAAACACATAGAGGTGGTTTGGCCACATGGAGAGGATGGAGAATGAGAGACTGATGAGGCGAGTGTATGTGAGTGTGGTAAAGGGGGAGAGAGGGAGGGGGAGGCCAAGGATGAGATGGAGGGATGGAGTGGAGAGGTATATGAGAAAGGTGTGTGTGTGCTGGGAGCAGGGCAGTGAAATGGCGGGGGACAGGGCAACATGGAGGCGATTTGTTTGTGGCCACCCCATATAGGATTACGGAGTCTTGCAATAGATAGATAGACTATTCTGCAGCAGAAATGCTTCTTTTACATTCATTTACCCTACTCATAATGGCCCATTCCCACAGGTCCCCATTAACAACAGGGGGTGGTGGAAAGGGGAAGCAAAGGGAAACAAGGCATTTCTGATAATCATTCATCACATCATTATCATCTGGATCTCCTTTCCCACCCTAGGGCAGGGTAAATTATATCAAATACATAACATTTTAAAAATGAGAGGGAGGTTTTAGGAAGGGAAGAGGTTGTGTTGGTCGGATATTCATTTTAACCCCTTCTTTACCGACCCCTCCCCAAATGTAAACATTACGTTTACCCCCCATACCGACCTGATAGCTCCCCCTCCCGTAGTGTGAGGGGTAGTGTATATTTTTTGCCACGTCGAAACTATTCACTCTTTTTTATTTGTTTGTATACTGATGATCACATAAACCCAGCATGATGTTGGTAATAAAAAAATGTTATTAAATAAATCATTATGGTATATAAGTTTACATATCTTATGCTAAAGTACTGTTACCCAGGTAACTACTGTACAAACTGGCTTGAAAAAAATGTCCTGCACAGATGGATGGCTTATTTATTTACCTTGAAAGCTAAGCATGAAGTATGTGGACACACGTGATGGTGATGGTGACCTTGGCCCACTTGTTGCCGAGAGTGCAGCGTCACTAAGCTTGCTACTGTTTTCCTCCTCCTTCCTCACTCACATCAACTTCGCTATCATTTTCAGGATCACAGTCATCTACTGACACATCAGACACTGCTGCATCATCATCTGATACATCTAAATAAGTATCCTCTTGAGGAATAAACTCGTCACTATTGGAATTTGCCAGAGATGCCATGAGAAAAATATCCTGTACACACTCTCTCGTGGTCAAGTGTGTGGTAACTGACTCCCTCAGGCAGGCCAAGGGGTGTAAATTTAGCGGTATGTCAGCAGAAAATATAGTACGATATCTGTAGTAGAAATTATAAATAAAATAATGATTGGTCTAAAAGAGGTTACATCATAGATGAGTGAGCAAGCCATTGGTGCCACCGCAACTCAGTCATGACATATCTTATGATGTCAGAATTCGTCAGAACGTCGTCACAGTCTTTGTCGTCAAAACACAGAGCTGTTGCTAACACAAGGTCCTCAGAAATAGCCTTACCGGGCTACCCTGAGGCCCATAAGCTGCCATTCATTAGAGGGTGTACCAGCACACCACGGTAGCGGTTCCGGTGTCTCACAGGTGTTTGCTGGCAATGTACGGGGGTACATCAAAACACATTTTCGGTAAAGAAGGGGTTAAGGTGTTTAGTAGCAAAGATACTAGAGAAGGGAAAGAAGTTGCATGCAGACTTCATGGATTTGGAGAAAGCTTATGACAGAGTGGATAGACAAGGAATGTGGAAAAATATTAAGAAAGTATGGAGTAAATGGGAAGCTACTGAATGCTGTGATGAGTATGAATGACGGTGCTAGGGATGCAGTGCATGTGAAAGGTGAACTGAATGAATTTTTCTATCTGAATGTTGGACTGAAACAGGGATGTCATGTCTCCATGGTTGTTCACTCCATATATGGATGGAGTTATAAAGGAGATACAAGTTAAGCAGCAGATGCTGCAGCTGCCTGAATGAGAAAGGGCAGTGCTTAGAAACTTCCTGTACTGTTGTTTGCAGATGATATTGTATTTCTGAGTGAAGACGAAGGGTAATTGCAAGGCTTGCTGAATGAGTTTTGGAGGGTGTATCAGAACCAGAATCTAAAGATGAATATAGGGAAGAGTAAAGTTATGGTTTTCGAGAGAAATAAAGTCTCCGAATGTAGAGTCCAGTGAGGTTGGATGATGAGAAAATGGAAAATGTGAGTGTATTTAGGTACTTGGGTAGCGTGATGAGTAAGGATGGAAGTTTCAAGGATAAAGTACTTGAAAAGATACAATATGGAAGAAAGGTTACTGGTTCTCTGAAAGCAGCAATACAAAATAGGGACATGAGCATGGAAGTAAAAAAGTCACTGCAATGCATGATAGTATTATGACAGCTATCAACTCTAACACAGGGAAGCGAAGCTTGGACCTTGTTGGAAGGACACAAGCCAAGAATGAGAGCAGTGGAAATGAGTTGCAGTATTTAAGAGGATTATGTTGAGTTACAGGGAGAAACAGACTAACAAATGAGGAAGTGAGGGAGTGTTGTGGTGTGGATATGACAGAAAGCGTTCGGAGGAATACATTGAGGAATGGAAAAGTTTCTAGAGAAGGGAAAGAAGTTGTATGCGGCTTTCATGGATTTGGAGAAAGCATATGACAGGGTGGATAGACAAGGATTGTGGAAAGTGTTAAGAATATATGGAGTAGATGGGAAGTTGTTGAATGCTGTGAAGAGTATGTACGATGGTGCGAAGGCTGCAGTGCGTGTGGATGGTGAACTAAGTGAATTTTTCTCTTTGAAAGTTGGGTTGAAACAGGGATGTGTCATGTCTCCATGGTTGTTCAATCTGTACATGGATGGGGTAATAAAAGAGGTACAAGGTAGGGTAGTGGATGTTGGAGTGGCCCTGGTGAGAGAGGATAGTGTTTGGAAACTCCCTGTACTGTTGTTTGCAGATGATACTGTGTTGTTGAGTGAAGACGAAGGGGAGCTGCAAGGCTTGGTGGATGAGTTTGAGAGAGTGTGTAAGAAACGGAATCTAAAGGTGAATGTAGGGAAGAGTAAAGTGATGGTATTTGAGAGAGGTGAAGTCAGTGAATGTACAGCGAGGTTGGATGGTGAGGAATTGGAAAATGTGAGTACGTTTAAGTACTTGGGTAGTGTGATGAGTAAGGATGGAGGTTTGGAGGGTGAAGTGCTTGAAAGGGTACAACAAGGAAGAAAGGTTGCTGGTTCTTTGAAAGCAGTGATAAGAAACAGGGAAGTGAGCATGGAAGTGAAAAAGTTACTACATGACAGTATTGTGATACCAACTCTAACGTATGGAAGTGAAGCTTGGACGTTGTTGGAAGGACACAAGTCAAGAGTGAGAGCAGTGGAAATGAGTTATTTAAGAGGAGCCTGTGGAGTCACATGGAGAGACAGGCTGACGAATGAGGATATAAAGGAGCGTTGTGGTGTTGATGTGGATGTGATAGGAAGCGTTATGAGGAACACACTGAGGTGGTTTGGCCATGTGGAGAGAATGGAGGGTGAAAGACTGACAAAGAGAGTGTATGTGAGTGAGGTGGAGGGGGGAAGAGGGAGGGGGAGGCCGAGAATGAGATGGAGGGATGGGGTGGAGAGGTATATGAGGGGGGTGTGAGTTGGGAGCAGGGCAGTGAAATGGTGGGGGACAGGGCGACTTGGAGGCGATTTGTTTGTGGCCACCCCAAACAGGATTGAGGCGTCTGGCAATAGATACATAGCTAGATAGGTTTGGCCATGTGGTGAGGATGGAGTGAGGGACTAACTCTGAGTGTATGTGTTATGTGGAGGGGGGAGACTAAAGATGAGTTGGCAGGATGGAGTGGAGATGTATAGCCTATGAGAGAGAGGTGTGTGGGCTGGGGGAAGGCCAGCATGACAGCAGGGGACAGGGTGGACATGAAGGGAATTTGTGACCATCCCTTACGGGATTCAGGCGTCTGGCTATAGATAGACTGATAGATAAATAAAACAAACCTTGTTTTTTCTACAACATTCATGTTTGCCTTAAAAATTTAACATCGGGCTTGAATATGTAAACGTGTCCCATTTCCCTGGATATGCATTTGACAGTTCTCCCGCCCTTACGTGGCACAGAGGGTGACTTAATGATGAATTACATCAACCTGTTTCATTCATTTCTAGAAAGATCTTTCACGTCTACCGGTAAACTTAAGCGGTTTACATTACAACCAAAACATTAAAATTATACCCAAAAGAACTTTATTGTCAAAATGTTCTATACACTGACCCTTACTTTTCAAGATCTTTAAATTCCTGCTCCGAAGCAATCTTCTTGACAGACATCTCGTCACTGTATCACTTCTTCCCCAACCCAAGCCGAACACAGCAGCACGGGACAATGGCCATTCAGCTGGTAGGGTGCGTGTGTATAAATGTTTACAAACGTGCTGGGGCTTACAGTTGTTACGGTTTAAGCTAACTATAAAGTGAATAAGTGCTATCATATGTTAAGCTATTAATAGGTGAATAACATACTGCGTATATATAATATTCATATTCCCTCTTATATTTTTGTCCACTAATCGAAAGTCAGTGTGACATCACGTTACCATGACGACCGCCATGCTGGTTCAAAGCATTGATGTCATCCACAGAGTTATACATATAGAGTGCGCCACCCTGGTTTGAAAGTGACGCAACCGGAAGTGGCTCAGCGGCCATATTGGGATGCCCAGTCTCACGCTCAATTCAAAACAGGTAAGATGTTCTCGTTTCTCTGTGATCAGGAAATAAAATAGAATGGAAATATATTCAAGCACTGCATCAACTTCAAGAAGAGGAGGGCCTTCATTTAGGAAATAAACTCAGGGATATCCATCTTTCATGGCACACTCAAAAGATGAAAGTAAAACTTGCTGCGCAAACACTGAGTTCTAGTGTAGCAGATGCATTAATCTTCTGTCGGGATTCATTACATCTCCCACAGTTTAAGGATTGTCAGGGTACAGTTAAATTTCTGCAAATGGCTGATAAACTTTTTGATGTACTGAACTCGAGAAACAAATTTGCTAGAGGAATGAAAGCAGCACTTCAACCTGAGACAGAAGTAGTTTCAATGTCATTCTTAGATCAAGCATTTGCTTATCTAATGACTATCACTAATTCTGATGACATCCTCATGTACAAAACTTCTAGAAAGACACCTTTCATTGTTTTTTTGGCTGCCATTAAGAGTGCTCAGGCACTTTATAAACAGTTTGTAGGTGTAAATAAGCCACTCCAGTACTTTCTAACTTATAAGCTGTCACAGGATAACTTAGAACTCTTTTTCTGTGCAATTCGAGCATCTGGTGGCTTTCGAAATAACCCTTCTGCGTTAAACCTCATGGCAGCATACAAGAGACTCCTTCTGAGGCATGAAATAAAAACGTCAAACGGGAATGTCTCTGCACAAGACCTCACTGAAGTGCTCACATCTGCAACATCTAGCAGTGTCATGAAGAAAACTTTAGAGGATAAAACTGAAGATATTATGATGGCAAGAAGATATGATATCATTCCTCGCAGTCCTGCCCAAGAAGATCATGATTATGTAGACTGTCCAAACTTTACAGATGTGTCAGATTATAAGGAAGCTGCAGTAGGTTACATTGCCGGATATGCAGTTAAAATGGTAAAGAGAAATATTTCATGTCCAGACTGCTTGTCTGCACTTACAGCAACAGAAATTAAAAACAATGATAAAAGTTGTGCATTGATACTGGTTAAGGACAAAGGCGGCTTGATAAAGCCCTCTATGAGTGCTGTGTCTGTCTGCAGATCAACAGAGAAAATATTTCAGAAAATGTTGAAAAGTCATGACAAAGAGCTACGTAACATTCCCAGAATTTCCTCTCTAGTTGCATATTCTGTATTGAAAGAGACTGGTAGCACTGCATTTAAAACACATGATTCCCATATGTTTGAATGTTCACTTGATAATCACATTTTTTCTCTTATTAAAGCAGTGGTGCTTGCATATTGCAAGATACGTTTGCATCATCTTGCAAAAGCAACCACTGCTAAAGTAAGAGGCTGTTATGTTAGGAAAACACTAAGTTAGTATTATTTAAGAACCAGTAAGTGAGGGCACTCACCATCCACTCAATTAATGTAATGCTATTAATAAATTGGTATATGTTCGCTTCTAATCGTTGATTTTTGTGTATCCAAAGTAAAATGGTGCGTAGAGACAAGGTAAGGGGACCGGGAATAACTTTTCTTCTCACTTCATTCAGAGCGCAAGAGTAATGGAGAAAAGGCTTAAAATAGCTAAAGTAATTATATTGATAACTGCTCTATCTATTTACATAGGATATAATGCAAAAAAACACTCGGGAAAGGTTAGTATTTGTGAATTATGATGAGCTGTACGGGAAGGTCGGGACTCGGTAGAGTGGGCATCCTAAGATGGCCGCCGCGCCGGGCCCGCTGGCTTCACTTATCGCCCATACCACAACACAGGGACGCGCGCTCTATATGTATAACTCTGTGATGTCATCTCTTGTGTCTTCTGGGAGGAAGACAGTCAGAACTTAAGTGCGAAAATCACAATGAATGTATTCATAATTCAGCCGTCTCTTACTCTAGTAGTGTAAACGAGGTCAAGTTAAGGCTAGCATCAAAGAAAGTCTACAAAACTAAGGTGTCTAGAATGTGTCAGTTTTGGCTGCAAACGTTTTCTTTCGTTATTATAACATTAGTTTATCATTGCTGGCAGAAAGAAGGTTTATGCAGTTTTTGTTCTGACTGTATTATCAGATTGGTGGTGGTCAGAATCAAAGTCCAAATGAAATGAAGAAATAGAAGGGAAGGACAGGAAGTAGTATATGCAAGGAGAGTGGAAAGGCTACAAGATGATGGAAAAAAAGCAGAATGTAAGAGGTGAAATACCCGTGCGGCGGGGTAAACAGTACACCACCACTCCACCAGGAGATGACAGGGAGGCTGGCTTACCAACGATATATTGACGATTCGTGGGCTTACCTGACACACCATCCAGGCAAGAGCGACATATCTCCCCCGTGACCCGACGCCCCTCTTCCCCGCAGCCAGACCACCCGGCAGTGTACAGGAAAAGTACACTACACTCCAGCGGGTGGAACACTCGCCAGAATCGGGGTGGCAAGATCCCAAGCAAACCCTCGGATGCCAAGTCCGCTGGATCGGCCTCCTATTTAACAGAGGACTCAGGAGGAGCCTCAAGGGTTACTATTCCCCAAGGGAGCAGCAGCACAGTAGCACCCGTCGGGTATACTGTGGGTGGAGAGGCTATTGGTCATCCATCCTCTGCCAACCACCTTCGGGAGCCGGCAAGTCAGAACGTCCACAAGACGATCTTCGCTAGCACTCCCAAGGAGGAAGGCGGGCCCTGGGGTACACTCTGTCAGAGGTACCACACGGGACAGAACACCAGTTGTCCCCCAGTGCTGCCCCAACCCCGACGAAAGGAGGACAGGCTCCGCCAGAGCTGTGGCTCCCCAGGCCCCGTCGTCCCGACATCACCAGGACAGGAGTCCCAGGCCCTATGGTGCAAGTGCACTCTCCATTGGAGCTGTGGCTTTAGCCAGGAGAGCCCATCGGGTGCATTCTCCCAGCCACCAGAGTCTGTGGTGTCAGGAGGAGTCTCACCAAACTCCTCGTACACCCCTGTCCCCCATAGGAGCACAGGCAGTGCCCGACGGAGCTGCCTGATGGAGGGAATGTCCCCTGGACCTCCCCTGCACACCCCGGGCCGGAGTTTCAGCAGGGCCTCCCGGGCCTGCCAAGTAGGAGAGCCGGCCCTCAGCCGCCCTCTCTCTGCAAGTCCCCAAGCTCCTACAGAGGGAAACGCCTCTTGCTCTGCCCACCCCTCCTGTAGCAGAGCGAGGTACCCCTCTCCCGGCCTCTCTCCTCGAGAGGGTGGGATCTGCTCCCTTATAGGAACCCCATCAGAGACCAGACCAGGCGTGATGTCCCTGAGGCCAGGTGTCCTGTCCTTGCAGCCCCGTTCTCCCCAGGTGCTGATGGACTCTGCTAGGACAAGAAGCCACAGTCCAGTCCTGATGGCCTCCTCCCGCAGATGAGACCACAGCCCTCAGAGTCAGCAGGCCTCCCCCGATGCCTGCTGCAGTAGCCAGACCTTCCCCAGAGCAGGTGGCCATAGTTCCTCCCTGACAGCCACCCCTGTCGGACGAGACGGCAGCTCAGCCAGGCCGCCGCCCTCCCCATAGCCGACCCTAGCCCCGGGCCACCCCAGGTCCGCCCCCAGGACCCCGACGACAACTAACGGCCAGTGCCGAGCAACGCACCTCCTGGCCCTCTTCAGCCCCAGCCTGGAGAGCCCTGCCTCCTGCCGGGCCATCGCAGCTAGGGAGCCGCCCACCACGCCACCCACCAACTCCTCCAGGGCTTGTGGCGACCCCACGGACCACCCATCCCTGTACTATACCCAGGATGACCCAACCCCTATGCCTGGCCGCCACCTGAGGCTCCCGGCGTAGGCCCCTGCAGCCACCCATGATCCGTACCCTCCACTCCGCCAGTACTGTGAGTACAAAACCCTAAGATTGAGTTCCCCCCCAGTATTTGTGAGCCTACCCCAGTGGACTGGCCCCTGCCCCCTCCCCCGGGTGGACCCAGTGCTGCCTCCCCCCCTGGTGTGCTATTGTGAACTCTAGTACTCATAACCATACACGTGGAGTGTGTGGCGGCCCCCCCCACGGGTCGGCCTCAGATGTGAAACCCCCCAGTGTTACACGCGGAACGTTTACTCCAGTGCAATCCCCCCCGGTGTCGCTCCTCCCCCCCCCATTGCCCCAAATCCCCAGTCCCGAGTAATTCATCTTGCCACAGACCTGATATTACCTTCCCCCCCCCGTGGATAGAACCTAGTTACTATATCCTCTCACCCTATGTAACACTCATATAGTATAAGGTTAGCTAGGATATCATCCATATCGTGCAGATGTATATAACTAACTAGGAATCCGTCTATGTCACGCGACCACCTATATCCAAGAACTTGAGTATATACTGCCGTCTATGCTACGCATCTGACATATTGAGATATACTGCCCTGTACTGTCTGTGTATGTGAAGCACGATGTATCTGGTGTATCTGTGAAACTTACCTGTGACACTGTGTGGGGATTACTCTATATCAGGGAAGGTATAATATCGTGTAAAGGTAAAACTTGCTAAACTAGGTGGAAAGGAATTGTTGTAAAAGCTATTTTGAGTCATTGTATATTTCTCAGTTTTGTTCATAGAATGTGTGTGTAATTGTCCATTGATAATATGTAAGTGTGCCTTTTACAGCAGTGGTGTTCGGACTTTCCTTCCTTGCCTGTACTGACCCGGTTGGCAACAAAGAACCCAGGACTGCACCGTATCTGTGACCGAGAAGTCAGAACTCAGAATACGCTACATAACAAGAGGGAAGTGGAGGAGCGATTGGGTAAATATGGATTGCAGCAGATGGGGGACGTGGAAGGTGTGTGCAAGATATTCACAGAAGAAATTTGTGCAGCATGTGAGATGGTGTGTGGGGTGAAGAGAGGACGAAAGGGGGTGCAAGGAACAGCAAAATGCCAGGAATAAGAGCGACTGAGGGCAACACGACACCCCCAGGAGGAGCCTACAGAGGGATGAACAAAGCATAACCCGATCCCAGGTGACAAGGACATAAGTCCGCCCAGGCCGCACGCCCCTATGACCCGGAACTCGCCCGTTGCCGCCATAGCAGGAAAAGGAGACTACCTTGTGGGTGAGCTGACCCTCGACAGGATTCGGGTGGAGCTATTACTCTAGCTCCAGGCAGCATCCCAGCGACGGTCAGTAGCCACACCTTTCTTGAGACAGCCTGCAGCCACTCACCCCTTCTCTAGGAGACGGCCAGTAGCCACTCCCGCCTTCATATTGATGGCCGGTAGCCGCTCCAAAGGTGCCCTTGAGATGGCCAGTAGCCACTCACCCCTCCCTTAGGAGAAACCCAGTAGCCACTCCTGCCTTCGTCTTGAGACAGCCAGTAGCCACTCCGAAGATGCCCTTGAGACGGCCAGTAGCCGCTCACCCCTCCTTCAGGAGACGGCCGGTAGCCGCTCCCGCCTTCATCAGGAGACGGCCAGTAGCCGCTCTGAAGGTGCCCCTGAGACGGCCAGTAGCCGCTCTGAAGGTGCCCCTGAGACGGCCAGTAGCCGCTCTGAAGGTGCCCCTGAGACGGCCAGTAACCGCTCACCCTTCCTTCAGGAGATTGCCGGTAGCCGCTCCCCCTTCGTCTTGAGATGGGCGATAGCCACTCCCACCTTCCCCTTGAGATGGCCAGTAGCCGCTCCCACCTTGGTTTTGAGATGGCTGGTAGCCACTCAGAAGGTGCCCTTGAGACAGCCAGTAGCCGCTCACCCCTCCTTCAGGAGATGGCCAGTAGCCGCTCCCCCACACAGGCTACGGCCAGTAGCCAGGCCCTACGGCAGGAGGCGGCCAGCAGCTGCTCCTCCATCAGGTGCTGCCACACCCCCATGACGAGATATCCTCCAGGAGGAGGGGCCCAGTCCCGAGGACCTATGGAGAGGCCCTGTGCTATCCCCAGGGTTGTACTCTGCCCAGCCGGCTCCAGAGGGACCTTACCTGACAGACTCCAATGATGACAGATGCCCAGCTCACTCCTGATGGCATTCCCGATGGCAGGAGGCCACAGTCACCGGGTCCCCAAGGCGAGACTTCTCCCCACCCCGATGCAGACGACCCTCGTCCTCCGTCAGGCCCCTAAGTGCACGTTTCAGGAAGCTGTTCGGCCCCAGACCTGAGGGCCGAACTCCAACTCCCAGCCCTGACAGTGCAGGGCCCTTCACTGCCCCTGGCCCTGGACGAGAGAGGACGCCCTTACGAGTGATTCCATGGCCACTGGATACAGAGGCCACAGGCGGGACTCAGCCCCCATCAGGAGTCGGGCTGTGAGTCCTCCCGCTGCCCCACTAACCACGCCGCCGCACCACCGACAGTGAGTGACAGTGAATAGCGCAATGACAGTGTAATAGTGACTAGAGTATCGGGCAGGTAATATCCAAGAGAATGTGTGATAATTAAGATCCGGGCGAACAGTGACACAGTGAGAGTAAGAAGAGAGATCTAATAGGAGTGCAGTGATTTCGGTAAATATCAGACTCGGCCTATATAATATAATTCCTCTGCACTACAAGACCAGTGTAATACTTGCCCAACCTAAGTACAGTTTCTATTTCCCTCCAAGTGACAGTGAACTATTCCCCTGCCCGAATTACTAAGAACACTATTTATTGTGCCATTCACCTGTTATCCTGAACTAGTGACTAAATAGTTTCCTGCGCGATACTACGATACTAGTACATGACTTGTAATTACCCAGATTCCTGTTGTTGTGACATCTAGCCTACCTGTTCCACAAATAGAATTAGTCAATACACGTGTAAGGTTGTCGCCTTGAGTTATTGTGTCCTTGTCTAAGCTCCGGTCTAGAAAGAGAACCCAGCTGCATACTAGGCGTTCAGGGGACGGGAAGCTGAACCTTAAACACCTAGCATAACAAATAGCATGGTGGAATGAAGAGGTGAGAGAGGCTGTGGCACAGAAGAAAGCATATAGTGAGTGGATGAGAAAGAGGGGCGTGGAAGAAGATGAGAAATGGAAGAGAGAGTTATATCCAGAGAGGAAGAGAAAGGTGAAAAGATTAGTAAGAGAGAGTAAGAAGAGAGTGGATGCGGAATTTGGAAGGAATTTGAGTGTAAAGTGAAGGGAATGTAAGAAAATGTTCTGGAAAGAGGTAAAGAATGTTAGACAGGGTGCCACAGAAGTTAGTTGGGAAGTGAAAAATAAAAATGGTAGATTACTAGTGAAGGGAGAAAGAGTGAGCAGATGGACAGAACACTTTAAGGAATTGTTGAACTCAGAAAATGAAGTAACGCGAGTATAAGTGGCTGGGGAATGGCTGGGAGAAGGAGGGATGTGAGAAGAGAGGAAGAAATCAATAGGATGGAAGTTGTGGAAGCAATGAAGAAAGTTAAAATGGGGAAAGCCCCAGGAATTCATGGAGTGTGCGGTGAAATGCTGAAGCATGGGGGAGAGAGAGTGATTGAATGGATGTACAGATTGGCCTGGGAGGAGGGTAGAGTCCTAAAAGGAATGGGGGAAAAAGAAGTGTGTGGTAATCATAGGAGCATTTGTCTTCTTAGTGTAATAGGAAAAGTATATGGTAGGATATTTATTGACAAAGTTAGGGAAATAACAGAAGAAAATTAGTTGGAAAAGAACAGGGTTCATTCTTAGATCTTTGGTGGAAAAGTTTCTAGATAAGGGAAAGAAGCTGTATGCGGCCTTCATGGATTTGGAGAGAGAAAGCATATGACTGGGTGGCTAGACAGAGACTGTGGAAAGTATTAGTATATGGAGTAGATTGGAAGTTGTTGAAGGCCATGAAGAGTATGTATGAGGGTGCTAAAGCTGCAATGTGTGTGGATAGTGAACTGAGTGAATTGTTCTATTTGAAGGTTGGATTGAAGCAAGGATGTGTCATGTCTCCATGGTTGTTCAATCTGTATATGGATAGGGTTATAAAAGAGATACAAGGTAAGGCAGTTGATATTGGAGCGGCCCTAGTGAGAGAGGGCAGTGTTTGTAAATGTCCGCCGTGCCTGCCGCAGGACCTCCCACCACACCACCCCCCACACCACCACCGAGCTGCCACCCCACCACCACCCCAGGAGGACACACCGGTGAGGTTAGTGACCCCGGGCAAGAGGGTCATCAGGGCATCACGGCCCTGGGTCCCTATTCCCCGCAAGTGCCCCAACCCCAGGTGATCAGGGGAAGTGAACTACTGTGCGGGCGGAGCAGTGATCGACAGAATAGAGGTGGGACTGAAATAAAATCAGTCCCAGGTAACACCGTATTGACGGCTTTGTTACACCCTCTAGGGCAGGAGGCCCAAGGCTACGGCCTAACAAAAAGTAAAAAGAGAATGACGAACCTAGGCTACGGCCTAATAGAGTGTGTAAAGGGGAAGGCGACCCCAGGCTCCGGCCTTAACACACCAGGGAGAGAGAGTTGCCTTAGTGCATCCCTCTCCTGCTGTTCTTCGGCTACGGCCAGAATACAGATCAGGGTAAAGAGCCCCTGCTACCGTACGTATAGCACTTCCCTATTATGGAAGCGACACCTCGTGGACGATCCCCAGCCGCAGCATGCGGGCGAACCAGTTCGCCCGGTAGTTGTCTTTCGTACGGGTAGACACTCGGCTCCGGCCGGGGCACGTACCAGGGTAGAGAATTCCCTGAAGGTAGGTTCAGTCCGTATTGGAGAGAGTGTGGCCTCTGTGCCCCTCCCTCCGGCTTGTCTCCTACTACGGGAGCAACACCACGCCGGCGGTCCCGAGCCATGGCGAAAGGGTGACCCCGATCACCCTATAGGTATACCCTGTACGCCGGTCAAGTTCACGGCTACAGCCAAAGTGTGTAATAGGGGAAAGAGACCCCCGGCTCCGGCCTCCAGACACACCCGAGAGACCACGGGCAACGTGAGCCCTCCTCCAGCCTCTTTCCCTTCGGGGAGCCCTTCGTCGCCATCCGGGAATATAGCCCCGGAGGAGACACTAGAGTGATGGCAAGGCCCGATATCGGACTTACCGCCCACACCCGGGAGTTCCTTGTTCCTGCCGGAGCCCCGTAGGAGACGCTGCCAAAGTCCAGTCCTGACGGTGCCTCTCCCTCTTGGTACCCGCAGTCCCAGGATGCCCAGGCTCGACTCCACAACCCACGACGAAGGTGATCCAAGCTCCCTCACTCCCCGGAGTCGGAAGAAACAGGCCCGATTACTCCGGCTGCTCGGCCCCAGTCCTGAGGGCCACCTATCAGGTCGAGGCCCCCAGACCAAAGGGCCTCCCTGCACCCCACCGGCGCGGCCCTAAGACGAGGGCCGCCTCTCAGGTCGAGACCCCCAGACGGGAGAGCCTCCCTGTACCCTAAAGTGTAACTAACAGTGACTACCCAAGAAAATATAGTAAACAGTGGCCCACCAGAACTTAGTGTACCAGGGCAGAAAGTGAACTTTGTGAATTATCTTAGTCCCTCCCCATATTAAGGAACCAGGGAGTTTTCTGTGAGTCTCGAGGTAGGAGCGTGGGCGAGTCAAAAGCTAAGGGTACGTGTCTCCGTGACAAGGTGACAGTGTCGAGTGTCGCTATCCGCACCCTACCTCTTTTATAGTAATATCCCTAAACCAGACTCCCAACCTTGTTTATTCTTAAAGTGAACAACCCCATTTATATACTACCTCCAAGTGACATAAGAACCCTATTAAAGAACACTCGCAATCTCCCTGTGTGATTATTGTAGTGCATATGATTATTCTGTGAAGCCAAGTGTTAACTCTGTATCTCTATGTCTCTGTATCTTAAATATCATTCTATGTGTACTGTTACGAGTAGGATCTAGGTAATAGATGTGTTACGGTATACTGCCTGGTTTTTATGTCCTGTTCCTTTGTTACTGCTTTACTTCCGGTCTAGAAAGAGGACCCCGCTTCAGTAGCTAGTGTTTTTACGACGAGAAGTCGCCTTAAAAACACAGCATTACAGTTTGGAAACTCCCTGCACTGTTGTTTGCAGATGATACTGTGGTGTTAAGTGAAGATAAAGAGGAGCTGCGAGGCATGGTGGATGAGTTTGGGAGCGTGTGTAAGAAACGGAATCTAAAGATGAGTAAAGGAAGAATAAAGTTATGGTCTTCGAGATAAGTGAAGTCAGTGAATGTCCAGTGAGGTTGGATGAAGAGGAAATGGAAAATGAGAGTGCGTTTAAGTACTTGGGTAGTGTGATGAGTAAGGATGGAAGTTCAGAGGGTGAAGTGTTTGAAAGAGTACAACAAGAAAGAAAGGTTTCTGGTTCCTTGAAAGCACTGATAAGAAACAGGGAAGTGAGCACGGAAGTGAAAATGTTACTACATAACAGTATTGTGATACTAACTCTAACGTATGGAAGTGAAGCTTGGACCTTGTTGGAGGGACAGAAGTCGAGAGTGAGAGCAGTGGAAATGAGTTATTTGAGAGGAGCATGTGGAGTAACATGGAGAGACAGATTGACAATTGAGGATGTGAAGGAGCGTTGTGGTGTGGATGTGGATGTGATAGGAAGCGTTAGGAGAAACACACTGAGGTGGTTTGGCCAAGTGGAGAGGATGGAAAGTGAGAGACTGACGAAGAGAGTGTATGTGAGTGAGGTGGAGGGGGGAGAGAGAGGGGGAGGCCAAGGATGAGATGGAGGGATGGAATGGAGAGATATATGGGAGAGGGGGGGGGGAGTGAACTGGGAGCAGGACAATGAAATGGCAGGGGACAGGGCAACAAGGAGGCGATTTGTTTGTGGCCACTCCTTACGGGATTAAGGCGCCTGGCAATAGACAGATGGAGTAGACCAGATGGTAAGTACTGTACTTTGGTTCTGTGACAGCACACTACAATATAAATTTGAAAGAATACCCTGAGGTAAACAATAACGCATATCAATCTAGCAGTTACTATAGTAGCAATTACCAATTGCTTAATTTGCTTTTATTTTTTGCCACTACAGTACGTTCACTGGGTCATTGCTGTATATACACTGTTCCCAGTAGCCAATTTAAGATCATTTACTATTACTTCAGGTTCAGTAGTTTCTCCTGGGTTTTGTTTGCAGGTAAAGCTACAGTAAGGTCAGGTCAGAATTTGATTTAGTTAGGTCTAGTGGCAGTCTGTGTTAGTTAGGTCTAGTGGTAGTCTGTGTTAGGTTTAGTGGCAGTTTGTGTTAGGTCTAGTGGCAGTCTGTTAGTTAGTGAAATGCGTGGTTTTGACCGCATCGATTCTCCGGAATATTCCGGAGAATACCGCAGTCTCCCCGACGTCAAGGCGGACCAGGAGCAGTGGAGTCTGCCCTCAAGAATGCCGACACCCCCACTCGGACCCCCCGGGGTAGCCGGCGCCAGCCACCACCACTCCGGGCAACAGCGGCGTACGTCGGCCCGGGCCGTGCGCCCTGGTGACACTCAACCACCAAGCCGCCGCCACCGTAGGCAAAAGACACTACCTTCGAGTGGCGGAATCACCGAGTTAGCTAGGGGTGGAGTCAGAAACTGTACTCCAGACAGCGCCCCTAAGGTAGAGACGATCTATGGTCGCTCTAATAGTGACAAGGTAGAGACGATCAACGGTCGCTCCCTTCAAAACCAGGTAGAGACGATCAATGGTCGCTCCCACAAAAAAAAAGATAGAGACGATCTATGGTCGCTCACATAAAAATCAGGAAGAGACGATCAATGGTCGCTCCCTGAAAGCTCCGGTAGAGACGATCAATGGTCGCTCCCTGAAAGCTCCGGTAGAGACGATCAACGGTCGCTCCCTCAGCACACTGGTAGAGACGATCAATGGTCGCTCCCATAAAAAAAAGATAGAGACGATCTATGGTCGCTCACATAAAAATCAGGAAGAGACGATCAATGGTCGCTCCCTGAAAGCTCAGGTAGAGACGATCAACGGTCGCTCCCTCAGCACACCGGTAGAGACGATCAATGGTCGCTCCCATAAAAAAAAGATAGAGACGATCTATGGTCGCTCACATAAAAATCAGGAAGAGACGATCAATGGTCGCTCCCTGAAAGCTCAGGTAGAGACGATCCACGGTCGCTCCCTCAGCACCCCGGTGGAGACGATCGATGGTCGCTCCCAGGGTATAGTGAGGAGGAAAGACCTCCCTGTCTCCCCCGGCCTCTGTTCCCTGCGCGAGGCCCTTGAGAAGACCCACCTGTCGGGCCCCCGTGACAGCCGCTGCCGCAGTCCTTCCCTGCCGGCGCCCCTGCCCATAGGAGACCGCAGTCCGTCGCCTCTTCCGGCCCGCCCCAGGACACCCGGGCGAGACCTCACCACGCCCCCGCGACGCCGGGACCTGACCCAGAGGTTCCTAGCCCTCTTCGGCCCCAGTCCGGAGCCCAGTCCGGAAACCCCCGGACGTGAGAGGACGCCCTAGTGAGTCGCCCCGTGCCCTCCCGGCTCGCCCTACCTTGACGACGCCCTCAGTCCGACCGGATCATCACTGAGGTAACCGTGTTTCTCTCCACGAGAGATAGGCTACGAGTGATCCTGTAATTGTGAAGTAGGTTAAGTGTGACTCCTTTTCTCTTAGAATAAGACTAGTGCAGTGATTTCATGTAATTTCCATTGGGGTAACCCAGGACATAATGCTACATTAACGGGCGAGAATATGGGTAGAGACCTCAAGTGAAGATACGTGCGAGTGCCATCCCGAGTTTACTAAGGACTTCTCTCTAGAGCCCAAAGAAAGAATAACACATTATTGGAGTGCTATTGGCTAAGCTCTGAGTAATATAGTGGAATAGAATTTACGAGGGTTCCGACTTTGTTACGCGTTGGGAAGTGCAAGTCTATATAACCTACCGGGGAGATGTGTAATATATAAGTTGTGCCGACAGAAATCTAGTGTCACCAAAACAACGAGGACAGCGAGTAATAACTATATTCCCCTGTTCCGTACGCTATCCCTAAAAACTCTCTCCACTCCTCACCCCCGCTCTTAAAGTCCAAGTAAGAACCAGAGTTAATTGTCAAAGAATTCTTGCCAACAGAAAACACCTAAACTCCCTTGTTAATATCGGGCCTCATTAAATATTACCATAACTTCCCCCTCGCCGTTCTAAGTCACTCTCCGTGTCTCCCTACCTCTCCCCCCTTCCTGGTAGATCACAAACCCCCCCCCCCTCTCCCCTCACGCGCTCCGCGCGCACGGGTATTTACTGTACTCTTAGTACTAAGATTTGTTGTATTGTCATTAATATCTAGGAAGCTAGTATCCTGCGAGATACACAATATTTTAGATAAGGTTTTGTATTGCTCTATATTGTGATGTAATGTCTACTGAAATGTCTTGTGTCTAACTGAAATAATACACGTGTATGGTGTTGCGGAAAGTTTTTATGTCCTGCCTCTCTTCATTGCACTAGCTCCGGTTTCGAAAGAGGACCCCGCTCAGTGTTGAGTTGATTTGGGACGAGAAGTCGAGCCAAATTCTACTCAGCATTACAGTTAGGTCTAATGGCAGTCTGTGTTAGGTTTAGTGGCAGTTTGTGTGAATTAGGTCTAGTGACAGTCAGTGTTGGGTCAAAATTTGATATGGTTAGGTTAGCACCAGCGGTAGTCTAGATTAGTCACATAGGTTGATTTAGTTTGGTTAGGTTAGGTTAAGTGATAGACTAATAGTATGATAAATGATTGCTTCAGTCAGTGTCATCATTATAAATAGTACAGCATTGTATTTTAGAAGGCAAAAAACTCTTCCATACCGTTTTACCAAGAGTTTTGCTTTGCTCCCGAGACATGCTGGTATTTTCTTTACTTCAAGATCTTACTCGTTCAAGCATCAACTTGCCCTTTTTGTATGTTTTCTGTGCCTTGAAATTCATCTTTTATCATTTTTATTTCATTGACACTATTGTTTACTGTGGAATGGAAGCACTGTTTTAAAGACCTTTTCAGGTATTATGTCGAATTAAGAAAAAAAAAAAAATCTGCTAGACTGAAATCCCTGCATAAACTTCATTGCAGCCAGCAATTATAAATATTACCATGAACTAGCGAAAAGGTAGGTATTACGAAAGAGGTTGCAGTCAAACCTGACACATTCCAGACACCCTAGCTTTGTAGACTTCTTGGATGCTAGCCGTAACGCTGCCTAATATTATATACCACTAGAGTAAGAGCAGGTTGATACATGAATGCATTAACAGTGGTTTTCCCACTTAAATATAGATTCCCTTCCTTTCAGAAGAAATGGGGAAATGAATTCCCCGAACTAGACCTTGATAGATCATATAACACCGCTGGGTGACGGGAGAGCGCTAACTCTCCCAGCAGGGCAGTACCCGGACAGGGCGCGAACTCTCGACCTTTTTGTCTCGAGTCAGGCGCTCTACCACTGAGCCACCTGCCCCCTCCATTCAGAAGAAAAAAAAACAAGCGACAATACTGTAAAAGCCCCTCGTCGGATGTTAGTGTTGAACCAGCAAAGCAGTTGTCATGATAACGTGACGTCATTAGTGTGGACAGAATCTACAAAAAGTGAAACAAGACAGAAAAGCTGTCTTCATAGTATCAGGTTAAATTGGTCACAACACTGAAGCCAAAGTCAGTATCAGAAATTAATATTCGAGAAGGCAGGGTGGGAGTATAAGGATTTTGTGATGTCATAGGTACTAATTACATACACCCGGTGCTTCCCGAAAGTTGTCTGACCATAGATAACTCTTGTTCCGGAGGTGGGAGTGGACTCTCCTTTATGCTGTCCAAACCCAAAAATATTAATTCGATTGAATATGAGTCAAGGAACGAAGGAAATTCAGAACAAGAGGTGTACTGAAAGGAAAGCCTAACCATGGATCAATCAGACCAACGGGGATAACTAGCCATACAGACGTTCAGTATACATTATTGAAATGACGACAACAGAAGGCATCATGACACCCCCAGGAGGCAACACAGGAGGGGTAGGCAGGGAGCACGCGACATCCGTGCGATACGGATGTAAGTCCCATAGAGCCGCACGCCCCTATTCCCCGGAATGCACCCAGCATGAACACCTCAGTCCGGGTGCATTACCCTTTTACTGACCCAGCCTGCATCAGGATCGAGGTGGAGCTAGAAACCTAGCTCCAAGCAGCACCCCAGTGACAGCCGGTAGCCACACACTTAAGGCAATTGCCTGTAGCCATGCCCCTGCAATGGCCAGTTGCCGTGCACCAGTGACGGCCGGTAACCGCACCCTTAAAGCAACAGCCTGTAGCTGTGCCCCTGCAATGGCCAGCTGCTGTGCACCAGTGACAGCCGGTAGCCACACCGTTAAAGCAACGGCCTGTAGCCGTGCAACAGCGATGGCCAGTAGCCACGCCCTAAAGACACAGCCTGTAGCCACTCCTAGTGCTGCTCACCCTCCCTGCAGAACCCGTGATGGCCGGTTGCCACACATGGGGATAGAACGGTACGCCCTCTCTCCTTCTGCAGTTGCCTCGTGGGGCATGACACTGGTGATGGCCAGCAGCCGCACCAGTAGACAAGGGACGGCCGGTAGCCACCCTTCGCCTACACGTCACCCCTCATACGGGACTTCGGCGACGGCCAGCAGTCTCGCCCGCAGACAGGTGATAGCCGGCAGCTGCACTTCGTCTGCAGTCCCGTCGGGGAGTTGGGCCCCGGTGACGGCCAGTTGCCACACCAATGGGAAAGGGACAGCCTGTAGCTGCCCTCCTCCTGTTGCCCAAGGGACCTTGGCGATGGCTGGTAGCCCTGCCAGGGAGAGGCGCCTCAAAAGCCCCTCACTCCCTTCGACTTCACTACCTGAGGGAGACCCCTGTTTGAGCCACCCCTCCAGTGGCAGAGCAAGTGCCACCCTCGGCTCCCCCGACCGAGGCAGCCTCCAGGAGGAGCACCTTTCCATCCAGAACTGGTGGAGAGGACCTATCTTGACCCCGAGGTTACACACCATCCAGCCGGCACCAGGGGGAGACCCACGCTGGTTGGACTCCTGCCACACACAACGCCGCAGCCCCACCCTGACAGCGAAGCAGCGGGAGTGAGACCACAGCCAACGGGTCCTCCACACCGCCCCAGCACACCAGGGAGTGACCTCTCCAGTCCGGAGGAGGAGCGACACCCTTCCCACACTGGGTGCCTGCAGGAGCGCCTTCAAAGAATCTTCAGCCCCAGCACGGAGGGCCAGACCCCCGTACCAAGCTCCTCCAGTGCGGGGTCCATCAACATGCCTGACAACAGCCCATCTCGGAGGACGACGCCACCACGGATAGTCCCGTGGCCCCTCAACGAGAGTACATCCAAAGGGGCGCAGCCAACACTGGGCCGCCATCTGAGCCTCCCCCCCCCCCGGTTGGCCCGCTCCCCTGCCCCATATCCCCATAGTGACTGTGATCTGTCTGCCTGCGAGTGAAAATGAAAATGACTGCACGAGTGTCAAGCACACAGACGGTGAAAGTGACTGCACGAGTATAAAGTACAGTGACAATGTTAAAGCAGCCGAACTATAGTGAAAAGTGAGAAGGGGCACAACCAGTGTATAACGCGGGACAGTTATAGAAATATTACAAGTGCGAAGGGCCCCTCGCACTTGCTCCTGCGGAGGGCTCTCGCGTTTATGTGCTGTTCTAGTGTAATGGTCACTTGGATTTTTTGCAGCTAACCAATTGATCGTGTCATTTGCAGCTTTGGTAATGGAACCCAAAGTGTCCGAACACAAGTCCGAAATACTTTAGTTGTGCCTGTTGGCAAAAAATTCTATGGAGATTGTATGCCGGGCGCCAGCAGCGGCGTTTTTTATTTTTTTTATTTCTTTTTATTTTTATGCCAAAATGTGATCGCTCATTAAATATAGCAAAAGTTTTTCAACCGTGATGGGACCAAGTTTTTTTTTTCACATCAGCGAATTATTTGCGATTTCTGTGCCAATTTTGGTGCGATTTGAATGTGTAGTTTCGGCTGCCCAAAACACACACACACACACACACACACACACACACACACACACGACTACTGCTATAGTATATTAGACAGAACAAGCAGCCCTAGAACAAAGTGTAGTCACATCTCCCTTAAGTGCAGTGTCTGCCTGTCTGTCGGTTTCCTGCGAGATACCTGTAACTTATAAACACCTGTCCATTCCAGTTTCTTGCCTTTGGACAAAGTCTAGCTTCCTGTATCCAGAATTTGGTAATATACGTGTAAGGTTGTTGTCCTGTGTTTTTATGTCCTGTTCCTCTCATAATATGTCTAAGCTCCGGTCTAGAAAGGGAACCCAGCTATACCTTAGGCGTTATTAGGACGAGAAGCCGACCTAAAAATGCCTAGCATAACAATTATAAATGTATGTTACTTCATTTCATTAATAAATGTACAATTGGGCAGTTCACAGAACTCTGTGGGAGCAAAAGGAAAGAACAAACGTCAAACATGTTCCACAAAAAGCAAATCAAGTCTCCTCGAGTAATGACAATGAATAAATAAATAAATAATCGGCAGTATTGCACGGTTACAATATCATAAGGACACAGGACAGTGCAGTCAGGTGAATGCTGGATGAGGCCTGGAGAACATGAACTAGCGTATTCAGGCAATGCGTTGATTAGATCTATCATTACTTAACTGGAGATTCACATTTATAAACTTTAGGATTCATACCCGCAAGCCTCTCCACTCGGCGAAGTGGGCCACACCAACTATACAGTACAAGCATTTTCGCTCCATCCACTGTTGTCGTCATGTGGCCCTTGATCTGATGTGGCCGTCGCTTATATTTGACTGTGGCAACCCTTCCTGGGAAGTCTCTTCTCCCCATCCTTCTCCTTCCATCTCTCTTCCCTTCCATCACCCTTCTCTCTATCCCTGGATTCATCACCTTCCTCTCCATCCCATTCCACCACCACCCTCCTTTCTCTCCCCCTCCACCACCTTCCTCTCTTCCCTTCTACCACTCTCCTCTTTCCATCCACCATCCTCCTTTCTCCCCCTCCACCACCCTTCTATTCCACCATCGTTGTCTCTCCTCCATCATCCATCTCTCCCTACACCAGTACCCTCCTCTCGCACACCATCCCCAATCGCTATTTCCCTCTCTCCACCATCCTCCCCTCCCTGCATCTCTCACATCGCCCTGTCAACACACTGACTTGTTCAATCTCCTCACTTTCCATCTCTCCCTCTTCCCTATACCTCTATTCCCATCATTCATTAACCCTTACAATACGGTATCGTACATGTATATTTTTGCTGCTACCAGATCATTCAATTATTCAGCTTAGGGCATGCTTTTCATACGGTGGTGTTAACTATAGTCTCCATGTACAACCAGGGTTATTTTAATCGCCTGGTACCATCAAAAGTATAAAATAAACTGTGTTAGGGATGAAGGAGTATCTTATCATCGCCTGTGTTATCGCCACTATCACAACCACCATATGGATAGTTCTTGCCCATCTCCTGTCTGGCTATCATCACCATCATCCTCATTGTCATCATAATCTTCATCCACTAGCCCCGCAATATTCTATCATCATTATCACTCTCCCTTCTTCTTCATCATTTTGGTTACTAACATCCTCATCCTCATCATAATCTTCACCCAGACTCCCCGTCACCAGTCTTACTATCATATACTGTATACCAGCATCAATCTCCTTTCCCCATCACAATCTTGACAAGTATCATTACCACCACCACCACCATCATCATCATCATCGTTTGCCATCATCACCACCAATTACCAACATCGCCATTACTACTGTCCTCAACACACACACACACACACACACACAC